>NC_022024.1:17156051-17211167 GCF_000317375.1 Microtus ochrogaster
TGTATGTATGTTATGGCTGCTAGCTTGGTGTTTCTGTGAGACACCTAACAATAAAGTAGAGTTGAGGTGCCTCTGACTCTTTAGTCTGTTCTTGGGACTCTTTTCCTCCTATTGGATGACCTTCTCGAGCCTTGATATAAGAGCTTTTGCCATGTCTTAGTGTATCTTGTTTTGTTGTTCTGTTTTGACTCTTGGAAGTCATACTCTTTTTGAAGGGAAATTGGGGGAATGGATCTGGAGGAGAGAGAAGATGGGGAGAGCTGGAAGGAGTGGAGGGAGGAGAGACTGTGGTCAGAATGTATTATATAAGAAAGAATTTATTTTCAATAAAAAAATAAACCACTTATTTACAATATTGGCATTTTTTAAAAATGAAAGTTAATTTTCTTACTGCTGTACACAAGTGCATTAAAATCTCCATAATTCAGCAAGATAATAAGATTTTTTTCTAATTCTTGAAATACCTTTATCCAAAATCGGGCTTTAAAATGGCAAGAACTAAGTCAAGTCAAGCACAACTCTTGTCTTAATTAAAAATAGTTATAAGTTGTATGTGCTCAAGAGGCCAGGCGGTGGTGGCGCATGCCTTTAATCCCAGCATATATATATGGAGAGAGAGAGAGAGACCATCTAATTTTCTTATTCATGAAAACATATTCCTCATAGCAATAAATCAGTGCAAAGGCATCAGCAACAACTTGGTTTTGTAATGAGCAAACAAAAGTATATAAGGAACTCCCCCATCATCCCAGATCAGTGACTCAAACCCCAGGTGTTAGAACCCAGAGTTTAAGGTTTGAACAGCATTCTTACTTCACTGCTTCTGTTTACACACTCCACACTTCAGGTCCTATGGAAGACGGAGAAAAAAGAAAGCAAATAAGCACACAGGAAAACAAAATCCAGTTCTGACCTCAAAGGGCTTTTAGGGAGGAGAAGAGAGTGTGTTGCCTTGACCATGACCAACCTCGTGCATTTAAGTGAAAGCAGGCTAAGAAAGAATATAAGTTGTATTTTAGAGGACTGTCCATTAAAATAATTAGAAGTCATCCATAAATGGTCAAGCCTCCAACAGAAGCTTTTGTTAGTAACCTCCTTTACAAAAGTGAGACAGAGGCTTCAGGAAACTCTATACCTTTGATGAAGACCACACAGGTCATTAACAAAGTGTTGAAATCACGCCTAATTCTTCGTCCAGTGCTCACAAACTGAATGGCACCACACCGAGGCCAAACATCAGCTCCCAGATTGAAAAGGCAAAGCATGGAGAAATGTGAGGTGCTAGTACACACTAGAAACTCATCTCAGAAGCCAAGAAGATGTACCAGCAATAATAATAATTTAAAAAATCAGTGTCTACACCCCAGCAGTTCTGAAAGTAATATACTTCACAATATAGCTTCGTGAAGCCTGTTGGAATTCATCCTGAAATGTTTTCTGAAGAGTTTTCGATCTGAACTAGGTTGATGGGGACAAGCTGTGATCATCTACAGATGAAGATGACAGGAAGCCTAAACAGCATGACACTCGGGAAAAATAAAGTATAAACTCCAGAACCCAAATTGCAGCTATAAGACCCAACTTTGCAGTGACAACGAAAAACCATTAAAATGTTTCTGTTTATTTACCTTGTCGGCCTCATAACTGACACCTTCTTCCAGATGTCATTCTATTTATTCCATGATTATATGAAAAGACTTATACCCTTTAAAAGGCAAAAATAGAAAAGCAAAACTATATAAGGTCTATAGCCTGTTTGGTTTTGGGGATTGTTTATTGTTTTTCTAGATCTAGACTATAATTTCATTATCTAATTTGAGAATGAGGAAAGGGTTTGTGATGTGGGAGGTTCTTCTATGTGTTGCTTTTATTGGTTAATGAATAAAGAACCTGGCTTGGTCTGTTTGATAGGGTGGAGTAGAGCTAGGGGGGGAAAACTAAACTGAATGCTGGGAGAAAGCAAGCAGAGTCAAGGAGAAGAAGCCATGTAGCCCTGCCAGAGACAGACACTGGAACTTTACCCAGTAAGCCACATCCTCATGGCAATACACAGATTAATAGAGATGGGTTAATCTAAGATATGAGTTAGCCAGGAATATATTAGAGTCATTGCCCAAGACGTATTTTAAACAATGTAGTTTCTGTGTGGTTATTTCAGATCTGAGCTGCCAGGCAACGAGGAAACAAACAAGCAGACTTATAGGACAGGTTTGAGATTTCTAATTGCAACAATTGTGACAAAGCTCTGAATTGTTTTAAGCAGAGTTTATGATAAGTAAACTATACTAATAGATCTTAAATTGGGGTAGCTGGTCAACTAATAGGTGTTTCAAAGTCATATACTGGTACCTAATAAGAGATTTGAACATGTGCATCATAATGATTCCAAATACAGTCACTCATACATGGGATCATGACAGACACTGGTCTTATAAAAACTCACCTGGAACGCACATGAAATGTCAACCACAGGCATTTTAAAGTTTCAGTATTTGTGCATCAGGATGAGGGACAGAGAGAAAACTTTTCAAGGATCTACAAGGAGATCTTTATTTGGTGAAGTAGGAATGAGTTCCAGCAGTAACATGTAATTGTTTTGAAATAGCAACTTCTGATGCCACATCTGGAGAATAGAATAATATAAGCCTCAACAGGTAGTAATTACTGAAGGTAATTGTCATGCAGCTTGAGCGGTAAACATTAATGAAAAAAAGATTTCTAAGCAAATAAAATCTCAAGCAACAAAAAGACAAAAAGTTTGTGATAAATGGTTCATTTAAGCATGCAGTGCTGTGTGGGCAAAATTGGATTGCAATCATAGCCATTTCAAAAAATGAAAACATTAGGAGAAAAGAAAATTGGACAGAAATGGCATGGAAATTATAGCCTTTGATCCATTCTGAAGAACCTTTTTCTGAAGCATCATCATGAGTGGGCAGCAAATTCCTTCCAGTCTCCTGCTAAAACCTTTCTAAAAAGCCTCGAGACCAGGAGATAAAGAGAATCAATTTGGGACAGACAATGAAGCATTTCTCAGCAATGATCTTTTTTAATTTCTTTACCCATAAAATCCTGCAAAATTAATTCTGCTGTTCAATTGCTTTCTGATTTGGAAATTGATACTTTGAATTTCAAGAGAATGACCTTTCTGAATCATTTTCACGTGCCCACGCTAAGATCAACCACAGGCTTCGTGGTAACAAGCAGAGAGATCCCACAAATTCAGAAATAATAAAGTGTCTTCATGCTCCGCACTATGTATCATTATCATTGGCAGCACTGTGGATCCCAGACTTGGTCTATGAATGGTACTGCCGTCCTTGGAACTACTGGGCACTGTGTTAGAGGACCAGATCTGCAGTTGTACATGGTGGGCTGCTGTTTCCAAAAGCATGCAGCGCCAGAACCAGATTTGCAAAAACTTAAATTAATTCCTGCAGGGTTGAAACAATAATGATCACAGAGTTGTTTAATCACTATTAAAATGTCAGTAATTTGATTCTAAAACATTTATATTTGAAATTACCCATTGGCTTTCTTTATTAAATACCGATAATGAGTCTTTTGACAAGGTTTTCCAACCTATTTTGTTAAATCCTTGTCTTTAAATTATCTTTTTTATAATCATTTAATTTAGCTCTTGTACATAAAACTATTTGGGGTTATTAACTTTGGGGGAATGACACATCCTAGTGTTAAAAAGAGAAGTGTGGGCAAATATTTTAAGAATGTCACATTTCAGTAAACAGCTGCTTCTTCCTTCTGAAAAGACACTTTCAATCCCATTTGCAATGCCCAGAGCAAAACTTAGATTTATTTCCTTATTTTATTTGACTTGACTATATTCTGCTTTCATTAACATTTTGTGTTTGACCTTTTGAATTATAGACCCCTTCTAACCTTAGATGATGCTAGAATGAAGGAAAACTGTGTCTGTTTGTTTTATGTCTTTGAGAGTGAGTACTGACTGCTTTTATTGCTGTTGGGAAATATTAAACTATAGAAGCATAAAATCTCAAGTGAAGAGAGTCAAGTATTTTATGCATAATATTTTTGATTCATCTATGTTAGTTCCCTCTCTAATGTCTGTTTATCTAAATATAATTAAGTTAAGCAAAATAAACTATTTATATATTTTTTTAAGATCAAAATGAAAATTGTGTCTAAATTATATCTAAAAGCTTATATTATAAAATAATTTTCTAATTGCCCTTTCTCTTAAATGATTATACCATACAACATTCTTCTTAAAAAGGATGAAAATGCTTGCCCTAGACCTTTGGGAAACTTTTAGTTTAGGGAAAATATTAATGATAAAAACCCAGCCATAAGAGAGTGGCTGGAATAGTCCAGCCTTCAAGACTTCTGCCAAGGTCATGTCCTCTGGGAGACATTATTTTTTTCCTGAGGCTCCCCATTAAAATACACTCTAGCCTTTAAATCTGTTAAATCTGTCTTCACAGTGAACATAAATGCGAGTTGTTTTATGGCTTCTCTCTTACCTCGTTGACTTCAGTACCTAGTCTCATCTCTGAGACATTGCAGCTGCTTTCTACATACATATAGAGAGAAAAAGATGAATCAAAGTGGTTGGATGGATGGATGGATGGATGGATGGATGGATGGATGGATGAAATGGTGGGTGGGTGGATGATGGATGAATGGATGTATGGGAGGGGTGGGTGGATGGAGAGAAGATGGATGGGTAGATAGATGGATGGGTGGGTAGGTGGGGAAGTGGATGAATAGATGGATGGATGGATGGATGGATGGATGGATGGATGGATGGATGGATGGATGGATGGATGAGTAGATGGATGGATGGATGGATGGATGGATGGGTGGATAGATGAGTGGATGGATGGGCAGATGGATGGATGGGTGGGTGAGTGGATGGATGGATGGGCGGATGGATGGGTGAGTGGATGGGTGGGTGGGTGGATGGATGGATGGATGGATGGATGGATGGATGGATGGATGGACAGACAGAAGGATGGACAGATAGATAGATGAGAGTAAATTATGTTCACTTTATCAGAAACTGTAAAGATAAAGCAAGTGAATGAAATTTGGAAAATTTGAACACTGAAAATGAAAGGGAATTGTAAGGAAGGATTGTTATAGTGCCAACAACAACACAGCATCCTGACACGGAGGGGTGGCATCAAGAAGTGAGGAGGATGGGTCTGGGTTATGGTAGATATTTATTGAGGAATGGGTCTGGGGAATTGCATATGTATGACTTTGGGTTTTAGGAGTTTGAAAATTGACAGCAGGAATGGGTGAAATAGAGACACAGGTCTTCCGCTGGCATGGACGGCTAGATGTTCAGGCCATGGGAATTACTAACTCACCGTGTTTCACAGATTTCTGATCACCTAGAAAATAAAAACTTTAAGTAAGAAAAAAGTTAGGCTCTCTGTTAACAAATAGATAAGCCTATGGTTACAGCTAACATTCATCAAAATTGTGGGTAAGGAATGATTGAACATTCTATGTCTTAGAATATCAAGAATGAAAAAGTAGGTTGGTGACTAATATGGACACACTTATAAAAATAAAGATGTGCAAAGATGGGAAAGAGTGACTCCAACTGTTTACAGTGGCAATCTTCCTACTCTAGTGGTGTTACTTTCAAGTGCTTTTGCTTCTTCAATAAAGTTAATTCAGGATAATCTTCTGGCATGAAAAAAAAATCACTCAGTTGTAATCACAGTATCTTGCTAAGTTTCCAAGATCAGAAGTCTTTAATTAAAATGAATCATTATGATGCTATTTTCTTTCAATGGTCTTTCTTCCCAGGTTGTCATTCAGATATTGAGTTCAGAAAGTGAGGCTAAGTGTATGTTCATTAATGAGAAAAATTGTCAACCTGGACATTACTATTAATAACATTTGTACCCTAGAGTTATTTAAAGTAATGTTCAGAAAGGCTAAAGAACTTAGAGAAAACAGCAGATGTTAACTGGTAAGTCTGATATGATAATTTTGCCCTTGGTTTTTGTCAACTTCAAGTCCATCAATATCTTCACACAGTCTTCAACCACTGTCTATCCAATCAGGAGCAAAATATTGAACCCAAGCTCATGAATTTGTATTATAGCTGACTGTAGATTCAGAATATATGGAATAAATCAAATTTACAACATTCAAATTAAGTTAAAAGTCACATAAGACCTCTCAAGATTTAAGAAATTATAGAAAAAAGAAAGAAAAATTATTATTTTAGGTTAGTCCAATTATATGAGATATTAAGTACTCCCTACATTGTTCTGAGAACTGAGGTAAGAATTTATTAAAATCTCAAAACACTTCTATGGCCCACGTAGATTTTCTTTATTCTGCAAGTGAAAAGTCTGAGGGCCAGAGAAAAGAAATACCTTACCAAAGCCACACAACTAACACATTTGGGGACCAGAAGCTAAATCTGTCTGGCTTTAGAGTCCTTTTTTTGTTAATAGCATTATCAGGTAGAGGGGAAGAAGATCATGCTGCTTGTATGATTCTGAAGCTGGTGTTGTACGTACTTCAGTGGGAAATGGAAGAACACCTGGAAAATGTTCAGAAAATAGTACTGTTGTGTTACGATTGTGGAACATGACACCTCAATAGGAACGCCATAGTGACCATGAGTAGGGATCTTGAACTACACTAAGGAAGAAACATTGAAGGCAAAATGCATGACACATTCACAGGAGAGTGGATGAGGATAGTTCAGGAGGCACAGTTTATGAGCTTAGACCTTGGGAAGAACATGGCAATCCCCCTGCCCCCGTGCAGACTGTGGCTACCTCCTTTCTTGTCGCCCGCTGCAGACCCTAAGCAATGGTGGAAAGGGTGATTGAACTGATCTTGCCCTGTAGTCAGATTGATGACTATCTTAAATGTCATCATAGAATCATCATCCAGCAACTGATGGAAGCAGATGCAGAGATCCATAGCAGAATACTGGGCTGAGCTCCCAAAATCCTATTGAAGAGAGGGAGAAGCAATAAAATGAGCAAAAGTGGATATCATGAAGGGGATACCCACTGAAACAGCTTGTCTGAGTTAATGGGAACTCATCGACTCTACCCGACAGCAGAAGAACCAGCATAGGACCAAACTAGGCCCTCTGAATGTGGGTGACAGTTGTATGGCTGGGGTAGACTGTAGAGCCACTAGCAGTGAGACCAGGATTTATCCCCACTGTTTGTACTGACATTTTGAAACCCTTTCTCTTTGGAGGGATACCTCACTCAGTCTAGATACAGTGCGAAGAGCCTTGGTCCTACGATAAAGCAATGTGCTAGACTCTGTTGACTTCCCATGGGAAATATTACCCCCTCTGAAGAGTGAATGAGGGTTGTGGAGGAAGGGATGAAGTGCTCAGGAGGAGGAAAGAGAGTGGAAACTGAAATTGGTATGTAAAATGAGAAAAGATAGTTTTTAAAAAATAATTAATTATTTTTTAAAAAGTGTTCTTTACTAACTACAGCCAAACAGTGGCTCTCAGTCTGTGGCTGGAGACCCCTTTGGGGAGTTGAATGACCTTTTCACGAAGGTCACATATCAGATATTTCCATTACAGTTCCTAACAGTAGTAAAAAATGCAGCAATGAAGAAACAATGGAACAATTTTATCGTTAAGAGTCACCACAACATGAGGAACTGGATTAAAGGGCTGCAGTATTAAGAAAGTTGAGAACCACTGACGCACAGGAAACTGACCAGAGAGCCAAGAACGTGTCTCTAGCCACATCAGAGACAGACAGATGGCCGGAGCACGGCCTCATAACTCCCTAACTCTTCATCTGTGCCTCTGATCTGATAAGCAACAAAAAGTGAAGGTGACGATTTGGCTAAATTAATGGGGCACATTTAAAAGTTGAAGGTTTCGCTATATCAAGTTAATGGGAAAATGCAATTGTGTAATGTGTGTACTATCTTGCTAGAAAGACACACTAAAGAACTATGTCCGTGGCCGTGACAGAGCAAAATGTAAGAGATGAAACCAAAGCATGCCATTGGAAGGTGATATTAAAAAATAGCATCTTATGATGGATGTAATAAAGCATTAGAATGGGCTGTCTGGATAGATGAGCTAGCGTCTGCCTCCGAATAGTGAAATGATCTTTCATCTCTATTAATTAAACTTTCAGGAAAGGTAGGGGCTCCCTAGAATCCCACTGTTCAATATCGAAATTAACACTCAGTCGTCTCTGGTATGTCAATAATCAAACCTACTTGAATTTCTTTGTTGGCATTATATTCTTTGAAAAAAAATAGATTAAGGCTTTCTTTTCATCTGGGTTCCAAGTCAACTCTGCCTGTTTTGTTTGAAATCAATGAATAATTTATACTTCCCTAGATTTACAGGGTAATATTTCTAAATATGCTCTATTTATCAGAAAAGACTGCCTATTAGAGTAAATGACTCCATTAATGTGCCCTTGGACAACTAGAAATGTCTGGTTTTACTTTTATTCAGTAAAATGGAAGAAACATTTTCTGGCCAGTTTTCAATGGTGAGCCCATTTTTGTAATGCCCTCAATTTTTAATCTTTCCAGAAAAAAAAAACAACAACCTATTTCTATCCACTTGAGTCTAACATTTGATCAGTATGGTACCAGAGCACAGGTGCATATGAGACCTTATGCTAAGAACAACCTCAAATGAGAAGGGTACCACAATTACTCTTTTCAGAACATAAAAGGATTTAATATAGTCTCTTTTAAAAATGGCATGATGGGGAGCATCACCAATGTAGCTTTATCTGAATATGAGGGCCATGATCAATGCTCATGGTCCTGTGACCCCCTTAAACATCAGGGAAGCTCACTGGGTGTTCCTCCCATGCATAGTCTCTTATGTAGATTAATTGATATTTTGAGGTTCCTAAAGCTTCACCTTCAGAATTTGCTTAGGCAGGAACGACACATGATAGAAAAGGTGAGAAAGGAACAGGAGGGAATTGGGGTGTGAGGGTAAGGTCTAAGAAAGAGAAGAGGAATTTAACCTTAACCTAACTGTGGGTCTGGCCCTCTCCTTCCTTCCGCCGCCACCTACGTAACCTGCTGTATGTATGATCCTGTCCTTTCTAATGTCAGCCAGTTCATTCACAAGACAAAGTGAACCGTTGGCAGCATATTGCACGGGAACATTTTAGCCCTGACCTTTAAAAAGCACCGTATTCTGTTGGCATGACTATCACTCCCTTTTTGCTTTGATGCATCCGGCTAAAGCTATGACAGCAGGTTTTGCTCCTTAGGCAATTAAAAGCTAAAGAGAGACTGACGTGAGGTTAAAACCATCAAAATAGCTACACAGCGCCAATCTCAGTTCTACCTTTATTTTAAGTCTTACGTTTTGCAGCAGAAGTTAGCATAAAATTCCCTCACTCCAAGTGAAATCCAAATACATTTGACTCTTTGTATACATAGAACCTGACAAAATCATTTACCCATTTGGATGTATGGTAGCTTAAAGCTCTGATTCAATGCTGGTTTACTGGCAGTATTTGTCCTACAAATGCCTATATTTCAAAAATTATATTGAAGGTTAAACATGCAAAGAAAGAGCAAAATGTATCCATGTCATGAAAATACTTGGCCCAGAGAGGTTAAGTCACTTAAAAATTTATTAGCCTAGGCTCAGACTCTCCCTTCTAAGTCCATGTTTTTATGCACAAGCAATAAAAATGTAGAAATATGGTTCGCTCCCAGGAAGCAGGAAATGCTTCTGAGAGATGATATTAGCAGTGAACTCTAAAAGATAGCTTGAATTTGATCAAAGAATTCTTTCAAAGCAAATCACATAACATGTCCTGGGGCATGACAGTTTGTTCAGGGTGACTTGATAATATTTGTTAAAATGATATTTAAGTTGTATGGTAGAAATGAAAGGCAGAGAAATTCCATTAGGAGCAGATTGGGAAGGACTTTCTCTGCTCCCATAAGGGGCTTTGATTTTGGTCTCGCAAATGAGGAAAGGTACCAAAGTAGGTAAAGAGAGGTAAAGAGTGGTTAAGAGTACAGAATGGCAGATTTACCTGGACGATGGTAAAAGTGCAATGAAAAACATGAGTTAGGGATTATGTAAACTTACACTCAGCATTATCTGTGGTGAGTACTGACAGAGAAAGCATCGTGAGGCAAAGGAACAGAAGACATAAAGGATGGGTAAATATTCGGTGAAGTATGAGGGCATTTCATCAGAGATATCCTAGGCATCATAAACTATAAGGCGCTTTATTTGAAGAAACACTAAGGAAGAAAAATCCTTTCGTTTACATACAATCTATCATAATATGCATTCCAATTTCATAAATGTTAAGAATGTAATAGTAAATTCATCTCAAATCCCATGAGTTATAGTTTATAATAACTCAGGCAAAGGTAGAGTGAGTCACTGGCTCCAGTCACTGAGTAAATTAGAACATAAATTAATTGAAAAAAATGGTGATTGAGTGCAAGGGAGAAGTTGGGGAAAGCTGCCAGTAGCGATTGAGAGGAAGAAATGGTAATGAGTATAAGATAGTTAGGAAATGTAATTTTGAAACTTAGCTGTGCTCCAGAATGCAGATGGTGAGAGAGATGGGGGGGGGGAGAGCTTTACTCTTCCAATTGTATGTTAAACTTTATCAAAGTTCAGTATGTATACATAAGGCTTGGTACATAGTTCAGTCATCTTGGGAGTGTCTTGAACCGCATCTCCCATGGAGAGCAGGGACTAGGGTTATGGCATGGTAGTTGGGCTGGAAAGAGTCAGCATTCAACCATAAATGTGTTATGCTGAAAGAGCCTCTGGGACATAAAATAAATTTAAAAGTCATCTTCTCATAGCAAGATGAGTGAAACTGTAGCACCGAGTCTTCCATGAGAAAAATATAAAACAATTCACGCGTAGAAATTTAAAGTAGATTTTATTTGAGAGAAGAGGTAGCTCTGACTTCTGTAAAGTAGAACTATTTATGAAAAACAAAGATATTATGATATATTCAGTGCCAATATACATAAGATATTTACATCTGCTGTTTATAATACTTAAAAATAACTGTATGCTACATACTCAGACTCGTTGATTATAAATGGCGAAATCTGACAACTTCCTCCTACCTCCACCCAGCTCGCAAGTGGCTAAATGGGACTCCAAGCTTATGGTTCTTGGATAAAAATCTTCCTGGCTCTTAATGCATGCCCAGCATACAAAACCTGACTAGCTGTGACTTTCGTATATTATTCTTACTTCCTCATAGAGAACTTAAACAATTACAAACATATGTATATGTAATTTGTTTATATATGTAATTCATTTATTTATGTTTGCAATTTCATATATATATATATATATATATATATATATATATATATATATATATACTTGATCTATACCTGTCCCTCCTGGCATCTAAATTGTATGCTAGATGTTGGTAGGCATTTTTTAACCTATAAGGATATGATCTTCAATTCTACAAAAATAAAGTATATTTTCATAAGACAAGCATTTAACCTTATTAATCTATTATTGTTTTACCTTTTGACTATGACAAGAAAACAAGAAACAATTCTATGACCTATTAAAAAAAAAGCTCTAAGTGGTAGTAAAAACAAAAAGCCCTTGACGTCCATGCTGTAATAACAGGAAACAGAAAGGATTGTGTCCAAGTGTGCGAAGGTAGCAGTCTGTCAAAATTCTGTGTTACTGATCATAAGATTTCTTATGAGAAAGTAAAAAGTTAAAATGTGCCTCAAAGCCTTCAGTTACTGGTTTAATTCACACTGTAAACACACTGACAACCAAAGAAACACTCTAGTTTATAGACGCATCATGTTGACCTAGGGTAGCCTGTACTTCTGATGGTATCATTTCTGTCTTATACCCTCAAGATGTATGTTTTCAATTTGTCCTTCGTGTTTCTGTTGTTTAACTTATAAAACTTTCCTCACCCAAACAGAATCTATACTACCAATGCTCTTATAACAACGACCACTAACCATATCTAGTAGCTTCTGCCTGACTACTTCAGAACTCAGTAGACTGATAATGACTATATATAAAGCAAACAAGACTTTGGTCTTCTTTAGCATTTTTTGTGATTTCATTGGTATTTAATACTATTTCACCCATAAGAATATCTTAGCTGCCTTTTTCACATTCCATGCTCAAATAAAACTTGTGTATATAATACTTATTGAGCTGAAGCCATCTTGTCATAAAGATTAAGTACAAAACTTTGTATTTTTCCTCTTCAATTTTCTAGGCCCAGAGGTGGCATTTTAGGCTGCTTCCAATCTTCTCTTTCCACAGCTCTGGAGATAAAGGATGAACCAGTCATTCTGTGGATGATGCAGTGAATGCTCATCAGACATCATAGCTTTTGATGTATGCATACTTTTCAGGGGCACAAAACAAAATTGTTCCATCATCAGGATATTACATTAGCCAAGGAACACTACATCTGCCACCACCTCCACAAGTCCAGGGCATGATTTGCATTTGTCTGAATCATTTCTGTACTCACAGACACTCCTTACTCTGTGGTACACATTTCACACATGAGAGATAGCAAGTTGCCTGGCTTTGTCTGCCCCTCTCCAGAATTTAGCCCTCACAGCTTCCTCGGTGTTCATCTTTGCCGTTAAACTCCTAGGTGATATTGTTATATATGTTTGCACATAAGTCAGCAAATGCTCTCTCTTATTTCTCTGCTTGAAAGAACTAATATACACACATGCATTTATTTGACTTGTGGAGACGTTACATCCAAGATTTCTTTGCTGGCAACTATGTAAGCTGTGCCGTTGGTGTGGCCAAAAGCATGTGATTCCTAAGGGCTAAGTATGTGCCAAGCACCATGTCATGAACTTGATACAGGTCGTGGTCTCGATTTCTTAGCAACGATGCTAAAAGAACTTTTATTATGCATACTCACTGAAGGAACTCAGTCCGAAAGAACTTGAGAAGACACATTAACAGTCAGAGTCAATTTTCCCACGAGTCTGGTTATACTGAAAACCCTGCCCTAACTGTTCTCTTTCATGGACACATCAGCTGGTGCTATTTTGATTTAGTCATATAAATTACCTACTGTCCAGAGGCACAATTGCTAAAGAAAGAACTTTGTGTTTTGTGAAAAAAAAAATACTCTATTAGGCAATGAGGTAGCCAAGTGTAAAATAGAATTTAGATAGTCCACCACTAAGCCTGTAATTTTAACTTTTTCAATCTTGAGGAATACTTTTTCAAACACTGTTATCTCTTTAAACATTCTGTTGATATGGGCTTGATGCCCAACCGTCGTTTGTTCAATCAGATTGTCAGTAACATATTCAGTGAAAAGGAAATGTGAGCTCTACCACTGTGCTATTGTGGTACATTTACCATGTGAAGCAGCTGTTCATGTAGCACGTATGTGTTACGTCCCTTCCTAATTCTACAGCCTCTTTTTCATCACACACAGAGAAAGAAATTTACATTACAGCGAGATCAATAGTTTAAAATGGCAAAGACATGTTGTTACCATAAGGATAATAGCAAATCAATTCTACCCTTTAAGAATGTAGTTTAAAAAAAAAAAAACGTGGACACAATGAATTTCTGTGGTTTCAAGAAACCATCGCAGAGGTCCACTTAGTATGAAGCATTTATGGGCGATTTAGTATTTTGTTCCTCTTTGTTCCTCTTCTCCTTTTTGCATTTCCATTATTCTCCCAACTCTTAATTTATCTAGAGTGTATTCGTTGCTCACTTTCTCATTTAAAAAAATGAGAAGTTGTGCCTTACTAAATTAAAAAAGTCTATAAATGTGAATAACAATCCACTTATTAATTGTCCAAAAGAGGTTAGGCAGTCATAAACCAGACACAACTAAAATAAGAGAACTGTACCTCTCTGCATGCTTTGGAGCCTCCCTGGGAAAACATACTGGAGCAAAATTTGTAGTAATTATCCGTTCTTAATGGCCACAGTCTCTCTTGAGTCTTCTATCTCATCTTGGAATCTTAATGTCTAACCATTGTCTTAATCCAGCAAGATGCTTCTCATGGGAGGGTAGCTGAAGATGAAGCAAGCATTTGGAGATGACCATTTACTTGGCAGACTATGTCTAAAATTTATTTTAAGTGGGTCAAGAAATATTCAAAACATTGCTTGATTACTCAGAAACCACAAATATATGAAGGGAGATGATGCTATGGAGAGAACCATGAATGATGTGTACGTTTTTACTGAGGGAGCTTTAAGTGGCTTTTCCCTAGAGAATGACTTTGTAGTTAACATTACTCAATGTGAGGGAGTTGGGTACCATTTTGATGGGTAGGGGCAGTGGAATCTTGCACCCAAATCCTACAAAAGTTGAAATGAGTTTGTTTTTTTTTTTTTAATTCTCACAACAACAGTGTTTCTTTTTTAATTTCATCATCTTTGAAATCATTGCTCAAGGACATTCCATTGAGTTGTAAAATACAGCTTTCCTAAGCCAAATATCAGCTAAGCTCATTTCAAGGAAGCTTGCTCTGGGTAACATTTATTCTCACATTTATCTTTAGAAACAATTTTTAACTCTGCTTACTCTGTGTCATTTATGGCTAAATGTTGTAATTGAACAGTTAGAAAAAGTCTCCGTTGATTAATTATATAGTTATATGGTATTTAAATAGCCACGTTTATTACATATTTGTAGCACGAGAGGATTCTTCACAAATAAAAGCTTTTTTGTGGTCTGGGCATCAACCCAACTCTGATTTAGAGGAGAAATGGGAAGATTTTATTCTCTAAAATTATTCTGAAATTTCCAGTGTTTTTTAAGGAAGGTATACTTACTGGTTTTATTTGATAGAGTATTGTAAAGACTCTTCTATTAAAATGTGTTTCTGTGAAAACTTATTCTTCTCTCCCATGATGAGAAATTTTATCTTGATTGCAATAGAAGATGCTAATTTGGAATAATTATTTACCCTTATAATAACTCAAGAGCTTTTATCATCAAGCACTTGCTGTTTGAAGACCTGACTCCCATCTCTAAATAAGCATTAATGAGTTCTTTCAATCCATGCAGCACATCTTAATCTTTTTGCTAGTCTATTCTAGAAGCTTCTGAGTGAATAAAATAGATCTGAACCTTTGACCTTCACCATTGTCTCTAAAGATGCATGTTAAGCATACACAATAGAATGAGCACTTTTGAAGACTAATACTATAGAAAATTTTCTTAGTGAAACTCTAGTTATCTACCCATGAAATTTATCATTTTTTGCTTTTTCTTAGTTTAATTACTTGCCCTTTCTACAAGACAGTATGGTATTAAAATAAACCACTCTAATATTTTCTCATAAAAAAGACAAGGTAAAGACAATAACTAATGTTGGATGATATACCAGATTCTTCAGCACACATTTCCAGGATTTGATTATACAAAATGTGAGACAGTTTCTATAAATAATGAATTCTATTTTTGTATATGCTCTAGGATTTCAGAGAACTACTTTTAGAATCATCTTTTTGATACAATTTTTGAGAAAGCAACTTACAATTTTGAACTACATACCAGTTGTCAGAGTCTGTGATGAATTTCATCAATTGGGTTTTTTTTATTTCAGTTTTGATCAGTTCTACTTTGATAATTGTAATAGAATATATTAGTGGTGAACACAAAACAGTATAATATACAAGCTAAAAGTTAGTGGCTGATAGTAATAGTTATCACTTCATAGTCTGGGAGGGGGAAAGAACATAGTCTATACTGATGTTGAAACTAAAAAATTCTTCTAGGGCATTTCTTTAAACAAAAACTATCATGCTATTTTTGTGATGTACTGCCCTAGTAATCACTCAGAAGCATCATACATAGCTTTAAACCCTGAGTTGTAGGAGGTAAACATTAGAACATGTAAGAAAATACATACTTCCTCAGATCATATGAGATCAGTTGAGATGATGCTTAGGAAACCTCCCTGAATGCTTTGCCAATGATGGTTCTTTGCTAGGGCAAGGCTTTAAACATAGTTTTGTACAGTGGACAGAGTCTCGAGCTAGGTTTTAAAATGCTAGGTTTGGGAACCTTGTTCTAAAAAGAATTATTGTTAGAATTTAATTCCTCTGGGTGTCATTTTTTAATGTGTAAAATGGGTTTGATCATTTCTACTACAGTTCTGTTTTGTAAATCATTTCAAAGCAGAATGACAGTGTTCAGAAAACAGTGAGTTGCAAAACTAATACAGCATTCTTTGAGAGGCTACTTATTAAATATAGTGTGGTAGGAAGAATTAATTGACAAAAAATAGATGCAATTAAGTGAAATGCATCTTCAGAAAAGATAGACAACTAAACTGATTTCATCTGAAGAATACTTAATGTATAACTTCTATGTCCCTCTGGTGGGTGCAGAGATATAGTAGACAAAGTTCTGGCCTTGAGTCTTTTGAGACTTCTGTAAAAGGTGGGGGTTGCTTTGGATATCTAACTGATATAAAAGAAATAAGGGGACAAGTGTCAGTGCCATTATCATTGACCCCTCAGACTGCCCCTTTGGGATCCTATTCTCTTTGCATGCACACCTTCCCAAGCCTGGACGTACGAGGGAGGGCCTTGGACTTCCCACAGGACAGGGTGCCTTGCCCTCTCTTAGGACTGGAAGGGATCAGTGAGGGGGTGAGGGGAGCGGGAAGAAAATGAAAGGAGGGGAGGAAGTAGGAATTTTGATTGGTAATACTTATAAAGTAATAAATAAAAATTTATTAAACAAAAAAGGAAGAAGGGAAAAAACAGAAAAAATCACAGACCATCTTAAACATAAAATATTATAGCTTATATAAATAATACCTGTCTGTTAAGAATAAATTGAAGCTGGGTGGTGGTGGTGCACTCCTTTAATTCTAGCACTCGGGAGGCAGAGACAGGCAGATCTCTGTGAGTTTGAGGTCAGCCTGGTCTATAGAGCAAATTCCAAGACAGGCTCCAAAGCTACAGACAAACCCTGTCTCAACCTCCCCATCCCCCCAAAAAGGAATAAATTGCATCGAAAAAAATGATGGAAACATGCAGAGACCCACAGCTAAACATAAGGCTGAATAAGGGAAACTTTGTGAAAGAGAGGGAGGAAAGGTCATAGGAGCCTGAGGAGTCAAGGGCATCGCAAGAAAACCCACAGAATACATAGGAACTCAGAGTTACCAGGGAGCCTGCATGGAACTGACCTAAGCCATCAACATATATATGACAGTTGTGTAACTTGGTCCACTTGCAGGACTCCTAACTATGGAAGCGAAGGCTCTCCCTAATGGTTTGACTGGCCCTTGGGAACCAATCCTCCTACTGGGCTGCCATGCCCAACCTAAATACAAGGGGAGGTGCTTAGTCTTACTGATACTCAATATGCCATGCTTTGTTGATACCCTTGGGAGGCCTGCCCCTTTCTGAACAGAAATAAAAGAGGGGTAGATTGAAGGGGAGGGCAGAGAGTTGGAGTTGGGAATGGGAGGGGAGGAAGGAGGCAAAACTGCAGTTGGGATGTAAAATAAATAGACTTTAAAATTTCAAGAGGAGTAAATTGAATCAAAACATTGTTCAGTGCATTGAGATAAAATTATTTGTCTAATATAGTTGAAATGTGTTCTCAAGACTCAAGAACATGTAAGATTTTTTAGTTTCAGTAAGTTTATATGTTTGATAAACAAATGTTCCTAGCAAAAAGGAGCATAAAATGAACATCAAGACCCTTATACAAGGATATTTTATTATTAATAAACAAACTGTGTTAAATATGGTTTGATCATTTATTTAAAAAAAAATAAGTTTAAATGCAATTTAAAACAAAGTATTTGTAGCTATTTTTCCCTAAGGTATCTAACGAGTTAAAAATCAATTTTTTTTCAACTTAAGAATAAATTATGGTGGGATCTAAGAAATATATAACTTAACTTCTGGGCCTTCGGATGATTTCTTTAGACAGATAAAGAGGAAGGAAATTTAAGTGACTCACCAGCCCTACAGGAAGCTTGTGAGTAGCAGTTTTGCTCATCTGAAAAAAAAAAAAAAAAAAGTCCTAACTTGATAGATAAGAACTGGATGTCATAGAGGAGGAAAATGACCAATATCTTGCCAGAAACATGTGTGGGACACTGAACAATGAGCGATTTGTCAGTCAGTCAATCATTCATATACTTAATACACCGAGTGACACATTCGTAACAAAGATGAGACACCTCGCTTCATGCTTCTTCCTTCCTCATAGAAATCTGTTAGTTCCTACCGATGAATCATAAATATTCACACAAGAGAGATAGCTCTCCCATTTTAACTTAAATTTCAAGTTTTTCTCATACGGCCAGCATTAGGGGTTGTTACAGTTAGAAAATAACAAATTTCCTAAAGCCTTCTCATCAAAAACAGTGTTTTCAACTAGAGCTTTGTCCTCAGAACTGTTTGCACTTGTATGTAGTCAAAATGAGTATCTCAAGGATGCGGTTTTAAGGTCGTAACCGACTATTGTATGCTAAATGTGTGGAAGATAAAAATGAAATGAAGGGCTAATTATGTATAGGTTTGGTTTAATTAGCAGATAACATTTTCTCACCGAAGGAGGCCTCAGAGACGCTCATCAACAGGCAGGATTTCAAATAACTTTCCAGTATCCTTTTGGGCCATTAGTTCGCGCATCTTTAAAAGTTTTCAAAATTCTTTTCAAAGCATCTTGAATGCCTGAGCAGCAATCTTCCCTGTTTGCAGCAATCACCAGTCCCTTGCTTTTGTGGATGAGAAATTAAATGGGTTTTCAACAATGCAGATCTCTTGCGATGAGAGTTCCAGGGAAATTAGAGATGAATCCGGGGACAGCAGGAAGTCCTGTGATTTTTCTCCACTTGCAAATGTTTTTCTTTAAAAGAAAAAAAAAATGCCTTTAGAATTCTTTGCACATCTTAACCCTGTTGATGCAAGCCAGTACCGTGTGCTTCCTTCTAATTCTCATGCTTTTTCTTAATAACACCCAAAGTTAACATCATGGTACTTGGTAAAGCGCCAGTCAATGTACCGGACTTTATCATGAACATTATATGTACTCCTGAGCAATGGAGAACTCCTACAGAATGTCTATGTCCCTCACTTCCACGATTGTAAAGTGTAAAAGCCATGAAGATGTGTTAAAATCTACAGCGAAAATAAGAACCCCTGTAGCGAAAAGTAAATTCTGTCCTATTGAGTAACTTGGTTATCATATGATCCTGTGAACAGAATGATGAGAGTTTAGTGAGTATCATTTAGTGAACTGAATTTTAACTGCTCTGAGAGAAATAAAATCAATAAGGCTGCATTTTCACATGCAAAAGCTGCAAGAAGATTTGGCCTATGGAACCAAATGGAACCAAATCTAACTCCGGCTAAACTTGGAAGGGCACTGATTCGGATGTGCCATGCAGACTCCCGAGGAAACAGATGTGAATGCAGCAATTCTTTTTTTTTCTTTTATTTATTTGTTTATTTATATGTTTTACATCCCTACCTCATTTCCCCTCCCTCCTCTCCTCCCACTCCCTCTCCCACTTGCCCTTCGTGCACCTCCCCCATGCACTCCTCCTCTGTTTCTGTTCAAAAAGGGGCAAGCCTCCCATGGGTATCAACAAAGCATGGCATATCAAGTTTCAGTAAGACAAGGCCCCTCCCTTGTATTTAGGTTGGGCAAGGCAGCCCTGTAGGAGGAATATGATGGAGGAAGGTCATTGGTTAATTAATATCGAAACTGCTTGGCCCTGATAGGTTAGAACATAGGTGGGTGGAGTAAACAGAACAGAATGCTGGGAGGAAGAGGAAGTGAGCTCAGACGCCATGCTCCCCTCTCTCGGGCAGACGCAATGAAGCTCTGACCCAGGATGGACGTAGGCTAGAATCTTCCCGGTAAGCTTACCTTGGTGTGCTACACACATTAATAGAAATGGGCTAGGCAGTGCTTAAATGAATACAGTTTGCGTGTTGTTATTTCGGGGCATAAGCTAGCCAGGCGGCCGGGAGCTGGGTGGCAGAACACAGGCCCACAGCTCCTTCAACAGGAATAGATTCCCAAGAGTCAGCCAAAGCATTCTTTAGGGATAGCCCCTGCTCCCACTGTTAGGAGTCCTGAAAGTAGACCAAGTTTAGCAACTTTCACATACATGTATAGGGCATAGGTTGGTCCCATCCAGGCTTGCTGGTTGTTGGTTAAGACTCTGAGTTCTGTCAGCCAGGTTAGTTGTTTCTGGAACATAGCAATTCATAAGAATTCCCATTCTTGCCACATGAATTAGCAGGAGTAGACTAGCAATGTTTGGATTGCATAGACATCACCATGTTGTAGGTCAAATGGCTATTCAAGGTAATTCTTGTATTCCTCCCGGAATTCTGTCATTCCGCAGGAAAGGCTTAAGTGGTCAAAGACTTGATATTCCAAAAGAGGGGTTAGGAAAACAAATCCAAATCATGGGCTCTGGAGTTGGAATGCCAGAACCTGACTATACTTTATACTAGCTGTGTGACCCGGAGTGATGACTCAGACTCCCCAGCCCAAGGCTCCTCATCTCTTTCCCTGTTTCAATGAAGGATTAAATACCACCAGCATGCTGAGGGAACTGTGCTTGTACCTGGCACATTGCAATTGGTAAATACATGATAGATACTGTTGCACTTTCAAGGTTTGAAGAAATCACTTATTTTATAATACTTTAATTTTTTTACTCTGACAGTCATACAATTCTGTACTCCTTTTTTATTTCTGTAGCAAAATTCTATAGAAACAGAAAAACCCCAAAACCAATTGTCAAAATGTCTAATTTGTAAACAGAGTCTTAAACCATTTTAAATATATGGCCTGCAACCTTCATGTTTATCATTTGACATATCCTCTTAGGTATATAGGAGAAGCATTGTCTCTGGAAAATAGTGGGGCTATTTCAAGAGCACTAGGTCGAGAGATGTGTGTTTCTCAACACTGACAGCTCAATTCTGTGACTTTGCACCAAGACATTAGCTCCATATAGTCCATCAAAGTTCACTGACCTTAGAGAGGTGGACAGGGTTTTGTGTTTAGTAATAAGATCTTCAAAGGATAAAAGAGTATAGCCTGGATGGCACCCAAACATGGAATCTCATGTGCTTGGTTCAGAGCTTCTCTATCCTTTTGCTCCAGAGTCCAGGACCAATTGAAATGTAAATCAAGGAATTATGCCACTACAGACGAACACAGTAGCTTCCAGGAGTGAACTGATTATATTATGAACCTGTATTGTATAACCCCAGGGAGATTCTTTGAATTGAACTTACAGTTCAGACCAGGAATGTTGCCCACTCTGCATTCAGTAAAAACGAGCTCGTAGCCTCTCTGCGGACAGGCAGATGAGGGTTAGAACAGAAATGTCTGAGCAAACAAACTGAATTCCTTTCACCAAATTCACCTGTCCCAGCAGTTACTTCTGTTCTGCAGAGGTCTGGGAGAAGGCAAACCCAAAGGTTATAAGAAAGACTCCTTTGGCTCCTTCAGGGAGGAGAGTGGAAATTCCCCCCTTTGCTTAGATAGATGTGAAGAGAGAAAGGTTTCCCATTTTCAAATAGATACCATGCATGCTGTTCAAAGAGAAAGCTCCCAGACGATTAGAATTTAAAAAGGTATAAGAAAGGAGATGGAACGTAAGAGAGGCATAAAAGAAAAATGTGTGCATTAAGACAGGTGAAATGAAAGGTCAGGGAGGTCACAAGCCCCCTGGGGGAAAGTTCAGTAGAAACAACTGAAAGATTCCAGTTATCAGAGAGGGCCATAGTAATGCTAGAGTGAACTTTTAATGAACTTAGTTCATTAATTTAATTTATTAAATTATTAATTTATTAATAAAAGTGTATTAAAATGAGACTTTGTTTATGATACTTAGAAAACAAGAATAAGACAGATGTGATCAAGTATTTACAGTTAGAAAGTATGTGTCCTTCTGCAGAAGCTGACTTGGTGTTGTACGATGGCAGAACACCTCAGCAGTCGATGTGATGGGGATCAGGCATGGCATTTGTGTCGTTACTGGGATGAATAGAGACCGAGAAAAGCACACTAAGGAGGTTTGCAGGGAGATGCCAATGCTATAGGATAGAAACACTAAGGACATTTGCAGAGTATATGACATGGAACATAGGACAAAACCCAAACTGTAGAAGTTCTATCATGACAATGGAAGAAGTGAATTTTAACCGACAAATGCCAGCGGGCCATCAATGGATCTTGAAGACCGAGGGGTGCTAGCAGAGCACAGATAAGCCATCCTGAAAGTCAATGATGAAGATCTAATTATATGAGGAAAGGAAAAGGATGTGGCTCGAGAAAATGCTTCTGCTTGTCTATAAACAGTACTGAATGACAGCCTTGTGACTTGGTGGGTGTGGCTTTGTATAGATGTGGAGCAAAACATTTTTAAGAAAGAAAGGCAAGCGACTGATGGTGTTGAAGCTACGGTATGAACGTAAGAGGCTACGGTATGAACGTAAGAGGCTACGGTATGAACGTAAGATCCGTCTAGGTAGGGAAAAGAAGGGACGAGTGTCTGGAGCAGGGAGCAGGAAAACAATGGTGTCAAGTGGGTAGCTCCAGGGGCTGTTGACAGCATGAAAGGGCGGCATGACTTAATCATCTTCAGTCCTCCCAACGGCCTTACCTCTTCACTTGTTGAAAATCTGAATGTTGAAAAGTTGAATCCCTTCAGCCTGTGTAATTAGGGATGGGTATGGGCATCATCTTATTGGAGCGTGCTGTAACACCATGGATGCTCTCAAGAGGAGGATGCAAGGGTTTGCTGGTGCTGCCTCGTGTAGTCCTGATGCCCTCCAGTGGTCGCTTCGGTTATTTTATGGGCGCTTGCTCTTGCTCTTTAAGACCGCGTTCACGGTGAACATCCATCCAAGTTTCACAAGCTCCCAAGAAAAGTGCTTTATTTTATTTATCTTCAGAACTCACAGAGGAGAGATTTGATTTGCTCCTCACATCTAAGCTAATGGAGTTATATCCAGCTTGTTTTCTATATGTGTTATGCACCGAAAAACATGATTTAGCCTGTCTTCTATCGAAATTAATGCAATAAGGGACCATGAAATAATAGGCCTTACACTGTACTCAATTTTAGCTCTAATAGAAACACAATGAAAATAACATCTGCGGCACAGGCCTGGCTGATCAGATGAGAGCAATGGATATTTGCTGCCATGATTTTATTGGTGTTCTGGGTTTTATCCTTTACAGGATTCTCATCACTATAGTAATAATGCAATAAATACTTTTAATTTGACTTATATTCCCTCTCAGTTTGTCTGTAAGGTCATCTGGGCAAAGGCAACTGGGAACCTTAGTGTGGCTACCAAGATATTAGTATGAATCTTACTGCCATTAAAAGGGACCTCCCCACCCCTTGAAATAGTTATAGAAGGAAAACTTGTAAGTTTACCATGTCTCTCAAGAGTACGTATTTTAAAATCATTTTAGAAACGTCCTGTTTGAGGAACTCAAACCTTTGACATGGTAACTTTCTGTTGTCACACCAAAAAAAAAAAACAAAAAACAAAAATCATTATTTGAAATTTTACAATGGATCAATGGATTTATGAGTGATTTATCTTAATTATTTTCTATGAAACAAAATTGAAAATAGGGACAATTTTATTATTTTTACCATCACTTGTTTGTGAAATCACATACGTCATCCAAAAGGCATAAATGTCAACACTCCCTTCAGCATTTATGCTAAAAAAATCTTTTACTCTGAAAACTCAAAGCAAAATGTACCATATTACTTTGTCTAAAATGCCCTTATTTGTGGCTTTAATAACTATGTTACTTTTAATTAGAATCCATTATATTCCTCCAATTTTAAATGTCTTAGAATTTTTAATAGTATTGTATTTTACATGCACAATAATATCCACTTTGTCATTTATCATTTTCTGATATGACTTGGTAATTAAAATTCAGAATAAAGAGCAAATATACTGCTGTAATTCGAAACTTCATAAATACTTAATTACCCATCTATGTGCTAAATCAACAAATATATATATTATGTACAAGTTGCTCTTCTGGGTAACAAGCACTCTGCAGGAAAAAAAATAAAATGCCTCCTGGAAGATGACCATCTCATCTGAGTAAATGAAACCGGATAAGATGGTAGGGTATGCATGACTAGTATCTGCCTCTTTTTGCCATGATTAGTGTAGCCTGAGTAGATGTGCCAGATTTTAGGAAACACATCGAGTTAGACAGAGAGGATATTTGCCTCCAATGAGAACTGGTTCATCCTGCCAAGGGTAAAGTCCTCTACCAAGGTTAAGGTCCCCAGGGACATATGACAATATATGAAGACATTTTTTTCTTCAAATCTCATGGTGGGGGGGGGGGTGCCACTGTCACTTAGAATTGCCACTGAGCATCCTGTAATGAACAACAGCTACTTCCCAACAG
Source organism: Microtus ochrogaster (assembly GCF_000317375.1). Classification (NCBI taxonomy): domain Eukaryota; kingdom Metazoa; phylum Chordata; class Mammalia; order Rodentia; family Cricetidae; genus Microtus; species Microtus ochrogaster. The sequence continues at coordinate 17,180,486 of NC_022024.1, forward strand.
AAATACATGATGTGATGCTGTGAACCTGGGGTACATGGAGCTTGGTTCCTTCCTGGATCCTCTTAGATCCTCTTAGAACAAAGAGCATAAGCCCTTGATGTTTGTAACTCTCTCTTTTCATGCTTTTTCTTCTGATCTTTCATTTGCTTGTTTGTTGTAGGTAGATGTTCAGTTGAGAGTTATACCTTCTGTTTGTTTTCCTGGCTGTCCTCAAGGGTCAATCATTGCTTACTAAAGTTTCTGAGCAAACGCTGAGGTAGTAAGTTCCATGCCTGCTGGGCATAATTATAGGAAACAACTTTGTTTCTAAAATCTCATAGCATGAAGTACAAGCACAATCACAAATTACAATTCCTTTCCAGTGTGTTTGTGCCCTCAGTAGCTCTCAGCAGGACAACATCACAGTCTCAGCCAACCACCATTTTTTTTTTAATTTTTAACTTTAATTAATTAATTTTTTTTTAGCTACCTCCTGAAGCATCAGAAGCAACAAATCTTCCAAAGTGGGGAAATATTTCACATTTTTGCTTGCCTGGTTTAGTATGTTCCCAATATGGTTGTTATCTTCCTATGAAATAGACAATGAACTATTACTCAAATATAAACAGGAAGAAAAAATTAGTCATGCTAACCCTTGTCAGTATTTTATTGCATATAGTAAAGAAAAAACTCACAGGGAAACTGGTATCAGTTTAAAATTCACTCATGTTTTTCTTGTCTTTGAAATGACAAACAAAATTATTGTATTGTTTTCATCCTAGTAATCTGACTATACGGCCAATTATGAATGTGGCAAGGATAGAACCCCCCCACCCCCAGCGTGACTGCATACCTTTACTAGTGAGGTAACATAGATTGTTGAAACTTTCAGAGACTGAATTGAGTGATGTATTAAATGAGTGGAGGTACTAGCTAGCATGAGAAGCTTGGTATTGAGTTGGTATCACCCTTCTCCAGCTGTGTGGCCATCAGCTAGCCATACCTCTGTAGAGATTAGAACGCAAGTGGATGAACGTGGGCATTCAGATAACTTTTGTCTGATGTCATTACCAGATGGTCAACTTAAATGTGTCTCTTCTGGAGACACAACTTAAAAAAAAATTATAAATCACCCTAAAATTATCACACATGATGTCCAGAATTCACAGTTTCTAAACTGATCAAAATTAGACAGATTTTTAGAACTCGTTTTAGCTCTTTTTTTTTTTTTACCAGCTAAACAATTCTGTCTAGGCATAGAAGTACAGAAGTAAAAATGTAAGTTGTACCTGAGTGGTCCTTTAGATCATCCACCTCTGTTTGTTTGTTTGTTTCTTCTCTCATACAATACATCCCAACCATAGTTTCCCATCCCTCCACTCCACCCAGCCCCAACACACACCTCCCTTGTCCCAAATTCATTGCTCCTCTATTTCCCTTCAGAATAGAGCAGGCCTTCCAGAGATATCAACTGAACAGTTGCAATAAGACTAGGCACAAACCCTCATGTCAAGTATGGATAAGGCATCCCAGTAGAAGGAATAGGCTTCTCTGAGGAGGCAAAAGAGTCAGAGACACCCCTACTCCCAATATTAGCGGTCTCACAAACACCCCAAGCTAAACAGCCACAGTATGTATAAAGAGGGCCTACCATAGACCCATGTAGGCTCTGTGGTTGCCGCTTCAGTTTCTGTGAGCCCCTATGAGCCCTACTTAGAGGATTGGGTGAGCTGAGTTCTTTTGGTGTCCTCAACCCCTCTGCCTCCTACAATCCTTCCTCCCCCTGTTCCACAAGGTTCCTCTTTCTTAAGATGCCCAGTTCTGAGTATTTTAGAATCAGTTGGAAAGGCCTGGTAATTAGAAAAGTAGTATATTTCTGTACGTTGTAAAGGCTGAGCATGTCTCTGAGTTTTCGTCTCAGAAGTTCACTTTTGCCTGACATAAAACTGTGTTATATATTCACCATTCAAAAATAGAAATATTACCTCTCAAAGAAGGGAATCCCAGAGCGGGGTCACACCGCCCCGCCATGCAATGCCATCCTGGTCTGTAGCTGCTTCGGGAGCATGTACTCCTGATACCAAGACAGTATCTTTAGAGTCTGTGAATTTTGGATTATTGTGCTTCCCAGAAGTCAACCTCCCATGCCTATGAAGAGTAATTTATTTAAATGGCAAATGATAGTTTTTGGAGGAATATTAAAAGGCAAATAAATACCTCTTTGTTTAGTCTTCACCTATAACTTGGCATTTCAAATTCTCCAGATCGGTTTTCTAGGAAATCCTGTTGTACATAATTCCCACCTGTAACACCAGCCCGATGGAGGTGGAGATAGGTGGATATCCAGGGCTCATGGCCAGCATGCCTGGCCTAAGTGGTAAGAACCAGGTTCTAATGAGAACTCTTATCCTAAAAAGTAAGGAGGACAACCCCTGTGGAACCGCAACGAGGCTGAACTCTGACCTCCACATACGTATGTATACCCACATATATGTACACATCCATGCAAACAAACATACTTGCACATGAAAAACTTAATAAATTATGGAAAATCATAGTATCCACTGTTTACTGTCAACATAGGCTAAAGACATCAACTGACACTATATAGAACTGATCTTAAAATCCCCACGTTTGGAGATAGCAGAGAAGCTCAACAGTTAAAAGCGCATACTGCTCTCACAGAGGACCCCAGTTTGAATCCCAGCACCTACCTCAAGCACTTATTACCACATGTATGACCAATGGCAGAGGATCTCTCACCCTCTTCTTGCCTCCTCGGCATGTGCACTCATTACCCATAGACCTGTAATTATGAATAAAATATAAACCTTTTTAAAAATAAAAAGTGGTCATGATTGCATGTTGGCTCCATCTTACCAAGTCATTTATTATTCAGTGATTGGACTTCTAGAAAAACTTTATGTGTTTATTCTTTTAGGTAGGTCTTGGGCTTCCATTAATGCCCACTTAAAAAAACGTAGGAGTTGGAACAACTTCTTTAAAAATCTTCACCGTGTAGGCTGACATACTTTAAATGCAATCCTATGGCCCATGAGGTACTGGTGTATTTTGTCTTCTAGAATTTTTGTCCTTGGAGTATGTTTTGCTATTACAGCAGTGTTATTATATCTTCTTTCAGGGTTAGTTTATCTTCTTTCTTAATTCAACTAGCTCTGCCCTCTCGGCTGAAAACATAGTTTCCTTTATGAGCAAGGATCTTCTCATTCATCTTCTAAGTATTTCTGCTGGAGTTTTCTTGCAAGAAATTTTCTACTAATCCCCTGATTTGACTTGTTTTTTTAACTTAAAGTTTAGTGACTCCATTGTAGACATTAAGACTTCCTCATGCCAAGGCTGATCCTTTGGTCTGCATTTTACTTCTGCCTTCAGCTCAAGAATTGCTCCTCTACATTCAAAAGAGTGGGAAACCTGAGTTAGAGTCCTTCATTGTTTGGGACTCTCTTTCAGTAGAGATTGGAACTATTGGAACTGTCGTTAATTTATTGCCATTCCCAGGGCTAGAGAAAAAAAAGTGGAAAAAAAAAAAACCTTTGATAAAAAGGGAAATAATTTTGTGGTGTCCATCACAGTAACTGTGGATATCTCGAAAAGGTTGAATGATTCCTCATGGATTAAATGTCCAATAATTACTCAAGTTGGACCAGGACGCTCAGTTTCTCATCCATTGGTGTCACCGCAAGTACTTTCTACCAGATTTCTCTTGAAGCTTCAAGTTATCATATTCTAAGCAGTGGACAACTAAGAAATGAGATCTGTTTTCCTTCTAGATGAATAATTCGTGAATGTCAGCTTCATGTTTCCTCAACTCATGCAATACAGAACAATTATGTTAAACCATATAACCAGCCTGTTAGTCATGAGTTTATACTGATTTCTGGAGACAATGAACATAAATATTATTGGTTTTCTTCCTTAAAAGATCATCTAATCTGGCCTTATTAAAACTTTACTTAACATTTGTGTTCTCCATAAATCCCTTTGGAGTGTTTTGCTAATTGCATACAAGAAAAATATTTTCCTCTTGTAAACATGATTTTGTTTATAATTGCTTTTGTGTTTTTAATTTTTTTCCCTCACCCCCTCACAGCGCAAGGTATCTCAAACCTCAAGCAGCTTCCATCTGGCTGGTTTTATATAACTGTGTAAGCTCATTCAAGTGGCAATATACCAGTGACGAATTCAAATAAATGCATTGGACAGAGCCCAGGAACTACACTCAAAATAGCTTTTAAAAGTCATTGAGCATAACAGTGGGAAGGCAGGGAGGTCGTGAGCTGCTGGTTTGGGAACATCAGAGAATCATCTCCCTTCATCCTGAGATCCAGCTATTGGATCTATATCCAGAAGAAAAGGAATCAACATCTTAGAGACTTCTGCACTGTTTACTGCCCCTCTTTTCGCAGCAGCTGAGACATGGAGCCAACATGGACATCCGCTGATGGATGAGTGCGAAAAAAAAATGAACACATATGCTTGATGGACCATTTCTCAGCCATGAAGTGAATGAAATCCTATTATTTATATTAACATACATGGGAAAGGTTATGAGAAAGATCATGTTAGGTGAAATAAGCCAGACACAGAAAAGCAGACACTGCACATTCTTACCTACACAAGAAGTTAAAACAAGTTGATCTTATAAAAGAAGAAAATAGGATAGTGTTTTCAAGAAACTATGAAAGTAGGAAGTATGGAAGGAAAAAAAGTGGTGACGAAACAGTGGCTAATAGGTACCAAAGTACGGGAATAGGAATGGTAATGTGTAATGCTGGATGACACAGTATGACATGTATGATTATTGACAACATTTCATTGTAGCTTTAAAAATAATAACAGAGTATTGTAGCCTTTTGAGAAACCTCACTCCTTTTTATTCATAGTGATTGTACTATTTCATTGTCCCAAACACAGTATTCAAAAGTTTCCCATAATGTACATCCTTGCCCAGCATTTACTTTTTGACTTTGTACTCACTTGTATGAATGGTGGTGGTAGTGGTAACATGTGGGTGTGTGGTATGTGCATGTGTATGTGTCAAGGGTTTTTTTGTTTGTCCTCAACCTCACTTTATAAGGCAGGATTTCTCACTGAACCTGGAACTCAGAGGTTTGGCTATATGGAATGACCATTGAGTCCCCTGCCTCTCTATCACTTTCTTCCCACACATCTCTGGGCTGAAGATAAGTGCCAGCCCACCTGGATTCTCGTACGGTTGTTAGGAATCTCAACTCAAGCCCTCGTGCTTTTGAAACAAGTGCTCAGCTGAATTAGCCAGCTTCTCGGCTCCTACTTTTTGATAATAGCCACCCCAACTAGGTAGGGTTGATACAATATCTCATTGTGGTTTTGATTTGCATTTTCTTGATGAGTCTCTGTTTTGCACATTTTCCCTATAATTTCTGTCTGTCTTGTTCTAAGAAACGTCAATTCATATAATTTACACATTTTAGCTGACTTACTAGACTTTTCTGCTGAGTTCTTACCATGTTCGTGATAATTAATCCTTCTTAATGAATATCTTATAAATATTTTCTTCTGCAGACTAATTTTGATTTTTCTAAAACAGCTTACCACAATCCACTCTTTGTCTATTTTGAAATTTCAACTAACCTCATCTCTCCAACTCTTCTTCTGTATTGTTTTAGTGGGAATCATATTTTATTATTCCCACAGTTCATTACTTAAAAGCAACACAGTTGAAAAGGAAATACACCACCGAGACATGTACACAACCACACAGTGCAATATACTTATTTTTATTATGAATAATTTATTTGATATTAATAGCTTTTAACTTGCAGAGTTTTGTGCTATTATAAAGAACTAATCCAGAATTTTTTGCAAGTAAAAAAATATATATTTTTATATAGCAGGTGAAAAGCCCCGCATACCAGAATATATTTTTAGAATGGAGACATTCTACAAATGGCAGATTTTTTTTCATTCTTAGACCTTATGAAAAATGGATTTGGAGCTTATAAAAAATGTATCTGGAACATCTGAGTGCAAGAGTTTTGATTGGATTTCGGAATTCATATCTCCGATTTAGAAGTAATTCCATCCTATCTGAAAATGGTCATGGCAAATTGATCTTTTAAGGCACAAGAAAGGGTGTAATTTGGATTTTGAACCCTTTTCTCAAGACTAAGAGAGTTTTCACTTTGGCTTACTGTCTTTATCCCTGTCGCATCCTAATGGAGCAGGGGAGGCGTGTGCTTTGAAAATTCTTTTGCAAGGGTTCCTCAAAGCCCAAGGGTTAAGCCTTACTTTTTCTTTGTACCCCTTAGCCTTTAAGTTCCAGGGTTATAGCCACCGTGTGACTTTGTAGCTAACGTTCTTTGTCCTGTCTTTCTAGTATGAGGAAAGGGTCTTGGTATTTTTTGTTTGTTTGTTTGTGTATGACATCCTTAAGAATTTTTTCCTAAAAAACTAAAGAGAAATAGTCAAACCAAATGAATTCAAATCGCAAATCTTCAGGAAGATCCAACAACTGTGGAACAGATGTCTAAGAGATGTCACTGTAAGTATTTCAAGTCTGGGAAGATGCATGGGGATGGGGTATAAGTGCCACCTGCACGGTTATTCTTAGGAAAACTACAGGTGTGGATGTTAAATCACCAATTCATTAAAAAAACAGATCTGTGGCTTCTAAAGGTGACTCTAAGTTTGAGTTTTTCCATCACACACTGACTTCCAAAGTTTAGTTTTTAGCAAAGCTGACGAACTAAAAGCTAAGTAAGAAGAGAATGAACCTACTGTTGAGCTTTCTGACTTTGGGGAGCAACTGTGCCTTTCTGAACGCGATTTTCCTTCCTTGAGGGAAGAAAAGAGGCTCCAGGTGGATCTTCAGGGATTTCTGGGATAGGATTAATATCTAGAACATGCAAAGAGCTAAAATCCCAAGTAAACAAGAAGTCAAATAATTCAGTCTTAGAATGGGCTAAGAAAGAGAACAGTGTGCAGAGGGTGACATACATGTGGCCGACGAACATACGAAAAAGTCTTCCACCACCCTGGCCATTAAAGAAATGAAAATGACATTCAAGCTCAGTCTCACCCCAGGCAGAATTTCAGTTCATTAAAAAGTAAGTAACAGCAAATGTGGGCAAGGATCTAAGTGAGGAACAACATAGAGACTGGGGGGGGGGGCACAAGTAGTCCAGCCACTCTAAAAATCAGTATGGGGGTTTCTCAAAAATCAAACAAAATGGATCTTCCATACAAGCTAGTTCTATCACTCCTGTGTATTTACCCAAAGAATTCCCCGAGTGCACATCTCAGAGATAGGCATTGCATCAGTGTTTCTTGCAGCACTGTTGACAAGAGCTAGACTATAGAACCTTCAACCTAGATGTCCAACCACAAAGGAATGGATAAAGAAAATGTGATTGTGTATGTGTTCATGTGTATCTATGTGGGGTTTTTTTTCAGTCAAAAAAAAATAATGTCCTCTCCCAGCAGTGGTGGCACACACCTTGAATCCCAGCTTTCAGGAGGCAGAGTCAGGTGGATCTCTGAGTTCAAGGCCAGCCTGGTTTACAGAGCAAGTTACAGGATAGCCAGGGCTGATTGATACACAGAGAAATACTGTCTCAAAAAAAAAAAACAAAGGGGAAAAAAAGAAGAGGTTATGTCCTTCACAGAAAAAGAGATTCAACTGATGATAATCATATTAAGCAAATTAAGCTAGTCTCAGAAAGACAAATAGACTCTCAGATTTGAGCTTCCTAGATTTTATGTCAGTACATAAAATTGTAATTGTGTATGTGACTTGGAAGGAGAAGTGAAACTGTATAGGGGGAAAAAAAGGACTAATGGAACAAGAAAAAGTTTAGAAAGGAAAAGAGATGGGCCTTGGGGGAAATCTGATCAATATGCAATATATATATTTGTATAAAACATGCCCTTACACAACATAGTACCAGATACAATGAATATATACTATAAAAGCAAGTTTCAGCTTAAAACTTGATTGCCCCTCTATCCTGATTATATGGTGTTACATAAGTTGTTTAGTGTGTATAAACCCTTGAGTTTTCTCACCGGTGGCATAGAAGTTACTGCATTGCTTACTATGGAATGCATAAAAATTAAGGTAAGCATTTAGCTTGCTTTTGATGAGGCTTTAGCTATTATTTGACCCTGAGAGTTACCTTGAAACCCTCACAGAAACATTTAACAATACCATAACAAAAATATAAAGAGTCTAGTTTCTTAATTATTAAAATGACTCGTATTTATCAAGTGCTTATTATTTGGGAAACGTGAACATTTTCATTTTAGGCCTCATTTAATCCTTTCCGTAAGATAGTGCAGTAGATACAATTATTCCTTCATTTCTCATGAGTAAACTACTTTAAATAATTATAAAATGGGGTAAGTAGAACAGAGCTAGAGATAAACGGCGTACAAATATATGCAGGCTTAGTTGCTTACTTCACTCTCTCCTGTGGTTCGATGACATCCATTCTAAGAACTTCTGCCCATGAAGAACTAACTGTAAATAAAAATCAACCTAACCATCTTTTTTAAAAATTGAATTTTACAATTGGTATATGTATTATATGAGCTCATTTTCCACATTTTTCATGAACCTATTTTAGCATATATATTCCTTAACATTCATAAACGCAAGGAGTTTCAAAATCACAAGTAACTACACCCCCTTGTCTCTCCAAAAAAAATTACATTGGAGGGATTAAATTTGTAGAGAAGTTAATTTAGATTTATCCAGAAATTTACCTAAATAAAGAAACAATTAGTAAGGAAAAGAAAGGGCACCATAGAGGGAACCAAACCAACATGCACACACACACACACACACACACACACACACACACACAAACACACATGTTTTCGAATTTAAGAATCCAGAACTTTGGTCCCATCACTTCCTATAGCTGGTGAAAATTAAGACCTTTGAAATTGACACATTTTTGGCCTCATGTTATCACCAGAATGTAGCAGCTCACTCTCTGTATTAATATTCCACTCTCAATAAAAGAACTTCTACCATGTTAGACTCCCTGCCCTTTGTTTGGAGAGCAGTTTCTATGTCTCTTGCCTATAGTCCTCACTGATATGAGTCGACGGGCTTTTATAGTCCACCTTTTCATTACTTGTTTACAGGACTAATTTTTATAGCGATTGATCATTTTCCTTCTCGTCGCTCCTTTGTATCCCACGGTCATTCTTTAGCCATCTCTTCGATAGTTCTGTCTACAAAGATGTGTCTATGTCCCCTAATTATGAGTGCTGATTCTTTTTTATATCCTCTGGAATATTTTATTAGGTTCTTAAGTATCTACATTTATTTTATATCTGTGTGTTTAGCGCAGGTTTGCATGTGGGGTCCAGGTTCTCACAAAAAGTAAATGGAAAGTTTTATTTCTTGTCTTTTACCGATAATAAAATCAAAATGCGAGTCTTGAAGCAGAAGAAACCAAGAGTTGAAGCATTTTTATAATACATATTTTTGGCTAGGCATCTGTACTGAATGTATCCCTCTAAACACTTGGCTCTGTTTTCAAGTGTCCTAGTATTTATTTACTCTTTCCAATGTTATTGTTGTTTTAAAAAAATTGTTTATAGGGCCTCTTGTCATATACCACTATTCCTCTACCAAAATTCAATAACGAAAATATAGACTGTCCACCTAAACCATAACACTTTCCTTACTAATCTTTAAGTATCAAGAACATATATAAAAATGTATGTTACTCAATAGCACACATGTGAAATTCTTCATAAAGTAGTGGATTTTCATACAATATACAGGAAGCCTTAGGAGTGGAGGGGAGGAAGTGCCATACAATAATGATCTCTCCGATTAGACTTATTTGTAATTGCAATAGGACATCTCATGTTTTGTTTGCTACTCAAGTAACTACGTTAGGTTATGTTAAAGATAAATAATACAGTTACATAGAACTGTAGTAACGTAGTTACTAGAACTGAGATTATTTAAGAATTTTATAATATTTTCTGGTTTGAAATTATTTCAACAAACTTTCTCTGCACATCTGAGGACATTATTGCGTCCCCCAAACATCACACATATATACATACATATATATAATGATATATATATAATGATATATATATATATATATATATATCTTCCTTTAGTCCTCACAGACTCTGTGAGGGCCTTGCTGATCTACTGTGAATAAACAAACACAAGCCTAAATAACCACAACTTGAGATCTATCACGATGATGACTGCCATTGCAAGGTCCAGCAAACCCGAATTATGAACATCGCCCATCGTCACCAAGCTGACTACAATTGTAAATGAAACATTTTGTAGCATCATTCTGTCTTGCCATGATGGCTGTCACTGCTCATAAAAGTGCCCTCATGGGCTGGAGAGATGGCTCAGAGGTTATGAGCATTGCCTGCTCTACCAAAGGTCCTGAGTTCAATTCCCAGCAACCACATGGTGGCTCACAACCATCTGTAATGGGGTCTGGTGCCCTCTTCTGGCCTGCAGGGGTATATACACACACAATATTGTATACATAATAAATAAATATTTAAAAAAAAGTGCCCTCATTACCAGGTCCAGTGTATGAGAGTTTCTTGATTGGCACAGACAAGAGCTTAGAACACACATCTCTAAATAGGGTGACGTCCCATTAAATCCCTCTCCTCAGAGCTCAGGGAACCCTGCAGAAGAGGAGGTAAAAGGAGTGTAAAAGTCATAGGGGATGGAGGACATTAGGAAAACAAGGTCCTCTGAATCACCAAAACTCATATTAACGGACTGACACTAAAACAAGCGTAGAGCTTACACAAGTGTGCACCAGTTTCTCTATGTATAGAAAATAATTTTCACTTCAGTATTTCAATGGGACGTCTGAGTGCATGGATGAGTGGGTCTCTGATTTTTGTGCCTTCTCTTGGCTTCTTTTTGTTTCTGTTGGTTTGCTTTGTCCAACTTCAGTGTGAGAGTTTTTGCTTCATCTTATATTTTATTTTGTGATGTTTTGTTATTTCTTAGAAGCCTGCTCTTTTCTAATGAGAGTCAGAAAGGGAATGCATTTGGATTGGAGGGGAGGTGGAAAGAAATTGAGAGAGGGGAGACTACAATCATGAAATGTCATATGGGAAACAAATCTATTTTTAACAAAAGGGAAAACATTTTAATTAAAAAAGTTGCCATGCCATCAAATTTAAAAGCCACTAACTAGTATAAGCAAAGTCATCAGGATTGCATTTTCCTTCTTTCTTTTCCTATAAATTATCTCTAGAAACAAGGACTGCCTTCAAAACTGTGAACTCTCTAACAGAGAGACCCTATCATAACAAAGGCTAGTCCCTGGGCAGAGGTACCGCATGGCATTCTACACAGCACCAATGGTCAACAGATGACTCGAGTGACCTGACCCCAAATGATTCCTCAGTGACCACAAATATTCCAGGGAACGTTGCAGCAAGTCTTAGGTACATGTAGGAAAATGAAATAAAATCAAGAACCGATTTCTAAACACGATTTTGGCTAGAGATGTGACACACCCGATGGATGAGAAGATGCAGGGGTCTGATCCTAAACGAGTGAGATGTATGTCTCTGCCGAGCCTTCACAAATAAGAAAACATGTGCGAATAGTAAATGCTCGGCAGTGGGATGAGAGATTAGTAAGAAAAACAAATTAATCCTGCCTAGGTTGACTCAGACATGGAGGAGGCAATGGACATGAATGTGGAAACAGCCTGTGGTGCCCAAAGTTTGGTTAAAGGTTTTGCAATGCAGGCCTGGGGTGATTTATGCTCTTCTCAGTATGATGAATTATTTAATTGGAGAAAAACATGCAGGGATACTTCTGGTTAAGAATTCATTTCAGTGTCCTGCTCATTAAGACAAAAGGTTTTTAAGATTTACTTTTTTAATTAATTTATTTATTTATTAAAGATTTCTGTCTTAAGATTTACTTTAGAAAGCAGTATCTTGTGCAGAGTGGACGTGCAAAATAAATTTTACTGACATTCTACCTTTTATATTTTTAATATTTATTTATTTACCTATATTTGTATAAGAGGGATGGATGCCACGTGTGCACAGATGCCCCTGGGAGGGGACAGAAACAGGTGGTGGATTCCCTTGGAACTGGAGTTACAGGCAGTTGTGAGCCACCTAGCATGGATGCCAGGAACTGAACTCTGGTCCTCTACCAGAGAAGCAAACACCCTTAATCACTGAGCCATCTCACCAACCTTGATAGTGCACATCGTATGGATACGATTCTCATTAGATTGGGGTTGATTTTTTTCATGTTTCTTGGTAAATCTAGCATATTATGGGAAATACTCCATTTCAAAAAATTCTTCGTTTGAAATATGCACAGAATAACAGCTTTGAGGTATTTTACAGTATAAGAAAACACATAGTTGTTACTGGTTGTCTTTCATGAGTGGTTGTATCATCTATGTTGAATTAGGCAACTATCGCAGAGGCTATCAGGAATAACCGCTGGTAGAAATACCTGGATGACTTCTCATTTCATTGTAATTTTTATTCTTTTCTAATTTCATATACACATGTGTACAAAAAATATAATCATATCTGTCCCCCAGTTTCTCCCCCCATCTTGCCCCATCATCACTCTGGGTCTACTTGCTGATTTCCTAAGGTCAGTCACAGCCTCGGCTCTCGCAAGTTCTAGAGTGAAGCTCGAGAAAGTACATTTCTAGCATGTTACACAGCTAGCCCAGGGTCCTCAGTTTGTGTATATACCCATGTATATATTCACAACAATATACAGACACACCAAAACACCTACTCTTAAAAATCAGTTACTGAAAGTGAAGGATATGCCATTATTAAAAGATTTCTATATGCCTGCATATCATTTATCCAACAACAGTTATTAATCTGTTACTTTTTTCATATTCATGTAGTAGTAGGCATAACATATCTACCTTATTGAGTGGCTTTGATGCCCAAAGCTGCCCAAACCAATTCTCAGCTGCTGTGAACACTTTAAATGCTGAGGTCAAGTTGTCAGTAAAATCTTGCCTGGGTGGATTTAATGCCAGTCAGATAGATACAGAATTGGCATTTCAATAAGCTACTTGGATAACCTTTAATACATAAATTCTGTTAACCTGCAAGCCCTGATTAAAACACAAATAAATGAGAAAACCCATTATTGTTAACTAAGCCCATTTTGCATACTTTTTGCTATCCCTTGTAATTATGAGGGCATGTCAGACTGTATAATGAGGTCTGCTCAGTATTGCAAGGTCTTAGCTTCGCCCATTCTGTGTTATATTCGATACAGATGCTTTCTTGTGTGGGTTTATGGACAGCTTACCTGTCTGGATTAGGAAAAAGGTTAAAGTCTTTAAAAGACAGTTTTCTGTCTCTCTCATTCCATTCTTACCTCTCTAAATTTTTCCTATAATTGGCAATCGCTGTTCAGAAGCCGAAGATTTCATTCATTTTTCACTTAATCAAAAACTGAAAAATAGCTATATTTAGTTTTTTAAGTATGGTAATATTATGTTCGGTCCAACGGCATACTCAGACAAGCAGTTGGGTTTTTTTTTATTTTATTTTAACTGGAAGTTATACCTTGCACAGTCTTGTAGGTCAAAAGGAAAGAGAGTTAGGGGGAGAGAGAAAGAGAGAGAGAGAGAATATGCAAATAAGCTCAGAGAGAGAAGGAGAACAAGAAATGAAAACAGAACTATAAAGAAGCTAGCTAGGCTGGTGGAGGAAAACACTGCAGAGTTTAAGAAACATATGAATTGTTTTGTTCACAAGAAAATAAGGGCAAGTTATTCTCAGGCATATATATATATATATATGTGTGTGTATGTATATATCCAATCAGATAAAGCAAACCTTAATGATGTAAGTCTAATAGATACAAACATGCCACACTCACCATGCTGACAAGTGATCTACCTTTATTTGCAGTCTGAAGTGAAACACGCTCCCAGTGATGCTGAAGCGTGCATGGCAGTCCACTTATATTGGGTTTCATGGTCTGAATTGATGAGGATGACTGACCAGGTCTCTTCCTCAAGGAGCAGGTTCCACCGAGATACAAACTAGGATCGCTGGATTCAGAGTTCAGAGCATGAACCATTACACCCCAGGAGCTGATGCCGTCTAATTGGGGAAAACTAAGATGAAAAGTATAAAAATCAAGCTACTTACTTTTGATGGTTAATCTTCCTTGTCATTCACTTAGGGGACACCCCTGGGGGTGTCTATTAGGTTGTTTCTGGAAGGATTTAACTGAGGAGGAAAACCCACGTTGAATGTAGGCAGCACCTCTCCATAGTCTGGGGCTGGGTCTCAGTCTGAATTAAAAAGGAAAGGGAGAATGCTTATAGTTAATAGCAATGAGAATATATGAAATATATGAAATACCCAATGCAAAATAGTTTCCTCTTTTTTACAAAACTATAAAAGACAAAGTTAAAGCTTTAGGTCTTACGCTAACGCTGTATCTCTATGAAGAATTGCCGCCAATGGCATAAGTAATTTAAAACTGCTTGCATTTGTGGGTGGGTGTGGGTGTGCGGGTGTGGGCGTGGGTGTAAGACTGTAGATTCTGTTCATTTGATCTTTCATTCAACTAATAGTATACAACTTCAGTGTGTAGCTTGTTGGGTGAAGAAAATACAATTATAAACCAGAGTCTTTTCTCAGGTCGTATGGAGGTTTCCTAAGAACCTAACAGCTAATGGCTAAGACACAATGTAGCAAGGCTTTCTGGACCTCTAATGCTTGGGTATTCCTCTCAAACTTAATAAACCCTAATTTAGAATTAAATATAAATTACAAGTGGAAGAAAATTCAATGTAAACCTTGTGCTTTTCCATTAGTGACCACTGCTGAGGAGAAAAACCTGAGCCTTTAAGCTTCCGGGAGGACATGTCCCCTTTCCACGAGGAGGGCAGAGCCTCGGATGAGAACTAATTGTGCCATGATTGATTGATAGTTTCCCTCCTGTTTTCCCATACACACAACAGGAGGGAAGAGAGATGATCAATTAGGGAAACAATTAGTTCCAGTTCTGACAACGTTCTTGAGATTGCAGATGAAATTGCCTGGAAAACAAAAAGAACGTTCAAGATCAGGGATGAAACCTAAAGGAATAAATTTGTATTAAAGCAAAGACGGAAGCCGGTTGCCTCATTCTTCCGCAGGTGGGCCGTGTTAATGCGATAACAATTAGAGTCTGGCAGCAATTCATTAATAGGCTGTCAAAGCTAGTCAAGCTGTGTTCATGGTTTTGGAAGGCTGCAGATTTTTATCTCTGGCATGGCGTGGCTGAAAAGCTAAATGTGATAAATTACAATCAAGGATGAAATTCTGCGCTGCCCCTTGAAAACAGGGACAACAAAACATCGCAATCCTATACCTTCTTTGGCGTTTTGTATTTCATAGAGTAAATATCATATGTGAAAGTATTCCAAGATCAAAGAGACTGATGAACCTGTCCTGGTAAAGCAAGAGTCACCATGTAGTAGTACAGCTTGACAGGACCTTTGGTTCACAGAAGTCTTTAGATGTCAGGTTTGTTATAACGATCAAAATGTAAAATGTAGGAGACAGAGGAAATCCTGACTGAGATGCATGATGTCTCCGGTGCTGAGAGTAGTGTGATGATCTGATCTTGGCCAAAGTCGCAAGGTCCCCTAGTTCAGAGCCTGAGACAGGAAGCAGGGATAAATAAATACTAGTGGTCAATGATTCTTTAGTTAAGAGATGGACAAAGGAATCTATTTATTAATTTAATACAAATTGTTTCTTTTAAAGCAAAATATAGATATAGAAGGGAATTTAAAATCATTACTTCCAGAACAGTTTGTGCCTAGAGGCTAGCCTTAGACTGACTGGTCAAAACTGCCTCTCCTGGGGCTGGAGAGATGGCTCAGTAGTTCAGAGCACTGACTGCTCTTCCAGAGGACCAGGGTTTATTCCCAGCACCCACATGGCAGCTCCCAACTGTCTGTGACTCCAGTTCCAGGGGATCCAATACCCTCACACAGACCTATATG
Source organism: Microtus ochrogaster (assembly GCF_000317375.1). Taxonomy (NCBI): domain Eukaryota; kingdom Metazoa; phylum Chordata; class Mammalia; order Rodentia; family Cricetidae; genus Microtus; species Microtus ochrogaster. The sequence continues at coordinate 17,196,508 of NC_022024.1, forward strand.
AAGGCAAAAGCAGCAATGCATATAAAATAAATAAATTTTAAAAAAAACTGCCTCTCCCAGAATGTAAGGTTCTAATCAGTTCCATGTTGTATGTTAGTTTGTCCAGAGTTCAATAAAGGACTAAACAGGATATTGTCATAGACTAGTGGAGTAGGTGGTGATTGTGGTGGTATGCTTGTTTTTAATAATTAAAACCCAAACATGTTTTAAGAAGAATTATCTAGAGTTACTGAAATCCCATTCCCACAGAGTTAATAGGTTTTGGGTTCTTTTTTTTTTTTAAGAGAAAAAAAACAAGTAAAACATAGAAAATTACTTCTAAATGTTATCTTCAGGATAGGAATAAATTTATCTCATGCCAATTTTTCTAACAATCAAATCATGTCAAAATTTGTTACCAAATTCCGTTTTGTAATTACATTCTAGGAATTAAGTTGGAAGAAAGGCAAATTGATATTCTCAGCTCCTTATCTTTGCTATTTTAATGCTTATATCTACTTCCATTTTAATTAATTTTACTAATCCATTTAGTTAATGAATAAGTAAATCAGCACCACGAAAAAAAACATCAGTTACAGAGAACGTTAATTCAGAAGTGACCCACAGCAACCAAAGTGAACCTGTCAACGTAGCTTTGCTGTTTTGTTAATATTCTAATTTCCGTCTTTATTGTTCTTCATAGAGCAAAATGTTTCACAGTTAATCTCTATGGTACTTTTGTTTCTAAGCTCTCTAAAATACTTTCCTTGGCAGTCGCCAAGTCTTTGAATATAAATTGATTTTATGCAATACACTGAAAACAAGTATTTTATTGATATAAATGGCTCCTTTATTTGTAGAATTACACAAAAATTATTTTGAAGCAGCAGGAGTTATAGCTGGACGGTATTAGAATTTCATGCCTAAATCAAGTTGAACATTAATTTTATGAGTTTTTTTGTTGCCCTTCTTTTAGGCAGTAGAGCAAATGACTATGGTCATAAGTACCTGGGAATTAGAGATGTAGGGGAGAAAAAGCTTTCAAAACAAGATGTTAGAAATGACAAAATGGTTGTGTGGATATCGGTACAGTTTTTCTTTCTTTCATTCTTATTCATAAAGAAATACTTAGGTTTGAGGATATTAGTCTTTTTCTTGCCACTGATTGTTTATAAATGACTTAGATTAAATTATATATGTAATACAGAAATTATCAAAACATCATGGAGAATGGCCCCCGGAGGAAGGAAAAACCGAATGAACTTTGGAAAAGTATTTTCTGATATCAGTTTATATTGTGCTATACTATTGGTATCTAGTCTTCCTGCATTGAGGAAGTGGTTTTAATCTTTAGCCAACATGGCCAAAAGAAGAGTCTCAAGAGCATGAGAGAATCCTGTGGCTGTCTAAGCTCCTTCGATGCACTTGAATGCCACACTGAATTTATCTCTCAGGCATGTTTTTATGTTCTCATCTCAGAATGTCTCATCATTCACAACTGCATGTGCAGTCTCTGATGATGGAGTTCTCCACGCTACCCTCTCAGTCAGCTGCCTTGGCGCAGTTTTCTCTCTAACACCTAACAACAAAATGTTGCCTGGATTCTTTAGTCGCGATGAATAGCTGCATGATTTTGCAGCTATGAGTTCCTTCTTTCAATGCTGGAGTCTCTATAGCCATTTCCTCTCTGCCAGCTGCCTTCTCTCTCGCCATCATCAGCATTTTGGGACATAAGAGAGTCAGTAATGATGTACGCCCAGAATCTTGTAGACGTTATGCCCAGTGCAGCTTTAAAGCACACCTCCAGTCTCCTTATTAAAATGTCCTCCTACCTCTTTAAATACCAATTCTCCTGAGAACTGAGAGTGATCTGATCTAACCTGTAAAACGCAGAAATGTACTGAAACCTGTCCAACATCAGAATATAAATCAAGATTAATGGGCAGTTTACCTAAGTTTGTATCATTTAGTCTTGCACAAAAGAGTAAGGCAAAATTGGGTCTATGCAGAGATATGGATTTCGTCAGCAACTTCAAGTACCTGCCATTTTCTGGTATAAACTGAGAGGTGCTAAGTGTTGCAAAATTAAGGTTGCTGGCAGACAAAATTGTTACTTAGGTAGAAAATCGTTACCTACTATAATTCTTCAAATGCAATAATAATACATAAAAGTCCAGATCTTTCTTCTTTCCCATTATAAAGCGAATGGGGCATTTTATGTATTGGAGAAAAGAAAATGAAATATTCTTCTTAGGATAAATGGAACTTCTATTACTTGGAGCATGTTAACTAGAAGTGCTTATTGATGTTTTTTTCAGCTTTCAAAGGAAAAATATGGAAAAGGGCAAAGGACATGAACTCTGGGCTCTATGGAAATACTTTAATAAATGAGAAATTCTGAGATGTTTGTTAAACACAGAAGACATTTTATAATCATTGATGACACTAGTAGATTTGGGGAAACAGCAGAACGGAACTCCTTGTAAGAAACCTACTCCAGAGAGAAGGCTCCGTTTTTTCCTCTTGGCCCTTGATGCTCACAAACTGTCCAAGGATGTCCTCTTGGAGAGCCAGTGTGGCACAGTGATACATTAACAAGGAAGTGTCCCTTCACCTATAAACAGCTGGCTCCAGTTTCAAGAGAGGTACTCAGGGTCACTATGAGAATCTCTGAATGGATGGGAAGGGAGTAGGACCCAGACAGTAGGACCCAAAGAGAAACATGAGTAGAGCACTCTTATCTCAGGAGAGTATGGAGAGAATTAGATATAGCCCCTGCCAGAAGGTAAACTCATTCAAGAAGTCTCCTCCTCACACAGTCCTCCTCCTAGCGCACAGAGGCCATTCCTGCTACCTGTTGGCTTATCTAGAAGGAAGGGTGTTCATCACACATATGTCACCTAAAGGAACCAAGCATTGATTGCTCATGTTGCACCAGTGCAATCATTACTGACCTATGGTGATATTATTTTCTTTCTTTTCATTAAAGGCAGAAACAGCGGTTCAGCATAGACATGATACCCACTCATCTCTAAGCCAAGGAGAGATAGCATCATGACAGAGTCCTCTAAAATTGATCATGCTAATGCCCTGTGTGCTTGGTAGGCAGCTCTTAACTCTACCACGTCCCTTGAGAAGAGTCCCCTCTCTCTTTAACCAAGCTTACTGTATTTTTTAAACCCCAATTCTGTCATCTCATTTTGAACTTTTCTTCTTTTAGGAATGTGAACTTTTTACTTTTTAAACTTTATAATAATGTTTAGCATGAAAATGCTAATTTGAGGTTACCTTTTAGGCTTTTTTTTTGGTTTAACATTTATTAATTAAGTCTGAGAGTATAAGTGTGTGTGTGTGAGAGAGAGAAACAAGACAGACAGACAAATCATTGATGAGAACTATGTTCATCATTGATGAACATGATGTCAAAGAACAACTTTGGGAGTTGATTTCCTCATTTGATCATGTGAACTCTGAGTCCCAGGGGTCAAATTCAGGGCATCAGTCATGATCATGAAGCTGTTACTAACCAAAGCATGGTATGGTTAGTAACTCTTATAGTCTGATTCTGTCATTTTAGGGCAATTGCATTAGTAGCACCTCACTAGCAATTTCTTCTCTCTTCTTTTAAAGCACAAAACTTCATCAAAGTTTTTATTCATTTTTTTAATCATCTTTCTTGATTTTTGTCATTGATTACAACAGCTACTGAGTAGTTCCTATGAACCATGTCCCTGGTAAACAAGTAGAACTTACACTGAGTCATACCTCTTAATTCATTCATACTTCACCTCCTAAAATACAGAGTGACTTTTAGCTGATTAGTCAACACTCATATTTTATTCATGCTATCAGCATATTTTTACCATAATAAAAATGTTCATTTATCTACTCTCTGATATTAAGGTATGAATTTGTAATGGTATATCCTCACTCAGAAATGTCTCCTTAGCCAGTTGGCTATTAGTTTAGGTTCAGCTACATGTGTTTCCTATTCTAAATAAAAACAGTTGCACGTTAGAGGCATGGAGGAAAAATATCTGGCTAAATATGAATGTTTTCTTGATATATGGAGATAATGCCACGTACACATCACAGTCTGTCACCTGACTGGAGGCATAAACTTGAGGTTTGAGAAATCAGCAACCTTGGTCTTCTGATGAAAAGTGCCACAGAGCCTCCCTGTATCTGTTGCTTTTGTTCCATAAGACGATGCCTATTTGTGGATACTGAGAGCTGAAGCAATGTCACATCTTAATCTGTTTATAAGTTTTCCAATTTATCATGCAAAGATGTTTGTCACCCTTAGTGCTTTAAATCCGCTTTTAGTTTTCACATGTTGCTCCTAACATCCATTTGTTGATAAATAAGTATGGGGAAATTGCCTAAAGAAATGAGCAAGCCACATACAGAATAACGTCATATTAATAACATCCCAGTGCCTGTGTTTACTAAACGGGAGATGAAAAGCCGCCTTAGCTTTCCATGGTGCTCTTATCTGCAAGCCAGGCTCCACGATTGTCACACTGAAGAGTAGGTGTGGCCAAAGACTCAACAGGAACCATTCGTATCTCCTTCTTTCCTTTGACAATCTCAGTACATACCGTGACACATTCTTAGTCTGCTTATTGAGTGCCCCATATAGGGACCGTTATTGTCCTAAAGAAAGCCCAAGTTTAGAAACCACAATCTGTTATCAGTTAATGTTTCTTCAAAGTATTGCTTCAATGTATGATGCTGATGTTATTTTACGAGAAATCTGCTCATTTTTTCCTTTTGTTGAAAATAGACTTTGTTTCTTACATAATATATCCTAGTTACGGTCTCCCCTCCCTCAGCTCCTCCTAGGTCTGCCCCACTTCCTCCCATCCAGATCCACCTCTTTCTGTCTCTATTAGAAGAGAAACGGGCTTTTAAGGGATTATAATAAAGTAAAAGCTAAAACATCCAAATAGGACAAAGCAAACAGAAAGAAAGGAGTCCAAGAAAAGGCATAAGAAATAGATGCAGAGACCCACTCGTTCGCACACTTAGGAATCCCACAAAAACAACAAACTCAAAGCCATAATATATACACAACAAACTGTAGTGTAAAATACAGGACAATATAAATAAAAATATAGAAATAAAATTAAAATTAATTTTAAAAATAGGATAGAATATTTTTTAAAAAATAAGAAAAAATGCCCTAATAAGACTTTATGAAATAAGAAACTTCTAAAGGTACTACTGAGTTCCTTTTCTGTTGACCATCTACTGCTGGGCCTGCAGCCTATTCTTAAGATTAGTTTAACCAAAAGAATTTTATTGGGGGAACAAACTACTCTTAAGAATAGCCTGCAGGCTGATATTCACACATCAGCAAATACAAGCCTTATTTATCTTTCTGGGTATAGGTTACCAAACGCATGATGATTTTTTTTCTAGTTCCATCCATTTACCTGTCAATTTCATAATTTCATTTTTTTAATGACTGAGTGATACTCCGTTGTGAAAATATACCTAACCTTTTCTTTATCTGTTAATCAGCTGTGAGACATCTAGCTTCTTTCTAGTTTCTCACTACTATGACTAGAGCCGCAGTGAACATGTATGAGAAAGTCTCTGTGGTAGGATCAAGGATCCTTTGGGTGTATGCCCAAAAGTAGTGTAGCTGGATGGATTCCCATTTTCCAAAGAAACGGCCACACTGATTATGACAGCATCTGTAAAAGCTTGCAGTCCCATCAGCAATGGATGAGCGCTAACTCATCTTCCTCCACTGACTCACAACCGTGACCTGGCACAAGGTGTATTGATCTTAGCCACCCTGGTGAGTGGTAGATAAAATCTCAAAGCAGATTTGCTTGGCATTTCCTTGATGACTAAGAATGTTGTACATTTAAGTATTTCTCAGCCATTTGAGCTTCCTCTATACCTCAGTTTTTAAATTGGGTTATTTTTTTTTTCTTGATATCTGGCTTTTTGAGTTCTTTATATTTTTTAGAAATTAGCCCTCTGGCCCATGTATAATCGGTAAAAATCTTTTCCCATTCTGAAGGCTGCTGCCCTGTCTGAGTGATGGTGTTCTTTGTGTGCGGAGGTTACGCCGTTTCATGGGGTCACCTTTATTAATTGTTGATCTTAGAGTCTGTGCTACAGGTGTTTGGTTCAGAAAGTCTTTTTCCCGGGGCCAGTGAGTTCAAGGTTATTCTGGTTTTCTCTTCTATCAAGTTAAATGGGTCTGGCTTTATGTTGAGGTCATTGATCCTTTCGGTGTAGAGTGATAAGTATGGATTGATTTGGATGCTCTACGTACCACCGTCTAGTTTGTCCAGCATTGTTTGTGGATGAAGCTTTTTCTTCAGTGTGTATTTCTAGCTTCATTATCAAAAATCAGCTGTCTATTGGTGTATAGATTTATGTCTGGGTCTTCAATTTGATTCCATTAATCAGCTACTCCCCTAGTAATCACAGATAGATAACTGATGTTACAATGTTTTTCTCCCCATTTAACTCCCTGGTTCGCTTCTAAATTATTCCCAGCAAAGTATAACTAGCTGTACATTGCCATATTACACATTTTCATTAATGATGAGCATGTTAAAAGGTAGGCCATTAAAGTCAAATATTATATGCCAAACTGGATCTTTCTCTAAGCCCTTTACAGCATTTCAATTAAAAGAAATAACTCACAAATTTTCTTATATTTCGCATCAACTCAGTTCTTATCTAGCTGGCATGTGGATGGGTTGTAGGGTGTCACACTTTAGGTTATAAGCTAAATGTATGGAAAAGTTTCTAAATAATAAATGGGGTAACTGTCCCTTAAATCTGTTGAGAATCTGAAGCTAAGGGACAGAGATACAAATAACAAGCATCAAGAGGAAATCAAGTTACCCAAACATAGCATAAAATAAGCCTACACAAAAAAGTAGATGTTTGCATTGTTATTGTGAGATCAGCTTGTAGCTTGTTTATATGTACTGCCTCCTGGCTGCAAGCAACAGATCGGGGCATATAAACCGGGCTAGGTCTTACAGAAAGTGTACTGCCGCCTTCTGCATGTCCCAAGACGAGAGGTGGTTAGTGATGAGACTCAGCATCACTGTTAAGGTCACAGTTGCTACCAACCTTCAACTCTGCCATTCATAAAGGATCAGTTCCCCTTCACCAGCTTCTCTCGTGTTCACAACAGTTCCACGTCCCAGAGCAACCACAGGACCAACAAGCAGAGAAGAGAGGTGTTGATTTCTGTGGTATCTTCATTATTAAAGTAAGGGGAAAAAAAGTTCTCAGAAGGAACCCAACACACTTCTTATATCACAACATAATCTGTCTCCCATGGTCTCAGAGCAACCACTGGGAAAATGAAGCAGTTAGTATGACTGATACATAAACTAAGATTTCCCTATGAGATGTGGTGAGGTTATCTCCCTAGCACCACAGCTATCCAAAAACAACAAAACAATGCATTTGTTTTACATTGTAGGGAAGGGATGGGTTATTCTGTAGATTGTGGATACTCCTTGTTTGGGTTTTATGTTCACAAAAATCCACTAACATAATAAATAAAGGTCAAATTTGGGAAGAAGTAAGCAAAATTGATACCTTTCGTGCTTTATAGCTGAGATGTTTAGAATATGGACATAAACAGTGCTGAACTTTGTGGTTTCTTTGTGGCCCTCTCAGTAATTTTCTATGCGATGTGTTTTTCTCAGTACAGTCTCCCACAATAATTTCTCCAGCCAATAACTCTGACTCTGAGCTTTTCTTTCTCAACAAGTCTGAGAGATATTCATTACAATGTCTCTTCATTTAAAACAGGGTGAGGATTATTCAGAACACTTTGTATCGATCTGGGCACATGTATGCACACCATTTATCCATTCGGTCGACGTTTGTTTACTTACTAGTTAAGAAAATTTCATGGACAATGGAACAAGCCTAGTTTCGTGAAAACCTTAGCTCTGCCACTTACTAACTGTGAAATCTTTGGCGGATTTCTCACCCTTAACACACAAATTATAACATTCCATGATGTATGAAGTTAATTTGTCAATATCAGTCGCACTTATGTGCTCAAAATACTTTTTTAAAATACCTAAATATTACATATTAGTAAGTATTGTATTCCTTTTTTTTTTTATTACTATGCTATTCAGAGCTGAAAGATTGGAGCATTTTCCCAACCATTGGGTTTACCACAATTGGAGCTGCGGATCGATGTTCAAGCTTTGCTTCACTGTGTGACAAAACAATGACAGTTTGAGCAGTTTGATAAAAGAGGGCTTTGTGCTACCAGCTTAGACTTTCTCTAGAGTGCCTGCAGTTCAGAAACAGCGAGAGCTCAGAGCGGCGCTTCAACAAAGCAAGGGAGAATGGAAATTCCAAATCATTTGTCTGTGGTTTCTATAGAAAGCATTTTGGGAGCCAGTTGGCTTCAACCAACTAACCTGTGTTTCTTCAAAAACTGCCAAAGCATCTAATTTTATCTTACTATACAAAAGTGAAAGAGGCGCTTCAATTAATATTGGACTTTGGAGCATATAAAAATTGATCCACGGACAATGTCAACTCCAAATGAAATAGTGAACAACAGAAAAGATAAAACAAAATCATGGCTATCACCAACAACGGGGCAAACACAAATTTAGAAAAACCATCCAATCTATATTGCTTTTATTTTCCTTTGGGTTTTCATGTTCATCTTCCCTATCAAATATATGGAAGGAAAGAGGAAGAAAAGGGAGAGCTAAAAAAGGGAGGGGGAGGAAGGAGGGAAAAGGAAAAGCTAGAACTTTGCCATTTTAATGACACTATACAATATACTTGAAGTCTTTCCACTACATTTGAAAAGCTATTCTGTTTTCCCTTCCTGACCACAACCTTGTCCTTCAAGCTGAAGTCTTTGGAGACTCATTAAAAGCATAAGTGTTTCCCAGTGTGGACTGGCAATTTAAAAACAAGGGTGGTTTTTGAAGCTTCAGTAATAAAATATTTTCTTAAAATAGAAGTGGATGCAAAATTAGCAATGTTAATTTTATGAATTCATTGTCAAATACTTTTAAGAACAACACTAATGTTCCATGTTTTCAGAGATTTGTGTCCTTATCATAGGGGAATTTTCAGGTTTATAAAAGATTTCTTGACTTTTTTGTCATTATGTAATAGTTGAATGTTTTGGTTTTGACTTAGGTTTGGTTTATTATTTCAGCCCCTATTATATTAATCTGAGAGAAAAACTAATGTAGCAAAGAATAGAATTTTTATTTTACCTAATTCCTATAAAATTTATACTGTTTAAAATTACTAAACATAACTGAAAGAATGAGATACTAAGCTTGTTCAAATTTTTATGAAGCTTATCATATTATAATATTGAAAAATAACATTCACTTTTTATCTCATGGTTTTTGACTCTAAGAAACCATTAATTATAAAATTCACTATCATTTTATATTCCCTTACCAGAAATAATTACAAAATAAATTATGCCGATATAAATTCATAGCATTGAATTTTATGTTACAGATTTCATTAGACATTTTATTTATTTATTTATTTATTTCCATTCAAAAATTTACACTTCCTCCCCTCCTCCCATTCCCCTCCCACTCCCCCACTCACCCTCCTCCCCCTCCCTCCTTAAGAGAGGGCAGGGAAGTCCAAGGCCCTCCCCACTACATCCAGGCCTAGGAAGCTTTGCATCCAAATAGACTAGGGCCCCAAAAAGCCAGTACACGCAGTAGACACAAGTCCCAGTGCCTTTATCAATGGCTTCTCAATCAGCCCCCATTGTCAGCCACATGCACAGAGTCCGGTTTGATTACATGCTCATTCAGTTCCGGTCCAGCTGGGTTTGGTGAGCTCCCATTAGAACAGGCACACTGTCTCAGTGGGTGGACCAACCCCCTCGCAGTCCAGACTTCCTTGCTCATCTTCTCCCTCCTTCTGCCCTTCAACTGGACCTTGGGAGCTCAGACTGTTGCTCTGATGAGGGTCTCTGTCTCTATCTCCATCTGTAGCTGGATGAAGATTCTATGGTGATATTCGAGATAATCATCAGCGTGTTAGTGGGGAAAGGCCAGTTCAGGCACCCTCTGCTCTGCTGCCCAAGGACCTAGCTGGGGACATCCCAGTGGACACCTGGGATCCCCTCTAGAGCCAAGTCTCTTGCCAACCCTAAAATGGCTCCCTTAATGTAGATATCTTCTTCTTTGCTCCTATATCCACCCTTCCTCCACCTCCACCCTCCCACTCCCCTAATCTTTGAGGCAATCTTGTAAACATGATAAAAGGGGGGAAAAAAAAACAGCATCTCCCAAGTGATATTAGCTATGCTCTACCTCTGCCCTCGGCCCCGCCCCCTGTGGGACCTGGCCCCTCCCCTATGCCTCAGGCTCCACCCCTGTGGAGCCCCACAAGGCATCTTGGTAGACTGCCTCTAAGCCCCTGATTGGGCAAGCTGCAGTGGGCCCAAGGCCTGCTTGAGTGGAACCAAGCAAGATGGTGGTTGGGATGCTGCAGAAGATGCAGGTGGTTCATCTCGAGTCTGACGGTTTCCCAGTTTGTCTCAACCATGCTGTGAGCACAGAGAAGAAAGGAATTGATCATAGGCTCAACGACCGTCAGGGTGTAAAAAATAGGCGGCTACCGCAGTTGCACAACCTTGGCCTTGAAACAAAGAACATAGAGCCAGCCAGATCACGAGCCTTGCAATAGCATTGGCTAAGCAATGTCAGTTGCATCCTGGGAATAGCAGTTCCTGTGACCCGGATATGTCGACAAAAGATGACGAGACTAACGTCATAGGTTCTGCTCTGCTCTGGTCTGGACCTCGGTGGAAGTTAACTATTTAACAATGAAAAGTTTGCCACGCTGTAACAACCTCTAGGTATGTGCTACAGGCCTTCGGGTCAACTGTGAACACCAACTGGAGCTCTACCTTTTTTCACCGGTTTGCACACTCTTCTTGAGGCGGGTGATCCAGCCTCCCTCCCTATCCAAGATCTAAGGTAGGTCCTGGGACACCTAGGACAAACTGGGACCAAGACTGTAGGCATGCCTGCGCTGTCGGTATGGAGGTGGTTCATTCTCGGTGTTGCAGCTGCATAGTTCAGTCAAGCCTCGGGAAGCAGGAAATTAGAATGCTGCTTGAACTCAAAAGGGTGCCGCATGTCGCTACACAGCTGATCTGGTATCCGCCGGACCACCTCGAGGGGTATCTGGTGATCCTGAGAGGGTGATGGTCTTTGAGGTCATGAAGATGAGCTTGGGGCTGTTAATAGAAGATGAGCCTTTAAGGTATTAGGCGCGTGGCGCTGTGTCCGCCAGAAAGTTAACGAAAGCTAGTAATATTTCAGTTCAGTCGCTCACGGAGACCTAACAAAGTGCGCTCACTGGCTGAAAATGAAGGAATTGCTAACAAGAGTATGTTCTCTGGGAGTCCTAGATGTTCAGCAGTTTTCATAGTAATGGATAACGGCGAGGTTCCGGAGAGGATAACAGAGATGTGTGGGCAGGGGGAGAAAAGCACTCGTAAGGGAAGCGAGGAAAGAAGAAACAGAAGCTGTGTGAGCATCCAGTCCAGGGTATTGTGTGTTTTGATGAAAAGGATACTGAAGACCACTAGTGTGATCTGTGAGAGGTTTGGAGGTTAACGGAGTTGAGTTAACGGAGCTGGTAAATTGACAGAATGGGGATCAACAGGTCATGATCCTCTAGGCATTAGTGGAGATTAAGGAGGTAGTAAGTAATTAATGGCTGGAGGCCTAGTCTTTTAAGGGATTGATGGACTGCAGAGTGGAGAGAAAGATTAGGCTGTGAGAGACAGAATAAGGTTGTATCAGGGTATTAGATGTGACAGGCATAGGATTAATGGGGGCAGTAAGGGTCTGTGAATCTAGAGACACGGGAAAGAGCTAGAGAGATGGTTGGGTATTAGTAGTGATGAAATGGGCAGAGAAATTGAGAGAGAGAGATGACTGGGATAGCGCGCCAGTGAGGGTAGCTGGAGGTGGGCAGGGTCAGTAGTAAGGTCATTAACAGCAGGGGTCTGTGGTGCCCACAGTGATGGGAGCCTATGTGATGAGCAAAGGGGCCTGAGAGTTCATGATAAGGGACTTGGAGCCCTGGCAGGGCTTCGGTCCCCATGTGTTGACATGGGCTGTCTTATGGGTCACATGAACTCAATTAGCTATACTTTGTTTTCTCTGGCCTGTGCAGGTAGGTGGTGTCCTACTCCCTACCCTGTTTATCCATACAGGATAGCAGCATCGGCTCACTGCCTCCCAGCAGAGTGAGATGGGACGCACATCAAAGGATAAACGGGATGTCTACTATCGCCTGGCCAAGGAGAATGGCTGGCGGGCCCGGAGTGCCTTCAAGCTGCTTCAACTGGATGAGGAATTCAATCTCTTCCAAGGTGCTTATTGGGTGGCCAAGTGACCTGGAGTGAAGAGAAGGCCGCTTCTGTAGAGCTCACTGCAGTGGGTGGGCTAACTTCGAGGGTATCTGGGGCAGAGAAACAGGGAAGACGATGAAGCCATAACCCTTACAGGATATGGCCCAAGAGCAATTCATAGGTTCACTCCAGGGGAGAGGTGAATCCTGCAGGGTCCTCCTGTTTAGAAAGGTCTATGCAGCTGACAAAGTGTGTTTTCACTGTGTGTGCACAGGCGTGAAGCGAGCAGTTGACCTGTGTGCAGCCCCAGGCAGCTGGAGCCAGGTGCTGAGCCAAAAGATTGGGTGAGTAGAGAGGTCTAGGAGGGTGAACCGGTGGGAGGAAGGGCTGGGAGTAACGGGTGTGCTGACATGGACTGTGCTGTCCTCCACAGGGGCCAGAGTTCTGGTCAGGTGGTGGCTGTGGACTTGCAGGCTATGGCTCCACTTCCAGGCGTGATCCAGATACAGGGGGACATCACACAGGTGAGTTAATGACTGAGAACATCGGGGTTCTCCTGAGAGAAGGCTCTACTTGGGGGCTATGGGAAGTGGAAGAGAAACAAGGCAATAAAAACAGTGAAAGTAATATGTAATCCTCAGAATTAGAAGGCTGAGCCTGTAATGAATACAAAGCTAGCCTGCCTTACATAAGAGACTGTAGCTCCGAATTCAAAAGAGAGGACTGTAAGGTGGCTTCAGCAAGTAAGGGTGCTTGCCGACAAGCCAGTTGACCAAGTTAAGTCCTGAAAATTGTCCTATGACCTTAAGCACATACACAGTAAATGAATAAATAGATGCAGTTTTTAAAATACTTTAGTGGCTGGAGTGATGGTTCAGCAGTCAAGAGTCCCGGTTGCTCTTGCAAAGGGCCCAGTTTCAGTTCCAAGCACCTACAAAATGACTCACAACTGCCTGGACCTCCAGTTCCAGGGATTGTGATGCCGTCTTCTGACCTCCCTGGCACCAGGCATACATGTGACACAAACAATACATATAGGCAAAACACCTATATATATTTAGAAAGGAAAAGAAAGGGAGAGGAAAATGTTGCGTGTATATATGGGGGTGCTTGTATGCTATGCTGTGCATCTAGAGGTCAGAGGGCAGGAGGAGTCAGTTCTTTCTTCCTCCAGGGATGGAACTCTGGATCACCAGGCCTGGCAGCGAGCACCTTTACCTGCTAAGCCATTTCACCAGCCCATTAATTTTTTTTTTAATTTAAAAGAAAGAGGAGAGGGACAGGAGATGTAGCTTAGCGCTATAGCACTTGTGTAACATGAGCAAAACATACTGGGCTCTAGCCCCATATCCAAGACAGAAACTGAGAAAGACAAATTAACAGCAAACAGCCAGTAGATCATATTGCAGAGACAGCAAAAGATGCTGAGGATTTGTTCATGGCTGTCCCAGAGGCTTTGAGGCTAGGGCTGTGGGTGGGTGGGATTTGAAGATGAGGGCAGCCAAGGGGCACTGAGACAACTCATCTCCCTTTCTCCATAGCTTTCCACTGCCAAGGAGATCATCCAGCACTTTGAGGGCTGCCCTGCTGACCTAGTAGTGTGTGACGGGGCTCCTGATGGTAAATGGGGTGTGGGGGTGACCTCTATCTCCCAGGTCAATTTTTTTCTCCCTCTTTTTCCCTCTACTCTCAGCATTTCCTCCTTTCTGGCAATTTCTCCCTACCTCTGATCCCTGCTTTCATTCTCCATCTTTCTTTTCATCACCTTTCATGGTGCTAGCAATGGTGGGGTCCCCAACTATGCTAGGCACGTGTTCTACCGCTCAGGTATATACCTCCTGCCCTTCAGCTTTGTTGGTTTTGTCCATCCTTCTGTCTTTTCATATGACTGCCTGTCCAATCCTATATTCTTTTTTTATAAGGTGGCTATCTATTCAGAATGTTTTCTGAGCACATGTTGTGTTGGAAAAGTGTGCATAAATAAGTTCCACTAACCTCTGGCCTTGTGAAGTCAATGTTTTAGTGGGAATACATAGAAAAGAAACTGTTGAGCTGGCAACTCAATGCCTGTAATTCTAGCTCTTGGGAGACTGAGGCAGAAAGGTCACTAGAGTTCAAGGTCAACCTAGACTAAAAAACCTGTCTCAAAAAATAAAAATAAGCCGGGCGATGGTGGCGCACGCCTTTAATCCCAGCACTCGGGAGGCAGAGACAGGCGGATCACTGTGAGTTCGAGACCAGCCTGGTCTACAGAGCTAGTTCCAGGACAGGCTCCAAAGCCACAGAGAAACCCTGTCTC
>NC_022024.1:17211267-17230953 GCF_000317375.1 Microtus ochrogaster
GATGTCTACTATCGCCTGGCCAAGGAGAATGGCTGGCGGGCCCGGAGTGCCTTCAAGCTGCTTCAACTGGATGAGGAATTCAATCTCTTCCAAGGCGTGAAGCGAGCAGTTGACCTGTGTGCAGCCCCAGGCAGCTGGAGCCAGGTGCTGAGCCAAAAGATTGGGGGCCAGAGTTCTGGTCAGGTGGTGGCTGTGGACTTGCAGGCTATGGCTCCACTTCCAGGTGTGATCCAGATACAGGGGGACATCACAAAGCTTTCCACTGCCAAGGAGATCATCCAGCACTTTGAGGGCTGCCCTGCTGACCTAGTAGTGTGTGACGGGGCTCCTGATGTCACTGGCCTCCATGATGTCGACGACTATATGCAGGCTCAGCTTCTGCTAGCGGCTCTCAACATTGCTACACATGTCTTGAAGCTAGGGGGCTGCTTTGTAGCCAAGATATTCCGGGGCCGAGATGTAACACTGCTCTATAGCCAGCTGCGCATCTTCTTCTCCAGCGTGCTCTGTGCCAAGCCGAAGAGCAGCCGGAACTCCAGCATCGAGGCCTTTGCTGTTTGTCAGGGTTATGACCCTCCTGAGGGCTTCATTCCAGACCTGACCAGACCCCTGCTGGACCACTCGTACGATTTCAACGAGCTGCATGGTCCTGCCCGTTTTATTGTACCCTTTGTGGCCTGTGGGGACCTCAGCGCCTACGATTCGGATTGCAGTTACCCTCTGGATCTAGAAGATGGCTCTGAGTACAAATATACTCCGCCCACACAACCCCCCATCGCACCCCCATACCAGGAGGCCTGCAAGTTGAAGAAGAATGGGCAGCTGGCCAAGGAATCGCTTCCCAAAGAATGTTCCATTAACAAAGTAGACAACTTGCCCCAGCCTCTGACTGTCCCTCAGGGTCATACCCTGCTGTCCCCCAAGGTGGAAGACAATGAAATGAATAGTTCACCTTAACAATTTTAGAGTTCGCAGTAAAAATGGAACTAATCCAAGTCAGAAGCTGCTGCCTGCCAGGAAAACCAGAAGCTGGCTTGATGAGTTTGTTTGCAGATACCATCTATGGGCCCTGAACAGATAAGCCTCGAGTGGACTCTGCAGCAACTCCATAACAACAAAGAAACAGCGAAGAAGTCTGCTGAGCTGCAGGCGGAATTTCTTGAGACTGTGAGCACATGCCTTTTCTCTCAGCCTCTCCTGGGTGTCCTGAATAGGTCCAGGATTTCCCTGCAAAGCAGGGATTCTTACCATGGGTAAACATCAGGGATCTCCACCAACTTGATGGAGGAAAATGTTACAGCTTCACTATACCTGAAATTCAGCTTTATTCCTGGTCAGCGGCCATGGGCAACAAATCAATGGTAAAAGCCCTACCTATGCAAGTCACTTCCTTTTTATATTACAAATTACAGGCATCTGAAAGACTGCTCATATTTGTCACTGCTTTGGATAATAGCAGATTTTATAAATCAATCCTATAATTATACATCCCATCCATTACTGCCTCCCAATTTTTACAGATTGGTTGGTCAGGTATTTTTAAGACAATATCTTCCTATATAGCCTAGACTGCCCTCAGACTCAAGATCCTCCTACATCTGCCCCCTGAATGCTGAGATTACAGGCCTGTGCCATGAAACCTGGCTACTGTATCCCAGTTTTATTTCACTTAAATATACAGTGATAACTGTTAAAAAAAAAAAAGAGAGAGAAAGGAGTTGATGGGTCTATGTATCAGGAACTTGAATGGTGATGTGCAGAGAGACTCCAAATTCAAAACAATTCCAAAACAGTGGAAGTGAAATGCGCACAGTTGCAGAAAAAGATGGACACCACCAGAATTGTTCACATCCATTCTGTCATTATCTTGCAACATTCTGACAAGACAGGACTGTGTAGAAATTTCTCCAGAACAACTGTCTGCAGCCTCAATCGAAAGGTGAGCTGAAGAAACAGGTTGGTTGGCATCACCCCCACCCTCATGTCACTATTTGGCCTTCTCATATTGATGTCTGTACACAAGCCACGTACCAGATGATGGATCCAGGCATCATAGGACTGATTTTTGCTTGTTTCATAGGAGACAAAACCACAAAGACTGGTCGGGCACTGCACTTGCTTTCAATCCATTCAAGACCCAAAGAGCTCCGAATACGAGAGAATTGAAATCCCAATCCCTACTGTGCCTGATATCACCATTGGGAAAGTGTGCTTCAAGTCGGCAGACTGCCGAAGATCCCGTGTCAGGAAGAATGTTGTGCGTATAGGAGGATTCACAGACTTAAACATCTGGACTCATTAACTAAGATCCATAATGGCTTGGTATTCACCAAGCATTTCTGCAGTCAGATGTTCGAAGCCTGTGGGCCTCTACTGCATTGGGCGGAGAACAGACTAGAGCAAAACCCGGCAGCATCTACAGGAGTTGGAACAAGAAAAGGAAGGTCTTATGGAAGAGCTGTCTTCCCTAGAATAAAGCAGAAGGACAAAAAATGACTAGATGAAAATACTTGGCATACAATTTATAAGCTAAATTAATTTTCAAAGAAGAGAAAGTTGGAGGACTCACATTATATAACTTCAAGACTTCTTATAAAGTTGCAATAATGAAGATACAATGGTATTCGTGGAAGACTAGACATATAAATCAAAGGAACAGAAAAGAAAAATGCAGAAATGAACCCATAATTATAAGGCTGACTAAGTTTGACAAACTACAAAGATGATTCAAGGAAGGAAAGGCAGTCATTTTGGCAAACTGAACTTACACAGGCCAACAAAATAATAGTCCCTCAAAAATGTTTCATGGATTTAATGTAAGATAGAAGATCTTTTAGAAAAATATCATATGAGAAAAATCTTCAGGAGATGTTTTTAAATTTGAGCCAAAAAGGACAATCCAGAAGAAAACAAAATAGATATATTAGACTTCACCAATATTCAACTTTATTTTGTAAAGAAAAAAGAAAGAACAAAAAGATAAATTATTTGAAACCCTTTTAGTATCTGATATCTGGTAAATATAAAACAATAAAATATGATCAAAATTCAAAAATAATCCCAGAAGGAAATGAAGAGAGATATACATTTTAACAATATATAGATGGCAGGTATTGTTATGAAAATGTGTTGAACTTCATAACTCATTGAGGAATGCAAAGTAAAACTTCAGTGTGATGTGACATATACTTAACAGGATTGCTAAAGAGATAATAGTGAAAATACCAGATACTGTTAAGGATGCAAACTATATTTCTCATAGACTAATGACAAGGATGTAAAATAAAGATGCTCCCTAGAAGAATTTGGAAATACTTCCTAAAGTTAAATGTACGCAACATATGGCCCAGAGTTTGCACTGCCTGGGCACACAAAACCTTTAACAAAATGTTTCACAGTGTCTTTATTTGAGATAGCCTCAAATGAGAGACAGCCCAAGTAGGTAAGTAGTTGAACAAACCATTCCTACCATGGACTACCATTCTGTAGTATAAAGGAACCAGCTACAGATATCCCACTTAAACAAGTCTTGGAATATATTATAGTAAATGAAAGAAAGGTAATATCAAAAGGTAACTTGCTGTACAGTTGCATTTTATAGCATTTTTGAAATGTCAGAACTATGAAAGGGAGTAATGAATAGGTTAATGATTTCCAGTCTATAGGATATGTATTACTATGACATTATGGGATAAGAGTTCATTTAGGCTGATAAAATAGTTTTGGGTCTTGTTTCTAGTGCTCAGCACATAAAACTATTCCCATGCTAATGTTTCATTGACTTGTAAACACAAACAAAAATTTGTGTAAAGTCCAGTGGCAGTAAATATTATATCATTATCATGATGTTGGTTTGGAAGTTATAGAGTTGTAGATAGTACAACTAGGAGAAACTGAATAAAGGACATGTGGGATTTTTTTGTCCTGGTTTTATAATTTCTGCTGTTTATAATTATTGTAAAATAAAAATACATTTACCAAAAAGAGTCCTAGAGTAGAGCATTTCGGTTAATATTGCCTCCAAAATCGTTCAAACTACTTGACTCTCATTCTGCTAGTGTTTCTGGTGCATGCTGAGACACAGGAAGGCTTCGGGCAGCAAGCAGGATTCATTACCTTTGCTTAGGTTCCCCCAAAACGATTCGTGGCATGGACCATTGCTGAGATTAACAGCCATCTCAAGCAAACCCAGGCAAGCAGCAGTTTATCCTGGCAGAGAGCGAAAGTGAGATGCCATAAAACCCTAAGAAAATTCCCACCTCAGACACATGAAAGTGTGAAAATATATATCATAAAAGAATGCATTCTGTTGAGCGTTCAGTCTGTCACTCAATGTTCTTTCTAAGCTGTGTAACAGGAGCCCACGATCACTCAATATTGTCGGATAACAGTCGACCACATGCAATAGTTAGGGACAAAAATATATAAATTGCTCTGGAAATAAGGAAGCCACACAGTCAGTTTTATTTCTTGGTTTGCTTTCTGGATCCCATCATGCAGATGCTCAGGGAACTTTAAGTGTAGCATTACCCTCTGAGGATCTTTGGTATTGAACCGCAAAGGGATCTGAAAGAATCAAACCGTGCTGCTGGTGTTGTGGGAGAGCACAGCAATCATTCTAGCAGGTCTGGGCGAGACATCCGTGTTGGAATCCTTGCTCAGCAAAGCGTATGTGTATTCCTTCTTTGTGTATGCTCTGGTTACTTCAGAGCATTTCCTAACTTACATGCTTTGATAAGATTTTTTTTAAATATTTATTTATTTATTACGTATACAAAATATTGTGTCTGTATATGCCTGCAGGCCAGAAGAGGGCACCAGACCTCATTACAGATGGTTGTGAGCCACCATGTGGTTGCTGGGAATTGAACTCAGGACCGTTGGAAGAACAGGCAATGCTCTTAACCACTGAGCCATCTCTCCAGCCCTTAGATAAGATTTTTAATTGGCCTGACTGTACTTTTCATTCATCAATTATTATTTTAGATACATGTTTATAGTCTAATGAGGGAGACAAAAAAAGGGTGTGGACCTGGGTGGGTAGGAAAGTGGGAAGAATCTGGAAGGACGTTGAGAAGGGAAACTGTAATACTGCAGTCAGACTATATTGTATAAAAAATCTATTTTCAATTAAAAGCAATTTTAAAAGATTGTTCAATGAGTTAAAGGTGCTTGCCTCCAAACCTGAAATCCTGAGTTTAATCCCTGGGACTCATATGCTCGAACCACAAATTGTCCTTTGACGTTCATGTACATATACTATGGCATATGTGACTTCCCACATCATGCACACACACATACATGCACACAAATAAATGCATACATATATAAATTCTAAAATAAAGAAGGAGCATAGAAATAATAGACCATCCTATTTCACAGGTTATTGTAAAGATTATGGTAATACCTGTGCGGTACAGTTAGAATATTGCTTTGTGCATGACAAAAGATTTGTTTGTTTAACTGTTGTTCATTGGCCTCAGACCTGAGTGGCATAAGATCCTCATCCCTCCTTAAATCTGCTTTGCTACCACTATGACCATATGCTATTAGATAGGCATTTCCCATGATGAGCGCCTGTGAAAAGGGTTCAGAAGGTGCTACTGATGGTCTAACACTGGAATATGTGTCTTGATTGTGTCTCACCACCTACAGTCTAGAGTCAGGTGTATCTTTCTTTACAGAAAGCAAAGTTAAGATAAAAAAAAAGAAGAAGATGGGGAAAGGGAAGCAAATATTGGTGCTTTAGACACACTGGGGCAGCTTGTAAGTAAACCTAGAAATGACACTTTTGAAATAAGACCTTAATTTCTCTTCATATGTTGTGTGGAAATTCATATGGATGTTTTCCAACACTTCTCCCACCTTTTTATCTAATGCCTTTATGGTATCTGCCACCAGAAACCAGCCCCGCCCACAGTAACAGAGCCCTGCTTGCCTCTCTCATCTCCCAAGACAATTTATTCATCTGAATCGCAGAGAAGATGTACCTTGAGGCTGACATTGAAACACCTGCAGATTTGTGGGGGACAGTTTGATACGCGGCTCAGTCTCACTTACTGCTCTGGGATCCTCCGGCAAGGAAAGAATTGAAGTGAAAATGTTGACAGCAGTTCCTTATTTTTTCCAAATTCTTTCAGAGCGAGTGTGATCATATTCCCTGGGAGCCTTACCTGGGTTTGGCAGTAAAGAATGCTTTACAGTTCAGTAAAGAATGCTTTTCTATATCGTGTTCTGAAGGAAGAACTGAAATGCGTTGCAACAGGCAATGGCTGAGGCAAGAGATGGGCTTCTGTATCAGCGTCCACTAGTGACAGGATTACAGTGGTCTTTATGGAAGTGAGACTGGCAGGCCAGCTCCTCTTGGATGAAGGAAGCCTTTCAGTGTCTAGTATTCTGAGCATAGTATCAAGTGTGGGATTCCTTACTGAAGCTGGACATTGAGTTAGGGTCAGTAAGGATACATTGGCGCAGACGTTGGCTTCATACTGCTCTATGATGGATGGAGGACACGATGAAGTAAAAGACCTAAGCTGGGTTCTCCCCCTCTAGTACAGAACAGCCTGTTTTTCTCATTTCTCCTGAACTATTTTTAATGATTAGTTCGGAAAGAACTTACAATTTTTGGATCTTATGTATTCAAATGCTTTCTTTGATAATATTTTTTGATAATTCCTTGCCCTTTTGGTTGGCCTTGAATTTTGTATTCTTTGATTACACAATACAATCTTTAAACAGAGCTGGCAATAGTGATTTCTGTAGAAATCATTATGTTTCTGCAGTATTATAAAATCGCTTGCTATGTTATCTAAGAAGCTATGCCAAGTTTTAGATCTGGAGATAGCCATAATTAAAGTCCTAAAATAGAGTAATGGATGGAGGTTGACACAACAACAATGATCTGATTTTCCTCGGGTATTACCACAAAATATTAACCTTTATGACTTTTTACTGTCTTGTCTGCCTTGAATTTAGCCAATGGCCATTTTGTATGCTTTGCTGAAATCTTTGCTTTATCACTTGTTCTTGAGATTTAGTTTGTGGTTGACAGTGTTTTCAATCCAGTATCGGGGTGCTAAACTCATACTGCAGAGTTCAGTCTTCATAAGAACAAACAATTTCAAAGGGAATTTCATAATTTAAAATAACTCAGATGTATACCATATTGAAATCATAAACACATAAGACAGTGGTTCTCAACCTTCCTAATTCTGTGACTCTTTAATACAGTTCCTCATCTTATGGTAACTCCCCAACCATAAAATTATTTCATTGTTACTTCATAATTAATTTTGCTACTGTTATGAATCATAATGTAAATATCTATCATGCAGGATATCTGATATGCATACCCCAAGGGATCACAACCCACAGGTTGAGAACCATTGACATGAGAGAAGGTGAAAATTCTGCCAGAAATTTAGCACTCTTGAATCTATCTTTCCAGCCTCTTTTTCTGTGAGAGTCCTTTATAAATAAGACACAATTTTCATAATGTTTCATAACCTATATTTTACAACTAATACTCCCTTGTGCTTTCAAGTTTCTAGCTCGTTAAGACAGAGTTAATACTATTATTTTATAAATTAACACAATTAGTTCACTGTTAGGTAATTTTCTGATATTATTTAGGGTCCCTAGAACATGTTTCTCTTCTAGCCTTCTTCCCAATTATCCAGTTCCTTGTACGCTGACCTTTGCCATTATTATCTATCCAAAATTTTAAGTGAATATATTCTTGTTATTTTAACTTTCAGTTTTTATTATAAAGAAAGAAGCAATCAGGCTATCTTTTAGATGAGACTTTATGTTTCTATCCAAGAATAGGTGTTTTTAATTCCAGTGTTCTAAAATTGTGTTCTCAGAAGCCAAATGATTATACATATAAAATTAAGCAATCTGTTTCCTGCTAGCGAGATACCATGTATTTTCCATTCACTGATAGATTCAAAAAAAAGATCATGAATACACCAATACTGGGTACTAACATGGTGCTGTAATGTTTGACTAGCAGAAAGGGCTAGCTCAAGGAAAGTCTGTGTAGGGCAAATGGCTTAGGTATGAAAGCCACATCACAGTGTCATGATATTTTTATAGAAAACATTGTTTTCATACAATATTCCCGCATCTCCTCACAGATTATACCAACCTGTCCATAAATCCAACTCTGTGCCCCCCCCACTCTCTCTCAAACAAACAGGAAAACAAAAAGACAAACAAAATGAACAAACTAATAAACAAAGCAAGAACGTACACACCCAGAGATGCACAGAGGCACACACACACAAAACCCAGTTAGTGGAGTTAGTGGTGTTTAAGAAGAGATGAGCATCCTTGGGGCAAAATCTTCTGGGAAGTGTTTCCTTGAGGTCAGTGCACAGAAGCTCTGTGTTCCAGAGATGACTTAGGTTGCATCTCATTCTGACCAAAACTTGGTCATGTGCAAGAATCTTCCAGAGGGATGGGAGGGTCACAGAGATCAGCTGAGGGTTGGCACTGTGAGGAGAAGAGACCCCTGGTGAGGATGCAGGCTCAGGAGCAGCTGAAGGTCCAGGGTCAAAGGGACCGTTCAGAGAAGTTGAGGCTCAACACGATGAAGAGTGCTCAAGAGAGGCTATTGGCAAAAATGCAGCCCAGCTGCTGTAGGAGACTCCAGAATTGTTACAGATACTACTGGAGCTGGTCTAAGCCTGATTCTCACTGTGTGTGCTATGGCCAGCCCTTGGGGCCAAGAAGATTGTGAGTGAATTACAGACATTAGACACTAAGTTATTTGCACTGAGTTCATTTTTCTTTGTTCAGATTGTGACTATATCCTGCTTCTTCCTCTTAGAGTAAGAAAGCATTTAATTTATTTATATTTTTCAGAAACTCATAGTTGAGAGACTGAGAAGTTTTAAAGAGATTTTGGATTTTAAATAGACTTGAGATGGATTTTAAGGAGATTGAACTTTTAAAATACACAAATTTGTAAAATCTGGAAGTTTTAAGGTTTTAATGTTTGATATTGTGATATTTATTAATGTGAGATTGGGGATGAACAGAAAAATAAGAGTTGTTGTAAACTAATGTTGTATTGATATGCCAAGTTGACAAGGGGTCAAGTGTCCTGGCTAGTTTTTATGTGACCCCAAGCTAGAATCATCAGAAAGGAGAAAACCTTAACTGAGAAAATGCCTCCGTAAGATCCAGCTGCAGGCAAGCTATAGAGAATTTTCTATTAGTGATTGCTGGGGGACTCCTCTGGTTTATGATCCTGGTTTATGGTCTATAAGAAAACAGGCTGAGCAAGCCATGAAGAACAAGTAATCAGCCCCTCTATGGCCTCTGTATCAGCTCCTACCTTCAGATTCCTGCCTGTTTTGAGTTCCTGTCCTGGCTTCCTTTGATGATGAACAGGGATATGGAAGTGTAAGCCAAATAACCCCTATTCTCCCCAGGTTGCTTCGAGTCATGGCTTCGTCACAGTAATAGTCACTGTGAGTAAGGCAGAAAGCAAGTTTAGTGTCTTCCCACTTGGTAATGGTCAGGTGACTTTTCAAAATCCATCTAGCTGGAGAATAAGACTATAGTTAGCATCTTCACAATTCAAAGCCAAAATGTTTTCGTTTACAACCTTAGAACTCATTGGAATTTTTAATTCAAAGGTAAATAAACATTTTAAATGATTGCTAGGTGAATTTAAATAATTAAGCAGACAAGCCCTGTATCTTTATCAGTATCTTGATATATGGAGTCAATTATGTCACATTTACAGTGACCTAAAAATACCACCTAGCAGAACAAGTAAATTATTGATCAGCATGTCACCTACAGTAAAGGTCAAAAAATGACTAGGGAGAAAACTTACCCTTGATATGAGATTCAAGACATTTACTGAATAATGTTTATGGTGTCCTAGGCTTTCAGTATTGTGCTGTTACTTGAAAATCACTAACATTTGGAATGTATGCAATCACTTAGCAACATTTCCAACATTAATAATATCTCTGATTTGTGTTTTTCTTTTAAGGTAATACGAGATACTAATATATAGAATATAGAATGTGGATGTTGTCAACAGTTGTTTCCTGCACACTTTGGGAAGATGTCATTAAAAGTTAAATTTACACCACAAAATTGGGCTTGTATACCTTGCTAATTGGTTTGACAGCTTACAGAGTACCGTCGGGAGAGAAAGCTATTCAGTTACTACATTTGGTCTTAGCCTTCCCGGAAGGAGCTCTCTCCACTCACTGCGATTCTGTAAATATTTCATGAACCAACATAGAGTAATATGCTAATGCCAGGCTCCTACCCAGTGAGCAGGTGCATGCAGTGTGTTTCTTCTCGGGTACACCTGTTCTGGTGGGGTCAGGCCTGCCGTTCTGAGCTCGCTCTCCCTTTCTTCCTCCCATTAGTTCCTCCTGAACCAAAAATGGTGAGCGAGAGCCATCATGAGCGCCTGGCCGCCCCGCCAGTCACCACTGCTGCGACTCTTGTCCCACACAACGCCACCGAGCCAGCCAGTCCCGGGGAAGGAAAGGAAGATGCCTTTTCGAAGCTGAAGGAGAAGTTTATGAACGAGCTGCATAAAATTCCACGTGAGTATCCTATTTTCACTTGGCTACGAAGAAAATACTGAATTGATCATTAGAATCATTGGAAAATCAGCAGAACTCAATATCCTGTTCCTCGTGGTAGAAACATATGTCGTCCTCCAATGACAAATGATGTGATTTTGGAAATGAAATAAGATTTTTTTTAATTGTGTCTTATAAATAATAGCATAGTTTATAACAAAATTTTATGTGTGTATTTAATGTATGTGGGTCCTTCAATTTCTGTTTCCCTGAGAATAGTACAGTAATGCCTGTATGTTGTATCATACGTAGTTCAGATTTGTGTCAAAGGAATTGTTAGATAAGAAAGATTACATTACCTGATACTTTCCCACTATTACAGGTTTGATTTTCTTTCCTTGGTTAATGTCTTTTAAAATTTGTTTTTCCTTCATTAATTTGTCAATATTTCAAAAGCTTTCACTCACTTTTAATTTTGTATTTGTCAATTAGAAACACAAAGCCTATAGCTTAACTTATTTGAGTAAACCTCATACAAATCTAATCAGTAGCATTTGGTTTTCCAAATTTTATTTGTGTGTTTACAGATATGTTTACTGTGTATAATACAGTATTTTGTGCTGTAAATACTATTAATTGACTAAATCTTACTAAGTAGCATATGTAGTACCTCACATACAACCATTTTTACAGACAGCATCCAACATTCACTGTCTTAACATAATTCAAGTTTCCTACAGCCAATGCTGTATTGTACTTGTGAAATAAATCTCTTGAACTTACTTTCCCATGCAAAAGTATATTTTTGCATGCTTTGACGGGTTCTTTGCCCTCCATATGTGCTCTGTGGCACATATGAACATGCACACACGCACGTGCACACACGTACACACACAATGTTCACACACACAGTAATAATAATAAAATAAAAAACTAAGGTTAATGTGGAGTATTTTCTTTCTTAGTATTGTACACGGGATTGTCTTCCTGGTTTATTGAGCACGATCCTAATTAGTCTTAATAATAAAAACCCAGAGTCAAATATCAGGTAAATGTTGAAAGATCAGAGAAGCAGAGAAACAGCCACAGTCACCTCTTACCTCTCCAACTCCTCAGGTCAAAGGAGCCTAGCTTCTGTCTCCACCATGCCTTCTTACTTCCCCTCCCTGCCCAGCCGTATCACTTCCTGTCTGCACAGTCCTCCAGACCTCTATGGTTGACTAGTGCCTAGCTCCACCCTCTGATGTCCAGGCAAGCTTTATTTGTCAGAACACAAACAAAATGTCACAAAAGCTTATCTTTGAGATAGATAGTGCATATAAACAATGCTGATCTTTGTGCATTAATACGTTCATTTAACTTTACTGAATCTATTCATTTCTTCTAAAAGTTTGGTAATGGAATTTTTAGGTCTCTTTCATGTGCAGACAAGGAAGGTCTTTCTTTCTGCCCACTTTGGGTGTCTTTTGTTTGTTTCTCTTGCCTTATTATTCTGGTTAAGACCTGCCATACTAACTTGGTTTCTGCGTTTTAGAGGAGATACTCTCAAGTATTAACTCTGGGGCCATCTTGTGTGCCCTTTTTCATATTGAAGTATAATTCTTCTCTACCTAATTGGTTGGCCATCCTGAAAGACTATTTGGTTATTTTTTAATTATTTTTTTCTTTTGAAATGATCATATTGTTCTACCCTTTAGCCTATTGACGTGATCAGTTGTATTTATTCATTTACAAAGATTAAACTGCCCTTGCTTCCCTGAAATTAATCACAAACCATCATGGTGTTTAATCTTTTTTACTTGCCATTGAACTGGGTTGTTCAGAAAACGCCCTGAACACAATTCCTGTGACCAGGAGTATTGATTGGCTTATAGTAGTTTGCTGTGGTTTTGTTTTGTTTTGTTTTTTTTGCGGGGGGGGGGGTGTTTTTATTTCAGGGGATTGTGTTTGTTTGGTTTGGTTTTCTTTTTATTTCTCTCTGTCTCTTTCTTCCTTCCTTCTTTTCTTTCTTTCTTTTTTGTAAATTCTTTGACTTTCAGACCAGTGATGCTGGCCTCTTAAAATTGGTTCTAAAGTATTCATAACAGGAACAGCAGAAGCTGAATCTGTGTAGCAAAAGATACAGTTATTGGGACCTGATGCACCCAATGAAGTAAAATGTGTCTGTTAAGAAGAGAAGATAAACAAAGTATTAGAATATTACAGATGGGCGATATCATTTATAAAGATGTATCTGTAATAACTTCTCATGCCTCAAAGATTAGAAATGTGTTGATTTGCCCACACGATTCACAAGTTCAACTTCCTCTGAAGCATGCTCTAACAGGACTGTTGGTGATGACTGCTCTCAGCAGGAAGCTGCAGAAGGGAAGAGCTGGAGATGGAGAGATGGTCCAGTAGCCCAAGCCATCTCACTTCCCTTTATGCTCTACCGCCCAGCTAATGGACTGATTTTTATATAACTTTAATGTTAGAAATTCAAGATATACAACCTATGCATGCATTAGAGATACTAACTCCGGCTTGAAGAACATTTTACCCACATAGTTGCCATAAGAGAAATGCGTTATAAAACGATGAAAGAAACAGTGAGCCACATCTCCTGCCTTGTGCTCAACCGTCTCCTGTAGACGAGTAAATAGTATGAGACACACAGCCAGCCGGATAACCATCAAGCTGAAATGTGCTCCCGGCCAGCATCAAGACTCATTTCCTCATCTCGCATGTCCATACAATGTCATCTTCCTATGAAGGATTAATCCCACCACAGTATTTACAACCGTAACCCGCTTTAACTCACCCAGAGTTGCCATTGTTCTCCCTAACTCTTGCTCTTTTTTTTTTTTCACTCTATTATTTAGCACCATCCACAATAACAGGTATTCCTCATGACTGGGTTTTTAACTAATCTGAATCCCTCCAAAATAATAAAAGTTCTAATGAAGGAAGTAAGTTACATATGTTTTCTGAGTAGTTACGTCATTCATCGTGACTGGTACATAGAAGGCTCTCCACCTGTATTCAATGAATGAATGAATGAATGAATGAATGAATGTCAAGTCAACTTTTACAGCGCACATCCCCTCTTAGACTATGAAGCCTCAAGATTCTGGTGAATGAAAACACAGATTTTACATCGCAAGTGTTAAAACTTCATTTCTGTTCTAACCAGTGCCTTTCACTTTTAAAAACAAAGTAGTTCCATCTTCATGGTGCCCCACAAGTGTTTCTCGCAGAGATTCAGTTATTAAATCTCTTCTTCTCTGTTCATCCATAGGAAAATAATCAACCAGAAATAATTACATATGAAATCTCTTGCTTGGAGAATCCCTTGTTAAGGACCTGGGCAAAGTATTATATTCATAGTGTTTTCCTTGGTGTTATCAGATGAAACAAGTAAATATCTGAAATATTTTAAAAGTAAATAGGTTTTAGAAAATGGCATTTTGATACCGTCATGCAGTTCTATTTAAAAAAATACCTAGCAGTAAACATTCTCCATTTTCATTTTAATTCCTCAAAGTTTTTACTGCCTGTGTAATTGAAATTTCTAATGGGATTTTCTTCAGATAGGAAACAACAATGAACAAAATAAAATACGTCCCTAAGCTCAAATTCCTTTGGGGCCTATGCTATATAAAGGTGACACTCTTGACTTGACATAACACAGTAAGATGCTAATGACAGGTAACAAATTAGAATATTAATCGATTTTGGTCTCTGAGCTAAAGCTTGGCTATCTGGCACATGTGGGGTTTGCAAAATTGATAGCAACCAGCTCTAGTCTGTCACTTGAAATTCCCACTTGGAATTAGAGAGGTGTCACAATGGCAGGGAGGATGCATGTCATTAGTTAGGTAATCTACGCATATTCAAACCAAATTGCCTGATGGTATCACCCACAACACTGTGGGGCTTACATTTAAAAAGAAAAGAGAGAAAGAGAGAGAGAAGAAAAAGAAGTTGTAAATGCTCTGAGCACTTTTATCTTTGAATTCATTCAGCACACCGTTATCTAAATGAAGCAGACAAGGATTTTCAGAATGCTTCTTTATTTTGCAACTTTGATTTTGATGTGGCTAAGGCCACGGTTGCTTTGTAAAGCATGAACGCATGTCATCCAAATAGCTACAATTAAGGTTTTGATATTCATGAGCTCCTTGAAGTAGAATGTATCTTTCTTCAGCAAAAGAACCAAATGCTCACCCTCAGTCCAGAAAAAGAGTAAGGGTAGCTGCGTTATTGATGCAGAAACATTTGGTGATAAGCACTTTAATACAGGAATAAGCACAATTTATGGGCATAGGCGGCCCAAATCTAAGTCCTGTATGTACAGCACATTGTGACCTTGGGCATATTAATTAATCTTTTTTATTCAGCCATTCCCTCCTGCTACAAAGATAGGGTCTTAAATAGTCTTCTTGTCTCTAGGCTGGTTTGCAAAAGCATTGGCTGTATCAAATGTGGCAGAGTGTCTAGCACGGAGAACGCACACTTTAAATGTTAGCTATTATTAAAGTCACACGGTCGTTTTAACAAGCTTCTAGTGCTATTTTAGAAAAGCCCTCTCTGCAGGTCAGTCACCCAGACTGAGAAAATTCTAGAAACTTTGCAGCTGAATATATGTGCGTTGTAGTCTTTAAGCCCATTTCTGTGTTCCCTGTTCCAGGGAAGACGATGGAGGCTTTTCCTCCACCCCTCATCTTCTCCAACCTTCCTTTTACATTTCGGCTGACCTTACCTTTTCTCACTCCCTTTTGCCTGCTGTGTGCTTGTAAGGAACAGCAGAGGGTGCTCAGCTAAATTACATATGGCATAGGTGCTAAAAAGGAATCCAATGTGCTTGCTCCACACTCTAAAAAGTTCTTCCTTGTTCAAACTACTTTTCTATCTTCTTCCTTTACATTTCCACCGGAGTTAAAAACATTAAAGTTAACAGTTAAAGACCCTGTTTTATAGTCCGGCCTTTAACAATCCAGTGGCTCTGCTCTGATTTCCATCTTTGAGCCCTGTTAAATCTGTCTTCTATATATTCACCGGCTACATCTGGATACGCTGAGAATTATTGTTGAATTTCGTGCAGTGAGCTATTTCTGCACATGACCACTGTTGCCTTACTTCTGGCTCTACCCTCCTTTGCTCATCTTCCTTCTCCCAGCTCCTTATTCTCCTCTATAGGCTGATCCACATTTTTTCATTATCACTCACATGTTAAAATGAGGCACAGTTTTCCAGTGTGTCACCTTGAACCCACCTCCATTCTTATACTACATACTTGCCGTGGGAAGTCTACGGAAGAACTCTTCCTGCGATCCTGGCCACAGCGAACTCTCTCCAGCAATTCGCCCTTGAACATTTCTCCTGAAGGATCTCTCAAACCCAGTCAGTGCTTCCCTTATGATCTTATCTTTTCCCGGGCTCCCACTGGCCCTGATAAATTAGTTTATCATTCAAGACCCAGCTTATTTGTCACTATCACGAGGAGCAATTCCTTATTTCAAAGGCAGGACTGGATGAGAACACCTCTTCTCAAAGCTCTTCTCGCCTGCCATGGCTATCCACAGGGGCTTCCTGCTTGCTTTGCTAGTGACAGGTTAATTCCCTAGGCCCAGGTACAATCACTCTCACATCTTTGTTTGTCCTGTACCTTAGAGAAGGGCCCGAAAACAAGGTGTAGTATAATTGGGATCTGCGCAATACTGCATTGAGGCTATGATCGAGAAAAATCTTTCTCTCAAAAAGGAGGTGGCATTGAGCTGTTCAATACTAAACCAATGTATGCTAAAGGCAAGCTATGCAGATGTCATATAGTTCAAAACTGAACATCATACTGAGTGATATGGTCCTTATCCTATGTTTGCAAAACCTGAACCCTGAAAATAAGTTTCAAACCTTTTTAAGACAAGGGTCCTTTTCAAATGCAATAATACATGGACCCTGAAAAGTAAAATATGTATAAAGGAAGTTTCAACTACTATTATAGTTGAAGGTGTCTTCCTCAGTCATCCATGATATTATAGCAGCAGCTCCAAAGAGAGCTAGCTCAATGGAACACTTTTTGGAAGGGGTGACCTTACAACTTAGTAGGTAGATGCTCAGTATCGGAGCAGGTAGTGATGATGCAACAGGAGGAATAGAAGCAGGTGCCCATCAGTAAAGTGTAGATGGGTAACTTTGTTTGCCCCCACGTGGCTGCAAAATGAAGACAGTGGCATTGCCCTTTGTCAGTGTCCTGAACAATAATGTTAACATCAAACAGTTGATTGCAAAACACAAAATGAAGAGACCCTTTAGAAGCACAGTGATCTGTGGCATGTGAACAACAAGGATTGCTTTACTGATCAAGTTTACTTAGCATGCCTGTGTGTGCAGGGCGTATGTGCATCTCCAGTGAGCCTCGTGAAGACAATGGCTATTCCCACTGTACAAAGAGGAAATTTGAGGTCTTGTCGGAGAGGTTATTAAGGTAGAGAGTGTAGATGTGGAGGTATTATCAGAAGGCATTTCCAGTTTTATGGTTCGGCCTTGTAAGTATGTCATAAAGACTTCGCATCCCCTCCACCCTCACTTACCACGAGAAAAGACTGGAAACTCTTGATAAACTGTGCACCTGCTCAAAGGCAGTCTTAATTTTGATTTATACTTTAAATGATTGAATACCTGGAATGTCATTTTAATTTAATTCCTTTTTCCCCCGTATCACCTGGCTTGATAAGTGAGTAGTTATTTACATCAATCCCCCATTTGTTTAATGGTCTCCCTTGACTCAGATACACCACCGGGCTACTCACCTGGCTTTTCACTTTTAGAGCAACACATTCTGTAAGTGAGCCAGCTACATGAGTCAGCTTCACTAACCTCTGTGGAAGTCAGTTCTTCTTAAACTTCAGAGAGGCATGGCTAAAATATTAAGTGAAATTATTATTAACTTCTACTAAAGAGAAAAATCTGTGAGAAAAAGGCTCGACTCTGATGAGTGTTGTTCTCAAAGTAAGGACTCTTGGCAATGTCAACTTCATTGGGACAATTGTGAAGGAATCTATTGGAAACAACGATGCTTAGAGATACAGGTTACAGTTCATCACAAGCACAAGGTGGGCGCCTGCACTTTCTTTCAATAAAAATATCCTTCAGTTTAGTTTAGCTTATTCCATCATCTTTTAATGTGCATATTTATGTATTTATGCATGATATATGTATGCATATGTGTATGTGTGTATATCTGTATTTGTATATGTATGTGTATGTATGTTTGTATGTGTATATGCTTGTGTACATCTATGTATGCATATTCTCTCCCTCACCACCTTTCTCAAGTCTTCCTTCCTACCTTTTTCTCTCCACCCCCCTCGAAGAGTGGGCGTTCAGTTACCCCACCCCCGCTTAAAATTTTAATTCTAAAGTAGAAAGCCTGATTCACTGTATAAGCAATCATTCCTAATACAGTTTGCACTGCCCCCTACAGGATATAAAGAATATTTGTTGGGCTATTTTTAGTGTGCTAAAACTTGGGCATGGGGACAGGACCTGGCATTCAAAGGATGTATGGAACCAAGAACCTATTCAACCTGCAATACTTGGCACAATCTGCACCCCACACAAATTTCAAAATCCCCATAGGACATACATACATACATACGGAAACTGATTATAGCCATATGACCTAGAAGTAATTACATTTGTGTGTGTGTATGCACATGGTTTTGCAAGTCTATAGAATATATAAAAGTTTAGCTAAGATCTAGTCTTTGATTTTTCTTTCTAATTAAAAATATTCTTTTGATTGTCTTCTCTAAAGCCCAGTGAGTTGCAGGTATCTGATTGTTTCATTGTGTTTTTTCCAGTGTAGTTACCTAAATATTTATTTATATTATTTTTTGTAAATGATTTAAGATTGTTCATTGTAAATCCTGGTCTTATTTCTCCTCTGCAATTGACACATCTTCCTGATTTTTAAAATTATGTATGTAAGTATTTTATATTATCTGTCCACCTTGTGAGACAGAAAACTATTTTAAAATATTTGTCACAAACTGTAGTATTGGAGACAATACTGAATTTTTAGCAAGTGTGCAGGATAATTCTAGCAATATTCTGGGGTCAGGGTAGCAACTTAAAGCTAACTACATGCTACTGGGATTGCATTTTAAGAAGGATGTTTATATGTCCTTGTGGTTTTCTTCAGGAATCCTATTGAGCAGAAAAATCCCCCCAAGCAATTCACTCCTTTGAAATGAACAAGTGTTAAGGGATTCCCCAAACTTCCAAAGCTCAGGGATATGAAGCAAATGTAAGCACATAAAGCCACCGAGTGAATGAAGACCTCAGCTAAGTTCCAAGAGCTTCTCTAGCTATGTTTTGTTGGCATCTCAAGGATATTAAGTCAGCCCGTAGAAGGAATAGAAGGGCCGTGAATAACACCATGGCCTGATGCTTAACACCGCTCAAGAATTGCCTTGCTGGAATACTTCACACGTAGAGAGAGCATGATTTTTTAAAATATCTCTAAAAGTCAACTCCTTACCACCTAGCAGTTACGGTATGAAACATAGGTCCTGTTGTTAAGTAACACCTGGCTGCAGAAGAAACTCCATAAGGAAAGCAGCAGATGTAGAAACCCGGGACCTGACTCTGTATAAGACCTTTTACTATATGACTGACTGCCGGGTTCTGAGCAGTTTCTGCTGCTCTCAATAAAGAATTCAGAGCAGAAACCCCGGGAAAATTACGTGGTGGGCAATTACATTCCAGCACTTGGCTGCATTTTTCTTTGTTTTGGTTTTCACTTAAGAGGATATTAAAATAAGGAGATTGAAACTCGGTATCTTGGGAGTCCACATGCCTCCCCTGTCTGTCTTTTGAATGAGCTTAGATAACTTTGAAGTAAAGAATAAGAAGATATTGGGCCATTTAAGGATTTCCTCGTCAAGCAATATTTTAATTGAAACTGCTGCCCCGGAGAAATTCTGGAACCATTTGGACTCTCCTACTTTTTTATCTTATCATTAAACTCTTTGATTTTTTATTTTTATTAAAGCAGCCCTTTTGACA
The DNA here is from genome assembly GCF_000317375.1 of Microtus ochrogaster. NCBI lineage: Eukaryota > Metazoa > Chordata > Mammalia > Rodentia > Cricetidae > Microtus > Microtus ochrogaster. The sequence continues at coordinate 17,230,881 of NC_022024.1, forward strand.
CACACACATACACAAAGAATAGAAATAACATAGGTTACAAATACTAGAAGCCTATGTGGCTATCTGGAATATA
>NC_022024.1:17231053-17231871 GCF_000317375.1 Microtus ochrogaster
TATATATATATATATCTGGTTACTATGATTGACAGAGTTATATGGTTCAATTTCTGAAAAGTAAAATTTTCTTATAATTTTATATTTTAAAGGACTTGGGCTGGTTCTTTCAAATACAGGAACTATCATAGTGAATTAGAATCATTTTTGCCATCATTTTGTAACTGTATTTCCCAAGGTCTTTGATACACTTCAGTGGCTTAGGAGTTCTTTGAAGTGCTGGTCATCACTGAGAACCTGGTCCAACCTGGGAGGCAGACAGGTCAAGATGGGTGTGGTTTGCTCTCAGGCCACACTGTGAAGTGAGCTGGTTTATAACCTCAGGATTCAAAACCTTCTCTCTGTCCTTACTAGTGTATGACCTTGGGCAAATACTTAAATTTGCATATAACGTAAGAATAGAGTTGTACTACTTCTATCCCAGAACTCACTTTGTAGAGTAGGCTGGCCTTGAACTCACAGACTTCCCCGCTGCCTTGACCTTTCAAGTGTGGGAATTAAAGGCCTGCGCCACCAGGCCCAGCTTAAGTAAACCATTTTAATGTGTTCTGGGCTTCCAGACTCTCTTCATTCCATTTTCAGAAGAACTTCTACTCTAAAGCATTGTATCGTAGCTAGACACCTACAGCTTGATGGACGGGAATAGATGAAGCTTCCACATCTGGTCCAAGCTCACCTCCTGCTAGCCACTCACACATCTGGTTTAGGCTCATCTCCTGCTAACCACTCACACATCTGGTCCAACCTCACCTCCTGCTAACCACTCACACATCTGGTCCAACCTCACCTCCTGCTAGCCACTCACACATCTGGTCCAA
>NC_022024.1:17231971-17244027 GCF_000317375.1 Microtus ochrogaster
CCACTCACACATCTGGTCCAACCTCACCTCCTGCTAGCCACTCACACATCTGGTCCAACCTCACCTTCTGATAGCCACTTACACATCTGGTCCAAGCCCATCTCCAGCTAGTCACTCACAGTGAGCTCCTTGAGTTTTACTTTATCATCCACAGTGTTTCATGTGCTCTTCACATAACAGTTTCCTCGGCCTGAAATCCTGCTTGCCTCTGGCTCCTCCCACCCTTCTGAGAGCTCTACTGTTTCAAGCTGTTCTTATCCCCTGATCCCAAACCTTCTAATCTTCTAGTAATCACCAACTCTTACTCTGTAATGACTATATACTTGTAGTTTTTATACCTAACTCTTTATGTCTATGAAGACTGCAAGCTGTGTGGTTGGAGGTATTCTCTTTTTATACATTTCTCCAGTCCCGGAAAATAAAACAAAATAAATAAATAAAACAGCAGTAGGATTATTAGTCACCTCAAGCTCAGAGGGACCTATTAATTGTATTGAGTCATCAAGAAAATGCCTTTAAAGAAGCCTAAGGAAAAGGCTTTGAGGGACACTGTAAGGAAGGTAACCGTCACCATTATGTTGAAATGAAGAGGGGACAGCCTTCCAGAACCTTTCACTTTCCACTTGCCCATCTCGACTTTTGTTTCCTCTCCTTTTCGTTTTTCCTGTCTCTCTTCTTGACCTTACCTTGGTACCATCACCTTTCATTGTGTTTTCCTTCCTACTTGTCTGTGCTACCTAACTGTCTCCCTTCTTTGTTTCATTTTTCTGAGCCTGTGGCAGTCAGTCTGGTGCAGGTGATAAGCAGGCAGCCTCTAAATTGGCCCTCTGGGTCCATAGTCTTCCCACGCATCCTTTTATTAAAGTAGAGATCTGGGATGTGCCACTGAGTTCATCTCTTAGTGTATAAAACGTATATTAAAAAGTGCTACATTAGAATGCCCAGGAAGGTAGATAAGCTCATTTTGTATACCAGCTGCCATATAACACCACACTATGCCCTATGCTTTCATAGAGAGAATTCAGGGGACAGCTCAAATGTTGCAGGGGCCTTGCTGGTGAGGTTTGCCATGGCGAGTAGCTGTTTACGGTGACCTTGTTCAGGTTTCTCAGTCTCCTTCACCAGACACAGGAAGCACAGCTTCTGAGGCTGCGTGCTACCGTCGTTCCTGATACTTCCCCAGCAGTGGTTTTTATTTGAAGTGGTGGCTCAGCCTGGCCTTGCCTGCCATCTCCTGCCCACACTGATTGGAACTTTTCCTCATCACCTCACCTTTCAGGGCTGTTGTCATCCCCTCGCTTTCCTTCCTGCTAACACAGTGTTAATGTGATTCAACTGGCTGCCTTCCAGGTCCTCGTCCACGGTGAATCTCTTTTGCTAGTTTGCATTAAGTAGTCTGCAGCTATAACGCTGCTGCTTCTGATGGAGAGCCAAATACCTCCAAAGAGGATGGACTTTAATAATCATTCTAAAAGCTGAGAACCCACACCACCTGATTTCATCAATGATTCCCCTGCAGAAAGCACAGGGGCCATTCCTACAGTCCATTCTATTGCTTGTTGCCAGGGTTTACACTGCTGGTTCTATAAAAAATTAACAACCTGGCCAAGCATGATGGTGTGCACCTTCAGTCCCAGCATTCACAAGGCAGAGGCAGAAAGAGCTTGCATTTTAAGGCCAGCCTGGTCTGCAAAGTGAATGCCAGGCTGGTCAGGACTATACAGTCATAAAGTTGTTATTAACAACTTTCTAATAAACAATTAATATTGTTGACATGTTTGTATCTCCGCTGATAATCTGTGGAAGTTTTGGTTCTCTATAGTCTTGCCAACAATAGAGTGGTTGCTCTTCTTGGTTTCGTCATTCTAGTCATTGTATAGGATATAGCGTTGTGACTTTAATTTGCAGTCTCCTGGTAACTCCAAATGGAATGTGACCTAAATGTAAACGGGAAGACATGGAGAAGAAACGATAGGAACTTTCATGACATTGATGAATGGGGACATCCTCTTCAAAGGGTACCAAAAGCATTGACTATCAATGTAACTTGATAAATAAGGTTTTGTCAAAAGTAAAAAATTGGGCTTTCAAAAATGCAACAAACATAATATGAAGAAAAGTCATAGACTTGGCCAGAATATCCAAACTACACAGATGTGATGAAGATACTTCCAGAATTTATTAAAATAAACGTCTACAACTCAGTAGAAAATTGAGGAATATATTTGAATAGACAATAAATCGAAGTATGAAAAGATATGTGAAAATATAGAAAAAAACAACAAAGTACTCAAGTTCTCTCTTAGGGCCGTTCATCTCTGTGTCCCATCTATAGCTAGAATTCAGAGTGTGAGAAACTCGTTTTCTTAACAACACAGACACTCACGCTCTGCTCTAAAGCTAGGAGGCATAACATCCTGTTATTCTCTCTTCTTTACATCCACGCTCTCCATTCAGTCAGCAAGTGACATTGCCCCATTCTCTGCCCCCTCTCTTTCCTGTGCTCCCCCGCTACTCTGCTCTGATCTGGGACCTCGTATATATTATACAAGATCTCCCTGTAGCCGTATCCATATATGGGTGGACAGTCCGCTGAACATACGTTGTCCATAGGATCCATCTTGCTGAGCTCAAGGTATACAAATTCCTCATTCAGGAACCGCTACCACTTCCTTTCATCTGAATTTTCAACTTCTTTACTTGGCATACCTCTCTACATCCTGGCATGGTCCTCCTTTCCACATTATTGCCATAACAATACTATGGATATGTGCTTCAAATACTAGACATATGCTTCTAATTCCCACTAATTGCCTTAGCTGATGGGTGGCTCACTTCAGAAATGCCATTACTCCATCTCTACATAGCCATATGCCTGAACGGTAAAAGAACCAGACCAGGTCTTGTATATGTGCTCTTCTTACTACCAAGATTATGCATTAGCACACTTGTCTCTGCTAAAAAGCAGTGCCAGGCTGTCTTGCTCTTTAGACCTCATAAGAAAACATGACCAGTTATTTCATACTTAATATTACATGCTGCATTCTTAACAATAATAGGACACCAATGTGTATGTGTGTGTGTATACATGTGTGTGTGTCACAGATGCACATCTAATGAGGAATACAAAAAAAGGAGCCACTGTGCTATGTAGTTTTCTGATGATGTAAGCATAAAACAATCCCACACCAATTCAGAATTATGAATAATAAAAGGGTCATTTATTTAAGGCGAAAACTTATAGATCACTGTCCTACAACAGTCCTCTGCACGAACAGAAACAGAGTCTAACAGCTGGAGGCAGGGGAGCTGGAAGCAAGAGAGAGCAGGCACACATTTACAGCTGCTTTAACAGTACAAGAGACCACGCCCAAGTGGGCTGGTAGCTTAAAGGCTATTGGCTGAAGGAGCAGAATGTGCTCCCACAGCAGATTTCTCATTTCGAGCTCCAGTTACCTGACAAGATTCAACTAAAGCAGGTAAATATGTATTATGATCTATAGTCTGAGGGGACAAAGTCCATCATGATGGATAAGACAAAGTAGCACAAACAGGAGGCACCTGCTCACACTGCATCCCCTATTCAAGAAGGAAAGGGAAAACAGGAAGTGGAGACAGCCTCTAAAACCTCAAGGACAGCCCCCAATGATCCATTCCTATAGCCAGGCTTTGCCTCTCAAATGTCCCACAACTTCCAAAACAATGCCATAAACTGAGGACCAAGTATTTGGATATGTAAACCTATAGGGGACATTTTACTTTCAAGCCATAGCAATCAACATACTCCAGTAGAAGTTGGTTCTTCATGGTCACAGTAGAATAGGATGCAAGCTGAAACTTGTAAGATATGAAAAGGGCCCTCAAAGAGAACCTGGAAACTAGATTAAAGGTGATCAACTATACCAAGCTAAGGAGATTAGACTTTAATAGTCCCAAAGGATTCAGAAACCAAGCAAGATAAGCATAAAGTAGCCTTCGTGTCATTATCCTCTTGTTTGGAAATCTAAAAATTTCCTTATGATGCTCCATTATCCTCTTGTTTGGGGATCATCAGATTGGCAGCAGTGTGTGGGTGGATAGATGAAAAGAGAGAGCCTGGATAGAGGGGACGTGCAGGAAGGAACCAGGCTCTTGAAGAGACGCTAGAGGAAGCCTAAAATTGCTAGAGGAAAGCAAGCTTGTATGTGACAGACTCTGGGAGTGTGCTGCTGACAGCAGTGTGACAGACGACTCTGAAGGTGTGAAGGAAAAAGAAAATGAAACTAATTACAGAGATGCCGAAAGACCATCTTTTCCAGAGCCCGGAAAGGAAAGGGAATACAAGAAGAATTCAGAAGTAGACACTGAGATTGGGGAGGTGACTACCTAGGAGCTCAGTTTGTGGAAGTGGATTCCTAACATTAGCACTAGAGAACAAAGGAAATGGAGCATCATAAGGAAATTTTTAGATTTCCAAACTCACCCATAAGTAGAGAGGCTGATGAAGAGATAACAGTGGGCTGTGAGAAAAAAAAAATGCTGGAGTGATGGGGAAGCTAAGTAGAGAGGACTTCTGAGAAAAAAGTAGTCAATTTGATTCTAAGGAACTTGTCCTGAAGGTACAGCTTGAAGTTTGATTTAAACAAAAAACAACTCGCTCAATCTGCCTTGGCTGTTTTGGGTCTAGTAGAAAAAAAGCAATAGGCACTGTCATGATCACCCATGCTTTCTGATTACTAGGCACAGGCCCTTGTCTGTATATTGGATTATAATTCACCTAATTATTGCTTGTGTACGTAATTCTAATCTAATAGCAAAGAGTCTCAAAGTTGTAAGCAGTATAAGTGCTAGTGCATGGAGAGGTGTCTCTGTGTTCAGGTTTCAATTAAATGAGCTATAAATGAAGACGATCTAATATGGCAATGAAGGGAGGGAGTAAGAAGGAGAAAACCCTTGAACTGTGCCTGGTACCCAAAAGGCTTTATATATGCAGAAGTCATCATGATCCCCATGAGGTTTATTACAGAAGACTTCGATTAGAAGTGAGGCTAATGCGACTGGATAAAATACACTCAGTGGTGTAGCTGGAAAAGGAAAAGAAAAAAATTTCACCTGCTTTTTTTTTAAAAAAAAAATTATTTTGTTGGGTAGGTCATGATGTATTCAGCAAACCATGAGGATCTCTGGGCTTTTAAGAATAGAATGCTAGCCAACCTACTTTTCTTTCTGTTTGGATCATGAGAAGAAGCCTGCTGACGTGGCGAGTGTTGCAAACAGATCCTACGGGATTATGCCTAAGGAGAGTCCAGTAGACATGAAGTTCTTCAGGAACCTTGGAAAATCTTGTTTCCCTAGAGAGCTGGGAGTTGATTGACAGGAGTGGGTGAGGGACTAAGAAATGAGAAGGGCAGAGAGAAAGTAAACATGAACCATTCTCTCTCACAAGAGCACAAGAATTATAACCCACACACTCGTAGACAAAGAGAGGTTAGATAGGTGTTGGATGGGGAGAAGGAGGCAATGTGAGGAAATAGAACATCTCTTCCATAGACAGATTCCCAACCCAGTGCTATTTCCCATCAATTCCTCGTATTGTAGCAACAGAATTCCCCTGATAACCTGGGATGCAGAAGTGGCCATAGCTCATCAGTGCAGTGGATGTGAGGGGCTCTCTGATTCAAACATGTGGCATATGTCCTTTGACTACAGCGTGTGAAGGACCCTCCAGCTATCTCCTTGTCTATCTTCCTTGCTCTCTGTCTTCGGATTCTCCATTACCTGTGCTCAGGATGCCTGCCAAATTTACTCTTACATTCTTGATATTTATCTTCTAGAACACTCTAGAGTGTTTGAAGGTAGACATAGACACTTTGTATGTTGCTGGTGTCAAGTAGACACTACAAGACTATGAAATTGAGTTGTGTAGGCTCTTTTATTGTCACAAGCATTTGCAACAAGTAGTGTGTATAAAGAACTGGTACGTGAGTTTTCTATTGCTGCCTAAAAATTACCTCCACAAGCTTGATCGGTTGTAGGATTTCAATATCTCACAGTTTATATGTGTCAAGAGTCAAGCACAGTTTAACTGAGTCTTCTGCAACAGGCCTTTGCCACAACATAGAAAAGTTTGGACTCGGCAGAAGAGCAAATTGAAGCCTTTTCAAGTTCTTGGAGAAATTCAGCTCCTAGCAGCTGAAGGGCTGAAGCCCTGGGTCCCTAACCGCCCATTCCAAAGGCAGTTCATAATAACAGAACTGTATGTTTCTTCTAGACCAGCATGATAACATCTTTTTGTTGTTGGTGGTGGTTTTTTTGAGACACCTTTTTCATCTTAGGAAGAGCCTGCCTTTCCCTGAGGTCTTGAAGCTGATTGAGCCCTCCCAGCAATAGATTTGATGAGATCATATATAGCTGATTTGTGATTGGGCTGTCAGTTATACCTGCAAGTCACTTTCCCCTTCACTATATGACTGACCAATCATAATCATAGGCTCTCCAGTATGCGAGGGGTGGGGATTGTGAAGGCATGTTTGCAGGTGAGGGTGGAGTCTTAGAAATCTGCTTTCTATAGATATGGAGACAGGAAGAGAGCCTGGGAGCAAAAATAAATTATTTGGTCCCCCATGAAAAGCTAATGGAGACTTCCTCTTTTCCAGCCAATGCCCCTGCGCCAAGTATTTTCACTTTTTTCCAGAGCTGGAAGGAGTTGAACTGGAAACATCTTTGTGGTTCTTGTTTTGTTTTCTTCTTTTTAGAGGTGTTCGATTACGGCTATAAAGTACTGTGATTTCCCAGGGCGAGCAGCAGTGTGTTTATAGAGGCTAGGTGTACCCAGGCAGGTTCTGTGCAGCCCTAGTCACATTAAAAGAGCCCGAAAGTCTTATCAGCCAGCTATTAAGAAGTCCCATTCTAGTGGCAACTTCAAAGATTTCATTTGGTGATGGTAATTAGTTCACATCCATCAATTCCAGAATGTCCCTTTCCCAGAGTGTGGGACTATGCTACATCCCAGGGTGAACATGCTGTTCCAATTCCAAATGTTTGCTTTTAAAAATGGGAAAATGGTTAAGACGTAGAGTTTCTGGTCTGGGTTTGGTGTCACATGCAGGGACCGAGAAGTAGGATCTGATAAGTATTGGACCCATCTGGTTATGAAATATGATAGCTTTATGAATGAAAATGATTATGGCGATCTTGACACTAACCTTGGCAACAGGAAATCACAGAAATGAAAATAGGGAGAAGAGTAAACGGTTTCTTTGATAAGTGATTAAAAAAAAGTGTAGAGTGTAAAATGAGCAAGCGTCATGCTCCGTAAACTATCCTGAATATATTAAGATTTTCATCTTTCTGAATGTGGCAAAGGGCTAAAGTGAGCTTTCGAAAACTTTCAGAATTTCCCTGCAAAATACAAGTTTCTAGATCCAAATAATGCAAACATTAGCCATAGCCTAGAGGATGAATTTTGTTGTCTCATTTAAAAAAAAATAGGGTCTTAGATCCTAACTCATGACAACATTCACTGAAAAACTGAGATATACTTTGCTCCCCAGAGCCATGTTTACTGCCTGCTTCCCACTCCTCCAAGGACCTTCTCGAATGCTGGAAAGAATGGCACAAGGAACCTTATGAGGAAAGAGAAAATACTGTAAAAATTGATGTGTTTAATAAGGACTTTTTTGTTTCCATTCAGTACTTTTCAGCATGTTTCTCCAAAACATAAAAACCATATTTTAAGTAAAATAAAGACATGAATAAGTAGATATTAAATGATGATGGCAAATGGGAATAAATAACCGATCCACATTAAGAAGTTGGGAGATATGTTTTGTAAATTGAAAAGCGTATAATGGGTGTTAGAAATTGAATTGTATTCCGTGGAAGGCATGTTCAGACTCCCATCGCCTGTCTATCAATGTAAGCTTATTGACGAATAGTGTCCCGACAATATAATTGAGTTCACAATGGGTAGGATGGCACTTACTCCAACATGGCTAGCGTACTTAAGAGAAGAAACACAGACACCAAAATACACAGGGAGAACAGCAGGTGGCACAGGAAGCAACAGAGAGTGCTAGGTGCCAGTGAGAAGCCCGGTGAGAGATCCTGGTGACTGGCAAGAGAGACGGAGCTGGACAGTAGACCATAGTGATAACACCCAGTGATGGGCCACAGTGACAGATCACTCAGATAGGCCACAGTGACTGGCCCCAGTGAAAGTTCCAGTGATCAAACAGTGTTCATAGTGATAGAGAGAAGGGTTAGAGCGCAGTTACAGGCCACAGTCACAGATTATAGCAATGGATCAATAAGTCAGGAACCCTCCCAGTCACACAGCTGCAACTATAAGAAGAATCTGGAAGAGGTCCCCCTCCGAGCCTTCAATGAGAGCTTGATCTTGATCTTGGACATCTCACCTCTAGAATTATACAAAACCTGGGTTTGAAGTCACCTGTTTTGTGGTTCTTCATTACAACAACCAAGGTAACAAAGCAATGGGCATGTGAACCAAAGCTAAGACAACTTTGCCTCCTCTGCTAGAGTTGTCCCTATTCGCTTCCCAGACCAGGAAAGCGGCGGATCCCAGGGAAGTGAGAAACCTGGGCTGTTTTCTCACATCCCACTGGCCACTTAGGTCTCTATCAACTGTGTGAGAACAAAGTCCAGGCAGAACACATTTACCATGAGGCAACTCTTCTTTGTGCACCTGTTGGAAAACCGTGTATGCAAGCCGGGCGGTGGTGGCACACGCCTTTAATCCCAGCACTCGGGAGGCAGAGGCAGGTGGATCTCTGTGAGTTTGAGGCCAGCCTGGTCTAGAAAAGCTAGTTCCAGGACAGGAACCAAAAAGGTACAGAGAAACCCTGTCTTGAAAATTAAAAAAAGAAAACCCTGTATGCAGAGTGACCAATGTCATAAAACCTGCCAGTGACTGCACACAACCCTAATGGTGCCCCGAGTGCATCATGACATGGATTGCTTATGATGACCCTTTGGGGTGGAGCCTAGCAATATTCTCAGCAATCCCAAAACTGAAGGGAGCTTATTAGCCGAGGCCATTTGAAAATGAAGTAGAAGAGGATTCGGACCTAACAGGCTTGTTTGGTAGTCTCCTATCCAGACAAGTTTTCATCCATAATAAACTGCTTCTGCCTCCCAATCACCGATACGAAGACTGTGTGTTGAGTTTCGCATGTAACTTATACGTAATTTACAGTGAATATGTAACATACCTTTTCTAAGATAAACTTTAAAGACTGACGATAGCTTTTTTATTTCTTCACATTTCCTTTCCTCTACAGCTTAAATCATGCAAATAAACCATGTTGTTTTTCCTCATTGCCAAACCAAAAAAAAAAAAAATCATGGAGAGGGGATTCTTTTTTACACTAATGCAGCATGGATGATAAATTAAGATAAGAATACTTACTAGATTCCTTTTGTCTTCAATATTTCTTTAAAAAGAGAAAATCGGTGCCATAGGAAACAAAGTGAGGGCTTTGTGTGGATGTAAGGAAAAGATGGTGGTAGCCATGGTACTCTCAACATGGAAGATGGCGTTGCTTTTCTCTTTCCAAGACTCAAAGATCCTAAAGCATTTCGCCTAGCAAGCAGGAGGTCTCTAAAACGGCAGCTCCCCTGGAGGGTCAGCCTGGTTTCATTAGTGCTAGATTTTAATTGAAATGTTCATTTCAAACTTCTCATAAACATGCTAAGTATCCTGATCTCAGAAATAGAAAATAACGCTGATAGGGTCGCCAAAGGCAGAAAAGGCAACAATGAAAACTTAACAGGGAAAGGGAAAAGGAAGGGAGACCCGAAAGATGGAAGGGGGGCCGGATAAGGAAATGCCTGTGGAGTGGGTCGGTAAAGCTATATCTACCCAAAGCCTAGAATGCCGTATCAATTGCATGACATTAGAGCATAATTGGTGGCTATGACGCTATCATAAAGTAAAGGAGTGTGCTGTCACCCACTTTAGGAGTTACTTCCCCCCCCCTCAAGTGTCCCAGACAATTGTTGAGTTCATCTTAGCTCCATTCCGGATGCGGTGGCTCACCACGGTGAAGCACAGCCTGCTGTAAATTATTCGTATTCACGGTCCTTCCTTGACCAAAATCAGCAGTCTGGTCAGCGCATCGCTGGCTCTGCATAGCGCTGAGTCTCGCTGTCCATCCAGTCCGCTAAAGCCTTTTCTGTTGGGAATGTTGATACGTGAGAACGTTCCACGTGATTTCTTTCCTGACATATTTTGTTTGCTTTTTTTTTTTCTCTTTTGTAGAAACTTTCATTTTCTTTCCCCTTCTGTAGAATACACCAGTACCGGTTCATAAAGCTAAATGAGTCTGCACTGTATTAGCCTTTTGCCCTAAGTTCCCTCGCATTTCCATACCGTACCCAGAGCTAGTGAGACTGGGTGGCTATCTGGCTTTTGGATTGCTTTTTCTCTTCTTCTGAAGGGATTTCTCTCTTACTCCTTTTCTTCTGTGGCGAGAATGGAAGGAGCGCTGTCGAGGTTATTCTCAAACTTCATCTGATGAAGTAGGCGTCAGTTACGGGGAACAAACTCAATTCCTAGAACCTGTTTCCATGGGAATGAGAGCTATTATGGCTGCAAGATCTCATATGAGAAATGAGTTTTCTTGCCAGAGGAACGACTCTGCAATTGTCCTACCTCCATGTCGAAGTCATGATTTTAGAAATATCACCTTGCTTGTTGCTTGAAAGCTCAAATGGAAGTAAATAACTTCTGACCTTGCACTGACTTCATAAACGGTACATTATGTATTTGTGCAGACTTTTATGAGGTAACATTCATGAGAAGAAAATATAGCATGAAGAATAACCGCAAAAAGAAGACAGCCAATATCCATGTTGAGATTTTGCCCATTGTTACAATGAACAAAGCAAGCTGTCTAAATAGTACCTTAAGAGAGACTTCTAAAGGTAGCTCCTATCACTGTCGAGCTAAATTCAGAATGATATCTTCTCTTTGGGGCTGCGTGTTTTTTGATTTTGGTTTTTGAGGAGGGTATTGTTGTTTTGCTTTGATTTGTTTTGTTTTTTGAGACAGAGTTTTTCTGTGTAATTGTCCTGGCTATCCTGGAACTTGCTTTGGTCTTCAAAATGATATATTATTGACCACCACACCAGTCTTCAAAGTGGTATATTATTGACCACTTGGAGCAGTGGTTCTCAACCTTCCCAATGCTTCAATCCTTTAACACAGTTCATCTTCTAGTGCCCCCCCTTCAGCATAAAATTATTTTTGTTGCTATTTCATAACTGTAATTTTGCTACTACTATGGATCATAATGTAAATATCTGATATGCAGGATAGCTGATGTGTGACCTCAAAAGGGTCACGACACACAGGTTGAGAACCACTGACTTAGGGGGAAATAGATGGCAGAATACTGGTAAAGGTTACTGTGGAACCTTTCCGGTTCATAAGTTATTCAGCTCTTGGGCCTCATTAAATTTTAACACTTGAATTAGGAAGAAGACAGTCAGAACATGGTGGCCTATGAAGCAGTCGTCATCAATTCTATCTGAAACCGTAATCCATTGTCTTTTATATTAACCACTGTAATACTCAATATCAATACAATGCCTTAGTTCCCTTATATTAGAACATGAGTTTATTACAAGGAAGACAGAAAATTTGTTTGTTGGTGGCATTGCAAGGATAAGTGTTGAAATGAAAAAGTACAGTTTGGGAAGTTTTAGTGGAGAGGGTATTGTGTTTTTAGTTTAAAATTTGACATCTGTGTCTAATCTCAAGTGTCATAAGAGTCGGAACAGGGAAGGTAATGGATTCTGATGAGTAGTTTGTTTCCTGTCTTCTTCTAGTGTGTGCTTTTAAAAATCCATACTTGGTTTCTCTCCCCATCTCCCCTTATCCCTATCCCACCCCACCAAAGGGAGGATGGGGGGATCTTGGGGAATTGGGATGGTTGGGATAAAGAAAAGATGGATATGGGAGCAGGGAAGCATGTATCTTAATTAAGGGATCCAGCTTAGGGTGGGCAAGAGACCTGAACCTAGAGGGGCTCCCAGGTGCCCAGGGGGATGTC
>NC_022024.1:17244397-17245853 GCF_000317375.1 Microtus ochrogaster
ATGTTCTGGCTTTGTGGGAGCCTAGCCAGTTTGGATGCTCACCTTCCTAGACCTAGATGGAGGGGGGAGGACCTTGGACTTTCCACCTGACTGCTCTTCGGTCTGGAGAGGGAGGGGGAAAGGGGTGGGGGGAGGGGAGTGGAGTGGGAGGAAGGGGAGGGAAATGGGAGGATGGGAGGAGGCAGAAATTTTTTTTCCAAGAAAAAATTTTTAAAAAATCAAGATAAAAAAAAAATCCATACTTGGGTGGCTGGAGAGCTGGCTCAGTGGCTAAGAGCACTGACTGCTCTTCCAGAGGACCCAGGTTCGATTCCCAGCACCCAAATGATAGTTACCAACTGTGGGTTATTCCAGTTCCAGAGGATCTGACACCTTCTTCTGGCCTCTGAGGGCCCTGCACACGCCTATGTACACATATATCCATGCAGGCAAAACATCCATATACATAAAATAAAAATAAATTTTTAAAAATTGTGACTTAGACGCCAAGTGGGGCCCTCAGGTCTCTATATACAACTATATGCAACCGTATTGCCCTTTTACTTCAAAGCACTTTTGATTCACTGATAGCAAAAGTTGCACTCCAAACAATGTAAAAGCCAAGAATGCCTTTGCTCATATTCAACTTTGTAGTTTTTATAAACATTATTAGAACTCATAAACAACAGCTGGGGTATATAGAATATAATGCAAAGAAACATAAGCAAAACTAATGAATCACTGGTCTTTGCTGTGACAAAAAATAATTTCTGGAGAATTACCAAAAACATGAGGGATAGGAACATTCCAACAGCAGTTGAAAAAGAGTAAAAGCATATATATATTCTTTTCACACATGAAAGAACATTTTGCATCCACCTACGTGTTGACAGTAGGTCACTCTACATTAAATGAATGCCTGCCGCGGTACTAAACCGTCTTCTAGAATGCACAACAATGACGGTGGGGGAGACTTGAAACACAATACATATTTATGGCACACAGGCGTAGCTTCACAAAAGGCTCGCAGCTATATTTAAAAAACATTCGAGTAGTTGTAGAACACTGAGAAGGAGTTCAAAAGACACAGGAAACAATAGTAAAATAAAATCTAGAAATATGTACCATGAAGAAAGCATGCTGGGAAGAACCGTTTCACTGAAACGACCCTGCAAGGGAAACATCCTGAACGGAGTTTCCAGAAAGTGAATGTCAATCAAGATCTTATTCTTTAAAGGGGTAGTCTTGGTGGTTAAGTCCAATTTTTTAAGTCTAAAGGAGACAGAGCCATTGGATCCGGTTATCATCATAGTTTATTTTAACCCCCTCCATATGATGTTCCACACTGAAATACGTGAACTAGTCACACACATGGATTTAAACAGAGTTATAGTATTAATTTTACACCCAAAAAGCAGGATCAAATAGTAGGTTGATGAAGTGGGAAAGATGGGCATTACAAGATTAGATTGCTTAA
>NC_022024.1:17247078-17293421 GCF_000317375.1 Microtus ochrogaster
TAGGTTGTTTCCAGGTTCCAGGTTCTGGCTATTACAAACAATGCTGCTATGAACATAGTTGAGCAAATACTTTTGTTGTATGATAGGGCATCTCTTGGGTAAAAAGACCTTATTCTTAAAAACAAGGGCTCACCAGAGAGAAAGTAGGGTTGGGAAGCTAATCGAGCACATGTTGTACCTGGCCTTTGACAGGAGAAATTCAACATACCTGAAAAAGACAAAAATATTGAAACAGGTACATGAGACGCTTAAGACTTCTCTGGCCTTCTTGCTTAGACGCCATCCTAGCAATTTAAGTGTAAATCCATCATGGTGTTTGTCAAAGTGGATATCTGAGTCTCCAAATGCCACCAGAAAGAATTTGGAAGTGGGTTAGGTGTAAAGTTATAAAAAAAAAGATATAAACTAAGCCCCCAACTAAATCCAGAAGAATGAAGCTATCCCACAGTTGCCAAGTGGAGAAGCTGGCAGGAAGCCCAGCTGAGGCAAGGGTAGGTGAAACAGCATTGGTTGTGGGGTGGTCCGGGTTTCCTGTACTACTCACCCAAATGTCTCTGAGGCAAAAGTTGAGGCCAATCAGAGGTCTTTGACAGACATAAAATTAGAGTGCACAGCTTCAGTGAAGGAGGTCATTGGTGGCCTCAATGATACACAAGATTATGTGGACAATCTGAGTACAGTGGCCACCAAAAATTCATGAGGTGTGTCAATCCCCACTCTTTAGCAATAACCATTCTTTGAAAGAATAGATTGGTTTTTTTTCTCTGTATGTTAACCAGTTCTCTGGCCCAGGAGTGACTGGTTTCCCAAGCATATGACTGTTGCTGTTTGGGCTTAGACGTAGTGTGGAAGGGGCATTTCCATGCCATTTATCGCTTTTCCCCCATCTCTTCTCCAAACTTCCATCCAAAGACATGAAAGAGTTGCTGGTAAGAAAACAGATCCACCCACAGAAGAGAGACCCTGAAGGATACATGTAACTATGAATATGTATTAACAGCCCACCTGGGAGTTTGGTGGAAGACCAGCATGAGTGTTTTTAAAGAAGGTGGCAGAGAGACTTTTTGAGCTGGTGGGACATGGTGAGTGCATCCGGGAAGTAGAAGACAGGATGGTTCATTGAGAAATACCCAAACAAGTAAAAAGGCAGGCAACAGCAGATGCGTAGCCATGGGGCTAACTATTCCTTTGAATAGATGAATATATATTAAAGTTCCCTGTCCTAGGAGAACTAAGTTTCAGACTTTTCATCCAAACAACAGGTGATGAGAAATTAGATGGGAATGTAAAAGATCAAGTTTTTGAAGCCCGTTTCCTAGAAGTTCATCTCCAAGTCAGGATAATGAAAGGAGGCAAACCTGGGACTTCTTAAATCCTTCCTGCAAGAAGTCAGTTGATCCCATTCCCCAAAAGCCTGAAATAGTAATGATTATTGTCCTTGACTTGCCAATTATTGGATGTGTTACCTTAATCAACTTGTTTAATCTTCATGAAATCTTAGAAAATGGCTGTTAGCACTATTTCATTTTAAAGGAAATGACTTGCCCAAACTTCCAGAGATTTTCTATAGCAAGAAAGAGAAAAACTTTGTCAGTAGTAATGAACAGTTACCATTTTCTGGGTAAAAAAAAGGAATTCGAGGCAAGAGCTGGCCTCTTCTAGAAGTCCTGCCATGGGAAAGAGGACCACGGTTCATTATATTTGTCTTTTCTGATAATGGATCTCCCTGTATGACAGTGTGCTTAGCTTGCACTCTTAAAAATCCTCTCTGAAATTTCTTCTAATTCCAGTATTGAATATAGTTTTCATATCTTTATCAAGAAATTCATTAATTCACTTACTGAAGTTGAATTATCATCAGATGTCAGTTTGCTCAAGTCCAGAAAATAAAAAGATGCTTAAAATATTTGAAACCTGAAAGCAGTTCTCCTGCACTGTATTAGTGGACCTCATGATGGATTTGCCGTTGCGATACAGATTGTCTTCTGCAGCGATGATAAAATACTTGCAAATGAAATGTTCAAGCCCATGAATCCAGAGTGATGTGATTTTGGTCATTTTATTAGGATAACCCAGAGCTAGAAGAGTGTCCAGATAATAAAATGGCTCATTAGTAATTCATATTCTTTAGGTGGAACCCAATCTCACATGAATAAGAAAGTAGTGAGAGAATGGCTCTTAGAAAAAAGAAATGATCACTTGCACTGGTTGCTGTGGAGATATTTCCTAAAACCAAAATGATGACAGAATTGAATGTTTATTTCCTTCTGTCGTTTTGCTTTAATGTATGCAGCTATGACTTCTTTCATGGGTGTTTCCCATGGAATAACTATCAAGAAGCTCGAGGATTGTGTGCAATCAATACAACACCTTAAATATCATAGTCTCCTCATTTTCATTCATTCAATAGATATGTGTGTGCCAGCATTGTTCACAATGTACACATAGATCAATAAGGACAACAAGAAAAATCTCCATTCTCTGTTGCCTTTTTGCGATCCACCATTTATCACAGTAGTCTTAAGTCTTGACAATTAGCACAGTGATTAAGTTATGTGTCCACGGATTAACCAGTAAGTATGTCCTAGGAAAATGGAACCTCTTCATTCACCAGATATGAGATTTAAATCCAGCCTTATAGAAGGGAAACGAGAACCAATGATAATCAAATTACCTCAACTAAGAACAAGGAAGCAGACGTTTTTCTAAAGAACTAATCCAGTTTTTACAAACAATGGATCTGTAAAAAAAAAAAAATCTACAGAAGAGAAACTGTTCAATTAAAACTCCAAAATTCAAACTCAAGAGAGGAGAATTCTCTAGGGAATCTCCAAGAAATATCTCCCCAAAATTCAATTGAAGAAGAAGAAAAATGAAGAGTCACTAAGCCTAGGTTCCCTCTCAGTGAGTCACAAGCCCTGCTAGGAAAATCCTTCTCTGATAGAGAATCCTCGTATGTAGATATACGAGTAGCTATCTGCAGTTGTCTGGATGCACTGTGCATGAAGGGGACATGAGCACCTACCCTAGGAATAGCTTTGGGCTTCAAATGCTTACTCCTTTCCACGGATAGGAAATAGTGTATTCAATCTTATGTCACCCCCAAGTGAGCAGAGCTCAAACTAGTTGTGATTGAGGCCTCAGGCTTAGTACTTTATAAAAATATATCTTGGTCTTATATCTACTGGAATAAAGAGTAAACCCTGTGATTCTTGGAAATTTGATTCAAAAATTTGTCCAATATAATAACTTCAGCTGAGTGAACTGGAACTGATAAGTTCCTTCTAGTGAATTCTTATTGGTTTTAATTTGCCAATAGTGTCAGATCTGCTTACTTTTATCACAGTATATATATATATAGAGAGAGAGAGAGAGATATAGATATAGATATAGATATAGATATAGATATAGATATAGATATAGATATATATGTCTCTGCATGTATACATATGTATATGTAGATGATAGATAGATAGATTTTTTAAAATCAAAATTGTTAGAGACTTAGTACACTGTAGTACATTTTACAGTTTAGCTGAGTATGTTAAAAGCATGATTCTGTTAGTAAGTTTCAATATGAACATCAAGAGGAAACATCTGAGGCCATTTTTATTAGAATAGCGAGAATAATAATAGTACTTTATGAAGCGTGATTAATAAAAATTCCTGAACAAAAAAAATTAGGGTTCAACCTGAAAACCAGAGAAGCAAAGCAGCCAGCCAATTGCTCTTACCTCAACCTCAGTCTAAAAATGGTGATTCTGGCTCCAGGAATCTCTGAATAAGACTGTGAGTGAGAGACATCTCCTCTCGTTTTATAATTCTCTCTAGTTCTAGGATTAAAGGCGTGCACTACTCAGTTTCTATGGCAACTAGTGTAGCCACTGGGATTAAAGATGTGTGTCACCACTGCCTGGTCTATAAGGCTGACCATTGCAGCTGTTTTACTCTCTGATCTTCAGGCAAGCTTTATTTATTAAAATTCAAATGAAGTTCCACTACAACTTTAATAATAGAACTCTAAATTTATTAGTGTATAATACCAGAAATCCTATTATTTAATCACGTTGCACTATAAACATCATCACCATTATCTTCATCTTCTTCCGAATCCCTCCATTGCAAATAACAGGAATCAAACCTTAAGCTGAGTAAGTGGTCGTTAGTACCTGTTAAACAAGTATTTCTGATTATTAGTGCTTTGGGGTACACAACATAATTGTACTTACTTGTCCTCTTGTAAGTAGAGTATATCATTAGTTCTAGGGTCATGAGCAGACAAGTGTCCCTTTGGGGCTATGATGTTTGATTGTGAGACCATGCAGAACTCATTCTTTATATGCTCCCGCCCCAGCAGCCCAGATCCCTGAGTGACCGCAGGAGGTAGAGACCTTGCAAAAGCAGGAGTAAATCATATGCCTGTGTTGTGCCCAGCCTCTGAGTCTTGGCTTGCTTGTTACTGCTGCATGAGCTAACTTACCCTAACTAATGTAGACAACTAAAATCACAACCCGTTTTGCTCATTCAAATTAACTGAAATGTCAGAAAAGCAATTTCCAAGCTCGTTTGCAGGTGATGGTAGCAATTTTGAGCCCTCACTGAATGGTTGAAATTATAATTGTGGCAGCTCCTAATAGCGCATGCTCACGTGACAGTTCAACTGGAAGCGGTGTGGTGTTCGAGGATTTTTTTTTCCTACCAGCCCATCTCTTTTGAGAAGACATTGTCCACATGTTTCTCTTACATCTTACTGGCAGTATTGGGTCTTTTGTCTAATTGTAGATGAATCGGTAAGAGAAATAGTGCGTTCCAAATACTGATTTAATTGGATTATAATTCACTCCGTCCCCATGCCTCTAAGGAAGTAGTCTATTATTATTAATATATTAATCTCTATGTGCTATTCAAATATAAGCAGTATTCCCTTAGTAGATTAAGAAAGAATGACTTTTTTAACAACCTACAGAACTTTACAAGACCAACAGCCTTCTGCCAGAATAGCAGGGAGCTTCTTAAAGGATGATCTCTGTGCCTGTGCACTTTGTTATAGCAGGGATTTTTAGATCCACCACAAAGAGGCAGGTATATTGGTAAAACACTGCTTAAATGCTATAATGGATAATATGAATTTCTAAACACACTTGCTTAGCCACGCTATTAGAAAGACATCTAATGTACACTAGAGTATGTTAATAGGGAGACTGCAAAATCATTCATTATTACATAATCATTAATTATTACCCCGTTATGGTTATTCCACTTCAAGCAAAAATTAAATAAATGAAGCTAAAAATCGCT
Source organism: Microtus ochrogaster (assembly GCF_000317375.1). NCBI lineage: Eukaryota > Metazoa > Chordata > Mammalia > Rodentia > Cricetidae > Microtus > Microtus ochrogaster. Next base: position 17,252,377 of record NC_022024.1, read on the forward strand.
CCTAGAGCACAAACTGCATAGTGGTTCCCTTTGTTCTAAGATAAGAGGTAGAAAATTTCTTACCAGAGCGGGATGATCTAATCTACTGTTCCATTATGATGATGAAAAATGGGCACAGTTTGCATTAAAGCCATAATTCCAGTTAAAAGCTAAAAGCAACAGTCTACCTCACACTTCTGTCATGCAATCGGGCAGACAATGGGAGAAAGAGCAAAACAAACTCATCTTCGTGGAACACGCTTTCTTTCTTAGTGTTTGCAATTCCAGTGTTAATAGCGCAGGTGTATTCAATTGCCTCCAAATATTACAATTCAAATCTATTCAGCGTTCAAAATAGGACCCGGAAAAAAAGTTTGGGCTTTGTCTCCCTGTAAAGTTCTGTAGCTGAAGGTTGACTTTCAAATGCCCGGGAAAATATAACTTTTTCATTTCTTGTCATTGTGCACCTTCGAGATTGACATTTGAATGAAAAAGTCCATTAGCTTCTTAAGCACAATGTCCTGCCAACCCTCAGGAGTGTTTAATTGTTTGTGCCAAATTACAGTTTCTACTGAATATTTTATCATGCCCTGTGATGATACTATGTATTTTCTTCATGCTTTTGTTCCAAGATCTTTGGATCCAAAGAAATATACCACTATTGACAGTATTGGGTATCCTTACAAAAGTTCTGTAACAATGGGAACCCTTCTTTGAAATACAATGTTGCTCTGTCTGATGCTGAAAAAAAAAATGCAATCTACCATAACCAATTAATCCTCTTATCTCATTTGTTTGTCCTATTTGATAATAGCACCCAGAGGCACATATGCATATAATATGATATCATTTAATGTTCTCATATATGCCACAATTCTTCCATAAGTAAACTTAGGAACCCTCAGATCAGAGTTTGCTAATTGGAGCTTTGTATACAGTGGAGATCATGTTCCTAATCAGACCCTTCTAAGCAGTTTTCTAGGAACATGCCTGAAGGGTTCTAGCCATGACAAATAACCTTGAGGCTAACATCAGAGACATTTCCTTAGCAGATACACACAGTGTGTTAGAAAATTCATCTCTATCTGAAGGTAGAGACAGCATTTCATCAACTTAGCATCTGACTTTGCCTGTCCCTGTGGATCACAATTTTAAAAAAAAAAAAATGAGTCCTTATTTTGTTTTAAAATGACTGGTAGTGTCTGATGTCGGGCGTTTAGGTTTTTTTGTTTTATTTTTCTGACTTAGCATCTTGTCTGACGTTCAAGCAGCCCACGTGACAGGAGAGCCCTGAACAGAGGAGGGAAATTGCACTTTGTGTCCTCGTCAGCTTTTATTATTTCGGTCGTCTGGGAACAGCTATTCTCACTGGAGTGAGAGGTGTGATTTTGAGCCACATCTCCCTGATGACCAGTGAGACTGTTTTTGTTTTCATATACTTGGCCATTTGCATGTCTTTTGAAATGGTTGTCTTTAGTTCTTTGACCTATTTGGAGGGTTTTGATGGTCAGTTCTTTTGGATCTTTACTATAGTCTCAAGATTCGTTCTTTGTCAGATAAATAGTTTGTGAATATTTCCCTCAATTCCTTGGTGAGCTTCAGCTTCCTCAATGTAATTCCATTTTTCTATTTTCACCTTTGTTACTTGAGCCTTTGGTATTCAATCTAAAAACCAATACATAAATGGAAAACCAAACAAAACAAAATACTGGCTAAACTAATGGAAGTTGGGGGGAGCACTAGTGTTGGGTGAAGTTTATCTCTTTGGAAAAGAGAACAGATATAATCAGTGCTGATTATGGACTTTCTCGGCACCCAGAACTTTGTGCTTCTTCAGCTGGGTAGCTGTAAGTAAAATCATACATTTATCCCTTTTACTCGAGTTGAATTACAATGTTTGATGGAATTGAAGTCTGTGGAATCATATGGGGAAATACTTAGTAAAGAGCTGAATGCAAGCTTGTGTGTTCTTTGATGACAACTCAGAGTGTAAAGAACCGAGGGATGGAAAAGGAACCAAAGTAATTCCCAGCAACCACGTAATGGCTTGACAACCATCTGTGATGAGATCTGGCGCCCTCTTCTGCATGGAGGTGTACATTCAGGAGGCACATTGTATACGTAATAAATATTTTTTAAAAAAAAGAAAGAGATGAGACATTAGGACAGAAAATGCTGGGATGAATGACAGGCAGTTTTGATGGTGAGGAGAGGGTGAGTTTCATTGTCTTGGAAAAATTCAAGCTTTGTGCAAACGATACGAAGAGCATAAATCAGTTTCACCGATCTGAATTAATTTCTCTCCATCCTCCCCTTTGTAGCTACCAAAATCTTTTACATTCTTCTGATTAAAGGGAAAACAGTATCTGAATAAGTCTAATATTCATAGTTCTACAGGAACATAAAATTTCTAGCTCTAAACTTAAGATGGTGTTAGCCATACACTCACGGGTCTTAATTTCACAAATCAAATATCTAACATTAAATGGAGTCTGCTGTGAATTTAACATTGTCTAGTACTCTTGGGCTTAAAGATTATATTAGGCATACAAAGCAAGGCAATGACAAAAGAATGGACAATTCTGGTCCATTCCAATGTAGACAGATTATATACATAATAATGCTACACAATGAACATTATGGAATAATGCTGCTTTGGTAATAAAATCCGATTTAATGAGCTCAAAATAACTATTAGTAAGTATTTACAAATCTTCCCTAAAACCCGGGTAGACGTCTGTTCTTATGTTTAAGCATTTCTGGGTCAGTTACCAAAAACTACAAGACAAAATTATGGTCTCTTTTAGTGTACCACCTCCGTGAGCTTTGTCTTGCTTGTGCCTTAGGTAGTATGTAGAATGAAAATCTCCATTCCCTTTCTCAGCTTTCTGGCGGCCTTCTTAATGTAGCTAAACCCAATAGACCTCCCTCCATTTTACATCTTTCGGCCAATGATCACATTCTCTTCAGAAACTGAAAATCAAAATTTTGACATTCATCTGAATATTGTTAGATTATTTTCCTGGGAGAAAATTTTTAGTGGAAAGTCTCATTTTTCCTTTAGTTGATTTGAGTCTTAAGCCATTCTGTTAAAGAAGAAAAGAATAATTTTATTTTATTGAAATACCTGTCACATTGTGAGAACAGATGAAAACTGTCTTCTGGATTTTTCAGATTCTCAAGTGCTCTGAAGTTTCATACTTGCTTATAGATTTCCCAAGCAGATGTAGTAAGTTAGTGCGCTTGAGTTTAAAACCCAGTAGGATGTTGTGTCACCGTACACAATGGTCACATGACAGACAGCACTGTCTATCAACACCCTCCATTCATGTGAGACTTGGTGATCTGCATTGGATACATTCCCTCAAACCCCAAAGCATTGGTTGCGTGAGTTAAAGGAAGCCCCAATCCCTGGTCTTGTGTCTTCAATTTTCCGCTGCTATGCTATGCTTATTTATTTTCTGTCTCCTTTCTTTGGAACTAGGTTCTTAGTTCTCCTAAGTCTAAGATTTCTCTGATATTCAGATGTTTACTTCAGGCTGGATTAACTCCATGTACATTCCTGTCAGGTTGCAGAGGGTACAGCAAGCCAATTGTCTTTCCCTCAACTTTTAAGAGAGAGGAATAGAATGAAGTTTTTACAAGAAGCCTAAAGAATCACATACGATAGAATATGTGTATTTAAATATTTTAAATATTTCCAAAGTACTTTTATTATTTAAAAAAATCTATTAAATTTTAGAGAATAATTTGATATCTAGGTTTTACTCTTCCAAATGTCAGCGAGATATAATATTTATTACATTCCCTGTGTGCTGGATGTTGACATAGAATTTCACATAACTCTCAAAATTACCGTTGTGATATCATTCCTACTTTTCATGAAGTTAAATTCTCAATGAAGAAAAAGTTCACTCCGTTTTAAAGTCAGAATCCTCTCACCCCAAACCTCTAGCACTTTCTATAGCATATCGTAACAAATTGAAGTAGAATTAAACACTATAATTAACTTTGAGTTTATTGTTTCCCTTATAAGTTCCACATTTATTAAAAGTCAACCCCAAACATTCTTTTAACTCAAAATCATAACACTAACATGATGCCAAAGGAACAATTAGTCCAAATCTGCTCAGGCTAGATTGTGCTTCATAATAAAGTAACAGAGCACTCAATTGTAACTCCACAGATACTTTAGAAATATATTTTCCATTACTGTGTATTGATCATAGTCTGACAAGTTGAGATTAACAAGTCTTTATCTGCTTTTCCTTTGCTGTCTTCAAAGGAACCCATTTCACTTCATAGCACAGTTGGAACGTTGCCTGGAAAATTATAAAACATCTCAAAATAACTACTAGCTATCTTAACTTTCTAACAAAATAGAAACTTATCTAACTTGAGCCTCATGACTCTTCTGTGATATTTTTCTAGCCGTAGGTGTTAGCATCTGCTGTTGGAAAAATCTTTAGTGTTATCTGGTGGGGCTGAGGTAAGGAATAAAGCCAAGATCACTTTTTGCAGTAAATATTATGCAACCATGCTGCATGACCAACTTCGCAGACTGCTGGTCTTGATGAAAGAGCAGACATCTTTAAGCTAACATTCGTTTCATGTTTGTAGCCTTGAGATCAGATCTGAGCCTCTCACCCACATAACCCCATAAATAAACCTGCTGATCTCTGCCGACAGTGCGGGGACATGGGACTGGGAAATGCTTTCTCTGCCACTTTCTGGAGGCTGTTGAAGCCGAAATAGCTCAACTCTTCTCCTGGAAGTGCTCTGCCATTCCCAATCCACTCACCTCCTCCTCCCCAGCCCACAAGTTGTGCTTCTCAAAAACAACCAGAAAAGGGGCTAAAGAACAGAGTTGCTCACAAGAGATTCCTGAGCTCTGAGCTCTCATCTCCCTTCCATAGCAAACAGACTTAAGGCATCCCAAAGTGGAGGACTGACATGGAGAGCAGCCAACAAGGCACGGGGCAGCATGGTGCACTTCAAGGAAAGCTAAGGAAGAAAAGACTCAGACGAACCTAACCCAGTTAACACAAACCGATAGCCACTGGCTCTTTGAACGGTCTCTGGAACGCCGTCGTAATCTGTGTTCCATTTGTCACAAATGCATACGAAGACTTTAGACAGCAGTGACTAAAGAATTCAGCACACTCACTCACTACTTATAAACAAACCAGTGAGCTACTTCTCTGGGTGAGTGCTTATCACACACAGTCACAGACACACACACATACACACACACAGAGAGATACACAGAGAGAGAGAGAGAGACACAGAGACACACACGCACAGATACACAGATACACACACAGAAACACATGCAGATACACACACAGACACATACACAGAGAGACACGCACACAGACACATACACAGATACACACAAACACACACAGACACACATACACAGACACACACAACACACACAGAGACACACACAGAGATACACATGCCACTCCATCTCTATGTTGTTTTTTCCCCTCTCAAGATCTACTTTCCAGCACTTTTGTGACCAGCACTCCAGTATTTTCTCCCTTTCTGCTCAACAATGTTAAATTTAAAGTAAACATTCTTTTCACAGATACAAATTTGACCCTAAGTCAAGCAATTTGCCCACATTTTTGCCACCTTTTAGTCATTCATTTAAAGACGTTAAGAGGAACTTCAAATACCAGCTTTTACATTGCTGGAAAGGCATTGGCTTAAATGTAGTAAGCAATCCATCTACTGAAGTTTTCTAAAGAATTTTCAAAAGCCACCGGTCTACTGACATAATTGCATTTCTTGTGGGCAGTAACTGGATTTCAAGATACTGTAAGCATAAAAGCATAATGTAAAACCTCTGCAGTCGGTGACCAAGTTCTGACTTTAATCATTTTATTGATGTAAACTACAGAAACAAAATATAAAACACAGCTATCCCTTCCATTACATTTCATAACTTTGATGTCTTAGTAAAATCTTTAATCTCACTATTTTACTAGTTCATATTAAAACATGATTGTCATTATATGAATTAAAATATGAGTTCATATTAAAATATGAACAACCCAAAAACTTTGGATTACTGATCCTATTCTAGTCAAAACCAACAAAAGAATATTGTAGACTCCTGTTTCAAAAAAATTATGAGAAGAGATAACAGAAAATAAAGGTTTTCTATAAAAAGCAGGTATCTCCATTGGAACAGTTAGAATAGGAGGAGACCAAATGCTTTATCCTAAGTAATTTAAAATCATTTAAAAATTCAAAGCAATAATAACTAGAAATCGGACTAACTTAAAGATTCTGATGGTTCAAAGGACTAAGCCTGGGATTGAGCCATGATGATTTTTTTTCCAAGATTCTCCTAGACTCGCATTCCTTTTGAAGCTTCCTTGGACCATCATAAATAAAGGTAATATTGACTAAATGATAAGCACAAATATTTCATAAATTATTCCATGGCTGCATTAAGTGGGATTTTTAATTTTAAAAAAAAATCACTAATTGAATGGCAGTAAATATTTAATAGTAATAAGAATGGCAGTGGGGTCGGTTTCTCACCCTCAAAACTCTTAGCCGGTCCTGGAGGAAGTGTAAAGCTACACCAACGTACATCTTGCTGCGATTCATACACAGCACAGCATAAATACGTGACCTCCAACATCATGGCTGCTGTGGTAAAACGTTATCTCAGATAGTATTGCCTGGGGAGACAAATTATTGAAGCTACAGTGAGATACATGTTTCTTTCCATTACTTAATATTTTAGCGGAGCTTGCGCTGTTTGTGGCTTCAAATGACTCTTCTTATTCTCCTCAGAGTTTGGTTATTTTTCCTATGATTTTTCCATGAATTGCATAAGAAGTATCAAAATGCCTTGCCTTTCAGTTTTTGCCAGCAATCTTTGTTTTAAAATGTTGCCCTGACATTCTGATATATCCATAAGTCAGAACGTGTTGAAAGCATTGGAAGCTAAGACACAGATAGAATACTGTCCATATTTCATCAAGATTACTTGGCAGAGGAAAAAAGACAAACAATTTTTTTTAGTATTTTTGAGTTATGAAATTTATTAGAACTTATTGGAAATAATAAAGAAATCTTTAAAATCCCTCTTTATGGTATTCACCATTATAAATACTTTTATATTACAAAACCACATATGACAAATCACACATAGGCTTAAAACTTCCAACTCACATAGTAATAATAAATATGAGGTCTATATAGTAGAAATGACAGGATCATGGCATTTGGCGATTTAAGAGGGAGAGCTTAGAGTGTATCTATTACCTATATTATATTTACCATGGTCCTATTATTATGATCAGTAATAATTTTATTTTACATTCCATTGATTGTCGAGTACCTCAAAGAAACCTGATAGGGATATTCTCTATTTTACAAAACTAAACGGTTCTTGGAAACAATAAAATTGCTTAGTCAGTTTTCATTGTGGTCACAAAAGAATTTGGAATATATGGTAAAAGAATCAAAGCTGGCTCACAAAACCCTCAGTCTGATCCCAACTCTACTAAGAATTGTGTGTCCAAAGCCACATCTCAGATCCTCAGTGTTCTGCTCTGAAATCATGAAATAATTCTATCTCCCTTGGTCCTTCCTTAGTTTGACATATAAGGTCAAACCAGTTGAGATGATGTAAAAGGATTTCAAAGCAGGGAAGACCCTCCCAAACTAAAAACTAGTGTACTATCAATGCAGGTTTTACATGGGAAAGCCATTTTATTATCACAAATACACATTCAATATGCCATATTAGTAGGAAAGTCATTTTGGAAAAGTCATAGATGGACCAACAAGCTTCAGAGTCATTCTGTGATCTCTGAAAACTAGAAATTTTCCTGAAGTAGCTGAGAAACTGTTCTAGCTTTGAAGTTTTATCAAGCTTTGATTGAGCTGTTGAAACAGGGTGCCATTTAGTGGTTTAAAGGTGTTTAAAAGAGCCATGTTCTCACAATATTTAAGAAGGGCTTTCTCTGTCTCTAATTATTCTTTATAATTCAATAAGCATTTGCTGACACCTTCATAGAAGCAAAGGAAGGGGAGAGGCCATATCACTCCGGGTAGCTTCTCCCATGTAAAGACAACAGTCGGCTCAAGGAAACATGTATGAATAAATTATTTTTATTCCTAAAAAGTTAAAAAGCATGAATAAGTGTGACTGAAAGACAGGGCAAAGGGATAGTGCATGTTATTAGCCAAAGAGACATTTAAAGTAACTATCAAGTGTTGATGAAGAAAAGAAAGCAAAGAGAATTTCATATTCCTAGTAGAAATCTATAAGAACCATTAAAAATAAGTATGATTCACTCAAGGCCTTGAGGTCACGTGCTGACAGTCACAAGGCTTCGATATACAAACTCCAAACAAAAGAATAAATGTGTAAACAGAAAATAATAAAAGGGAAAATCCACCATGGACAAGAATGACTAGATAAGGAAGCTCTTTTAAAACAAGACCAGAAATAAAGCAAGGATTGTGGGGGTTCTACCAACTAAAGAGAAAGTTTACATCCGAGAACCCATAAAACAAAAAGACAGAAACAACACTTTAGCTAGGGAAATGGACGTGTGAAATTGTCATGGAGAGAAACATATTGAAACGAACAGGAAACAACAGTGTGAGAAGAGAATTAATGTTTGCTCGAGAGCAGTAGGGATCCATTGGATAATCAAAGTGAAGCATCCTGTGGATACCTAGATAGGCGAGGAGCTTTGGTTCTCCCTGTGGTCTACCTGTCACTTTGTGTGGTGATGACGTTAATGAGCCTGGCGCTTCTTTCTTATGGCTGGAATACCCAGGCAACCAGTTCTCCACTCAGGCACAGCTGCCACACAAATCTCCTGCCAGCACAATCAACTCTCCAAGTTCCAGGGATTTCTAGAATGATGCTCTCTTGTCTCTAGGATAAGCACAGCGTACTGGGGGGAGAATTCTCCCAAAAAGCTTGTGACACAACTGAGTAGAACTGTGTTTGTTTTTTTATCTCTAGCCATGCCCTTAAACTGTTAAAAGAGCAAGGAACATATTGACCTCTTTAGCTGATGGGCCTTTTTTCCATAACTAAACTTCACGGTAATAAAATTAAATTGCTGAGAAAGGAAACAAATATTGATAATGAAATATTGAATTACCCACAGGTTATCAAACAGGAACCGTGTTCCATTCTTAGAATATACTATTTCCTTGGGCATCTTTGCCAACACAGAAAACAGATTAAAGAAATTTTGAACCACTTCAAGACATCAAAATAGAAGCAATATGAACTTTTTTCTTATGTAGAATTTGAGAAGACATTAGCTTCTATAAGGGGAAAAAACTAAATAATAACTTGTTTTTAGGTCTAAACTTAGAAGTCTTAGAAACCTGCTAAAAGGTCCACAGATAAATGGATTTCCCTTTAGCTGCAAAACTGTGCTGTCTGCAGAATGATTGAAACCTGCTACGACCTTCCAGAGGCCCCAGAACTGATTAGATGGGAAATAGCCTTCACCTCTGCCAACTCACCTGGCATCCTTCCTGTTTACCAAGATACTCTCCCAGGAGCCTGCTACCAGCAAGCTGCTGGCCAGACCTGCACCTTATCTAAATCCTCTACAAGTTTTGACCTGCCCTAAGACCAAGGATCATTTTCCACATCAATTTCAAAATTTCCAGTACTATGAAGATACGGCCTTATCAGTCAAAGCAGACTATTATTATCATAGACGGTGCAGAGAATTTTTTGATTAATCCGTGTGCAGATAGAATGGCCATCAGTCAAAACTAATGATGGCATTTAGTGAAAAACATCAGTGCCGTGAATTATTCCATGACATATATGAATTTGATCAACAGCAGAGAAAATACTGAAATCAGATTAAAAGATGGAGCCCCTGGTAAAACTTTGCTAAAGAATAGCTGTGACTTCTTGCAATCTATGCTTGCTGAAGTTCTCTGCAACTGAGAGCTGTTGTACAAAAAGGGACGGAGTCCTCGTTTTATTAAATTTAGTTTTTATTTGATGCATAAAACAAGGCTGCAATTAGTACCCATCATCAGAATGTTGCTGAAACACCATTTAATGTGCCCTTTCTCATGTCCTGTCCTGTTCTGAGGCTTGTGTTTGATAGAGTTACCCAAGTAGAATGAAACTCTTTAAGCGTGTTTTTTCAGACTTGGTTAGCAATCCTCCATCATGCCAGGCATTGGCAAGCCATGGGTATAACCATGGTTATAGACAAGCCTACCCGTCTCTCCTACAGTAACCAAAGTGGACTTGCTCTGAAAAGTCCAGGTATGGTTGACATCCGTACCTATGATAACTTCTATAGCATATTGTGTGAACAGATCTTCTGGTTTGTGCTGTCAGTGACAGAAACTGGGAAAAGAAACAGCTGTGTGGGGAAATGCACACAAAGAATATTACGATGCGTGCCATTTGGCGAAGGGCTTTTGAGTGTAGGGCAAGGAAAGCAGCCTCATTTACTACAGTTAAAAAAGAGTCTAATGGAGATTTTGATATCTTTATCCTGCTAAGTGCCTTGTTTCGTTAATTAGATTGAAACGTCAGAAACCAAAGGAAGGAAGGGAAGAAAAGGAGGTAGGGAAAACATGACGTCCTCAAAGTAGTATTTTCATGGTAGCAGGCAAGGCTTTGGAACATAGTTCAAAACTCACCTCCTCCGTGCGGCTCTCCCTGAATTTCAGGCCCGTTAATCATTTTCTTTCCCAGCTGTTACGGGAACAGCCCATCAGCTCCACTGAATCTTTGACTCTGGGTTGCCTCCTCTCTTTCTACAGTTTTTTTGGAGGCAACAATTCCTAAGCTTCTAGATGCAAGGATCATTCTGTTCTCTGTCCTCTACGCCCACATCCCTCCACAACTTGAACATTCAGCAGATCGTCAATGAAAAGCAAATGACAAGCTAACTGGCCAACTGGATAAAAGGCTAATACCCCACTGAATGAATGAAAGGTTAAATGATCCTTGAACTTCGCCAATCAGTCAATCTTGGTGAATTTTGCCTTGATGCACTGGGTAAAGATTTAATTTGGAACCAGTGGTCTCCTAAATGAAGTAATTATGACCTTGACCACGATATCAAACACTACCAACCATATTTAAATTTATGCACTCATGCAGATATGTGTGAGTGCATGCACGTGCACATGCGCATGCAAACACACACACAATTATGTTTTTCCCATGAATATTTAACACTTTTAACAAACTCTGAAGGGAGCATATCATTACAAAAGACGTTCAAAACCCTCATTCTAAAAAGCGAGGAAGAGAAAACGTATCAAATACCTAAGTGCCAGAAATTGCCTTTGTATTCATTTTAGCTTATAAGAAATCCTTCATTCTGTTCGTTTTCATCTTTAGTTATGTGCTCTGTGCTGTGTGTACTTTTTCAAATTCACATTTTCTGTTCTGTCTCCAGAGGTGACTAATGATATCCTAATACATGTATATCCAGTATTTTTTTATTTTTTCCCACCTGCAATTCTGTAATCTATGAAAAGCTTTAATATACAGAGCTTGCTTTGTTTTCTGTCAATCTTTATACGATATTTATCCTTGTAATTTTTTTAAAAAATCACTCATAAACAGTTTCCAAAGCAAAGCTTTGAAATAGATTCTTTTTCCTACAAGTTAGTAGCAAAATTAACCATTTTTATATTGTATTCTTTATCTTGGAGAATCATAATGCTCTAGAAAGATGACAGATAATTGGAGGCAAACTAGAAGTTGGCAAAAAAAAACTTCAGTGATACATGAATGTACAAGTCTGGAATTTACTCATAAAATGCATTACTGAGATGTGAGTGCAGGAGCAAGGCTTTCATTGGACAAATAGAGATGTAGCAATTACAGAAAATACCCGAAGTCACTGCTAAGTTTTTGCGGTATCCATAGCAACAAAATTACCCATGTTGTATTGAGGTCTCCGGCTGCTCCAAGACTAGTGAAAATGGGCAGGCTTATATTTCCCAGGAAAGAAATAGCAGCAGCCCATCTAGGAAAAAAAAAACTGAATTTAAGGTGATTTGTTAGATAATGAATGATAATCTAGCTGACACAGAATTCAGAGCTGTCTATAAAAGCAAAAACCAAACCTGAGAGATTTAAGGAAAACACACACACACACATACACACACAGTGAGCTATGACCCTGAACTAAACCAAGATCCCAAAAAATAAGTCCATAGGTTGTTGTACTGGCCAGGAAACAAAAGCTGTAAAAGGAGGTAAGAGGAAAAAGGAAGGAGGGAGTTAGAGCTAAGGAGCTAGGATTAGGGTACCCCAAGAAAAGCCAGGGGAGGAGATCACTGCAGAGTTTTCTTACTTCCTACTGAAGGAACAGAGCATGGCTTTGTGGGTTTCTACACGTTATGCACTGATCTCTCGATCACTCTAATTCCTTTGAAAATTCGAGGTGGAGAGCTACCTACCGAAACATCCCTGGGCCACAGCAGGGTTCTCTGTATGAATGGCTGATTCTGTGAACCTGAGTGTAATGTATTCTGATGAGCAAGCTTCAGATCGGGGAGCCCAAATGCCCAGTGAAGTTACTGGGGAATGCTGAAGATCTTACTTCGAAAAATGTACACTGTGCAATAGCTTTATAACCGTGGCACTTTTAACTCATAATTCCCGATCCTATATTAAAGAAACAGGCATGAAAAAGAAGAAATTCTTCAGAGTTCCTTAAGTAGATCGTTTTCTTTAAAATTTATTTTGTGCCAAAAGTCCCTTGGAGAAAACAATTGATGTTTTTCGATATCACTAGGGTATTTTTGTTCTAGAGAGAATAGTTACTAGTTGATTTCAATAGATTTAGGCCCATGCAGCCTAAATTTATCCACAAACCTGTTGAGCCATGTTGAGTCCACCCTAAAATGCATCGTGTTCTGTTCTTGGAGCCAAGGTTAGCAAAATGAGAAACTACCTTCCCTTAAATAAAGCGAATGACATCTACCTTATGACATAGAAAAATCAAAAGAAATAATAAATGAGCATTATTAGACACCCCCTGATTAATTTGTCTCCCAGTCTTGAGGAAAAAAAGATCCTGCACAGAGGAGGTAAGCACAAATGTGTTTGGTTGCCTAATTATGTGTTCCACTATTCAGTTTATACCTACCTTCATGGAAGAGTAACCTTTCTTGGGGAGGGGAACAGTTGTATTTGATTTTCCAATAACAGACCTATTCATGCAATTTTATTTCAAAATTTTAACTAACATTTTCATTGTGTCTATGTCAATATCGACGTTCACGTCATAAATACTCCACAAAAACCTACGTTTTAAATCAGTAAGAAGTGTGTTTTCTGCCCAGGAAGAGGATATATTAAAATGTTTTCCAACTATATGCAGATTTAAAATACTAATTACTATCTTAAGTGATTTTATGCGAGCTTACTCTAAGCCACCTAATATACTACATCATACAGTCAATAATCCCATTGGGTTTTAACAAATGTGTCTAGCTATTTTATTTATTTTATTTAAAAATTAATTTTATTTAAAAATGCTAATATTCATGGTAACCCTGAAAAGTCAATATTAGATGACTAAAGAGAATAGAGAGTAACATTCCAAAAAATAACACACTTATGTAAAACTTAATGGTGGGAATGAGCAGGGATGTTCCTATGTCCTTAACATGTTCGTGGCTTCCAAGAACCAGGATGTGCAGTGCAAGTCATTGAGGGACTTTTCTTCCGCCTACCCCAGGTCTAACTTAAGCTATTATTAAAAGTTTTCCTTTAGCTTCATTCTCGTGTATCCATTTACCTTTAGGTCAAGAAATATTGGAAGAACTAATTATTTAACTGGAAAATTAAAAATAATATCCTCAGAGTTTTCATTCTTGTGCATTTTTTTCCGCTGAAAGCTTTTGAGTTAAATATTAAAATTCTGATTTGAACTTTCATCTGTTGGTAGTGGCTGTGATAAGCAGCAGCTGAACACTGTGCCAACAGCAGTGTTTTGATGGAAGGGTATTTATACCAAAGAATTTGCTCCTGGCCACACTTTAGACAACTGTTTATTTGCTTTATTGGATTTTTTTTTCTTTAAAGCATCTTTTTAAAAAGGCCTCAGTACCAGACATGACTTTTCCCTTTGTATGCCTTTTTTAATTTCTACATTTTTAGCTGAACAACCTAAAGACATTTAAATATCTCATGACACTAAATCGATTGAGTTTTTCTATGTAAAATTCAAGTGATAATGAACAAATTTGCTGTGAAGATTAAAAGAAATAGTGTGGCTAAAATCATAGCACAGAGGTTGGACCATAATAAGGAGATTCTCAATAATCAAATTATATTCCATGAGATTTGCTCACTATACTAAAAGTGAACGACTGAATACTGAGGATAGTATTTCCTTGATAAATGTTCTAAATTTAAAATATTAAATTAAATATAAAATATTAAATTAAAATATTAAATTTATATTTTAATATAAAATATTAACTTCTCTATTTAATAGTAAAATTGAATGTAAACACTGTATTTAAGGAATTCCATTTGTTAAAAATGGCTACTCCACACAGTCTCTGTGGCACAGTCTCTGTCGGCTATCACATTCAGCTGTTTAACTAAAAATGGCTATTCTTTGACATTAATATTACCTTTGTACAAAATAGCTAGAGTAAGTTTTTTTTAATGTCTATCTATAGGCAGTAGTAAATTTGAGGAAAATTCTAGTAATTATATGCAGTAATTACTATATTAATATATTATGTATTATATAATTATATAGTATAATATTCCCTATTACATGTATTAAAATTAATTCCCACATTAGGTCAACTCAAAGCAAATACGGCAGTCAGCAATGCCTTAAGACACAAAGGACACACAATGAAACTTTTCCAGTGGTGTGAAATTACCTTCCAGCTGCACTCTTTCAGACTTCTTCCTGTGACCCCACGGTCCTCTCTCTTTAACATTTTTTTTTTTTGATTAAATAATGTTCCTATGCTCTCACGGCCTATTTTCTTTTGTGTGAACTTGTCAAATCATCTCAGTCTTGTCTTTTGTAATTTAAGGGGCCTTTATGCCGCTCTCTGCGAGACTATCACAAAAGTCTGACTGGGAGAACAATCTGAGATTTAGAATGAAGGGCCGTTATTAACATTGTCTTGCCTGCGTTCAACACACAGCTACCTGTACCACACATGGTGGGACTTTAGCTCAGTCATCAGAGGCAGAATGTCTAAGTGGAGTCTTAGGAATACCATCATTGGGTGCATGCGCTTGCATTGACTTCCCCTTTTTTATAAAAAGCATGATTAAAGAACATTAGGGAAACGTGTTAATGTGTGTACATAGCTCCATTAGAGAACCATGTCTTAGCGTGTGTACATAGCTCTACTGTTCACAGGAGTATTTCTGTAGCTATAAACATGGTATCAAAAGCGGTGATTTTATATGTCCTCGGGTTATAATCTAATAGTCAATAATATGCAAAGTGAATGTTCTTCACTATAAAGCTTAACGCGGAGAGCGCACGCAAGAGTGGATTTTCTGTTTTGAAGAGAGGTTAATTTTAAGTGTTTTTACTTTCTCAGAGTACTCCTGACTTGTGTTCAACAATCATTGGCACTAATGATGTTTATGCGGCTCAAAGAAAATGAGGCTTTTTCTTACTCTTTCAGTGCCCAGTGCCTTTTTATTATTACAAAAGACAAATCTAATTACTTCTGATGGATTTGAAGAGCTGCAATTTGAATCGTGAATAATTCCGTTCCAGAGGAAGTTAGAGCTCAAATGCACCCATGAAACTTAGCTTTGTATAAGCCGGTTGTACATGGATGCTAAATAAGGAAATATTTTAGCTTGTAGCAATTGGACAGCTCTCATAGAAAGCTCTTTATGTGTGTGTTTTTGCTATATGCTTTGTTATGTTAAACGTAGCCTATAGATCAACCTCTTCTATTAATACCTGAAGCTCATCACTTCCTCCTCTCCATCCCCTGTATCTTCTCACTGAGCTTTGATCCTGGTGTCTATCCTTCCTCTGATATCCCTCTTCCTATATCTCATGTCTCCTAAAGATTCTTAGCATCATTGAGTCCTATGCCTTGAATATAGAGAAACTATAGCACTAGTAGGTGAGCCCTTGCTGTGCGCTGGCTGCCATTGTAGGCTTTTTAGTAGTTAACTTTAACCAGCCAAAGGAAATGGATGCCACTATATTATTAACTTGGTAGAGAAGAACAGGAGGAACCATTAAGCAATCAGGGCAGTCACATCGCCACTACCTGGCCAAGCCCTATACATCTCTCCATGAGTGCCCCTCAAGGCACCAAGTACTTATCCCTTGCCTCCAATATGGTTATACCTTTGACATTTCATTTTCTGTTTGTGTGATTAGTGTCTGCCCATTCGACCATGCCATAACATATTAAGATAATGCCTAGTGTTTGCTTGATGAATAGTTACGGTTGATGTGAACTAAGCTTTTATCCTGCTGGACAGCATCTTAATACTGAATTCTCATAAGATAAGGTAAGGTACTTATCAATTTTACCACTACTGAACAGGTAAGGAAACTGAGGCAAAGAGAGGATTTGCCAAAGATAAAAGAGCATGTATAGAAGATAAAATCAGGGTTCAAACTCAGGAAACTGCCTGGGGAGCTGCGCTCTCAATAAAGAAAGAGAAGAATTCACGGAAGAGGAACGTGGAGCACAAGGGAGAGGTTGCATGTGATGTGTGTAGAGGTAGAACAGCCCGTAGGGGCTGGAGAGATGGCTCAGAGGTAAAGAGCACTTGGCTGTTCTTCCAGAGGTCCTGAATTCAATTCCCAGCAACCACATGGTCGCTCACAACCATCTGTAATAAGATCTGGTGCCCTCTTCTGTACTGCAGGATACATGCAAGAAGAATCCTCTATACATAATAAATCAAAACCGTTTTTAAAAAGGGGGGGGCTGCTGAAGAACAGTTTGTGCCCTGGCGGTTGAGCTGCTAAAACCCAACGGTACAGTACCTCAAGAGCAGAGCAGACACTGGGGAAATCCAGCCACACAGATGACTGTCTGCTGTATTGGGTTAAACCAGTTCTGTTGCTAATGTCCATGTATGTTTCTTTTTCTCTTCCAGTGCCACCGTGGGCCTTAATTGCCATAGCCATAGTTGCGGTCCTTTTAGTCGTGACCTGCTGCTTTTGTGTCTGTAAGAAATGTCTGTTCAAAAAGAAAAACAAGAAGAAGGGAAAGGAGAAGGGAGGAAAGAATGCCATTAACATGAAAGACGTGAAAGACTTAGGGAAGACCATGAAAGATCAGGTAAGGCGCATGCCCCTTATTGATTTGTTAAACTCTTCAGCTAATAAGTCACCAGTGAGGGCTCTGTTCTTCTACACCAGATGCTCACGGAAATGAACAACTTGTGGCTACCATTTCTTTTGCAGAGATGCTTGACAGTCCTTTCAGTCTCTTAAAGTGTAGTGGAGAGAGGTACAGTGGGTTTTCTTTTCTTCTCCCTTGTGACACACACACATGTAAACGGAGACTGCTCCTTCATTTCCCGGCCACTCAGACCTGAATATTCATACAGAAACTATATTATTAACTATAACACTGTTTGGATGATAGCTTAGTC
Source organism: Microtus ochrogaster (assembly GCF_000317375.1). Taxonomy (NCBI): domain Eukaryota; kingdom Metazoa; phylum Chordata; class Mammalia; order Rodentia; family Cricetidae; genus Microtus; species Microtus ochrogaster. Next base: position 17,269,982 of record NC_022024.1, read on the forward strand.
ATATTTCTAACTAGTTCTTATATCTTAAATTAACCCATTTCTATTCATCTGTGTATTACCATGAGGCTGTGGCCTATCAGTAAGTTTCTGGCATCTTTCTCCTTCAGCAGCTACACGGCGTCTCTTGACTCTACTTACTCTCTCTAGGTATCTCTTCCAGCCCGGCTAGATTCTGCCCTGCCAAAGGCCAAAATGGCTTCTTTATGAACCATTGGCAATAAAACATATTCACAGCATACAGAAGGGAATCCCACATCATACACACACACACGCACACGCATGCACAAGGGAGGACTCTACGCCAGCGGGTGTGGTTTCATGAGCTTGGCATAATAAGCTAATTCCTGAGCATTTATATTCCATTGCATTAGCCAACCTTGATTGGAATTTGAAAGACAATGTAATCAAGGTGCCTGAGTCCTTTCCCTCTCTGCCAGGGCCTCTGTCTGACCCACCCATGGCACTCGGGCTCTGTTAAGTAGCTTCATCACACTTAGTAATTGCCAACATTGCCACACACCCTGCCCGCTCAGTCATCAGTTGCCAGAATTAATGAGTTATATGTGGTGATGGGGGATAGGATCCAAGTCCTAAAGAACAAGACAGAGCTAGAAGACAAAATTATATTTCCCCAATTAGTGATCATAATCAGACCCTCAATGATGTTGATAAACTGTGTGTCTGAGCTGTCTTCCATGCATAGAGACGCTGTCTGGGTGGTCTTGATGTTACTGCCTATTTTAAACTAAGTTAGCTGGACAAATTAGCCAAGGTGACGCTTCATAAAAAGTATTAAATGTGTCTTCACTTTTGGAATAAAAAGAAATACATATATTAAATGTTTCTAAAGAAAATTTAACTCATGAAAGGACAGTGAAGATTTTTTTCATAGAAATTTTTGTAATTATTGTTTCCTATCAGATAGTTTAAATAGTTCTACCTATTCCCAAATAGAAAAATGTGTAGGCAATTTTTCCAATTGACTTACAGTATTAATTACTATTAATGGAATCATTAACACATGAACTTAAGGACAATTTGATCAGGTGTTAACACAAGCCGCATGGAAGATGCGTGTAGCTCCCTTCTTCCCCGCACACTCTCACATGTTTCCCCTCTTTCCCAGTGGGAGTTTAAAACTCCTCAAAGAACCTGGTGGTGGTGGCAACACCTTTAATGCCAGCACTTGGGAGGCAGAGGCAAGCGGATCTCAACGAATTCAAGGCCAGCCAAGGTCTACAAGAGCTAGTTCCAGAACAGGCTCCAAAGCTACAGAGAACAGAGAAACCCTGTCTTGAAAAACAAAACAAAACAAAAACAGAAAAACTCCTCGAAGACACTGTAGTGTCTATTGGAGCAGTTTTCCCAGGGGCCCACTTCTCATTCCCGGCAGTTTAGTTTGCATTCAGAGCTGTATATGCATGGATGGCTGCATGTGAAGTCTAGTTTAACGCTCAGAGAGTTTTATCCTGAGCTCAGGCTAGCAACGGTTCAATTTGTCTGGCAGTTTCTCATCAGTTAGAGAAGCTCATGATCAACTCCAGGTACCTAAGAAGGATTTTTCTCTTCATTTAATTTGTTAAGTAGATACTCAAATTTAGGGTCATAACAAGTAGCATTTAACACTGATTTTTCTTCCTCTTTTATTCATTTGGGTTTTTTTTGACAAAAATCATAGATTCTTTAAAAAAACATTTTATAATTAAGTATAGAAATAATTTCCCTGGATGAGCATGGCCTAGAAAAGGGATGCTATTTTAGCAGTATCTTTGAAAACAATAATTTGAATACATAGTGCTATGATTTTTATGGGTATTATAAAACTCAATTGTGATCTTCTTATGTCCTTATATTAACATTTAGAAGCTTTGATAAATGTTAACTGGTAGCTATAGCATTTTTTTCTTAGATAAGGAAGTTACATTTTCATTTGTGGATTTGTTCTGTATGATGTAATAGTTGTAATAGTATAATTGATGGCACAGTGCCATTATCCCCCTTACACCATGGACAAATGACCACGAGCTCACAAATAGACTAGGTGGGGACCTATCTCCTGCTCCTTTGGATGGAGAGGGGCAGAGGAATATGAATCTAGCAAGGAACTAGTATGAAAAGCTCAGCGACAGTTTATATTAACTTCCTGTCATAACAAAGTATTTAGAACTTCAACCACTCTCAATGGTTTTAATGACCTTAAGTCAAACATTTTATGTACTGTGGGGCTTTAGCTAGATATGATTTTCAATTTTAGATGTATGGAATGAGATATAATTGGAATAGTGAAATTATCATGTCCCAATGATAATTATGTAACCACAGGGTATGTTTCTGTCAGTCCTTACTAACACAGCTAATAGCTTATGAAGATGAGGGCTAAAGATGAAAACTGGAAGCACCGATTTTAGGAGGATTATCTGCCACGTGGTGTCCCATGATCCTCCAAATTATACCGATGAAATTCACTTTTAAACACTGTGCTTTCAAAGTGCTTCAAGCGTCACATCACAGTGAACACGGAGAAGGGAAATAAGGCCAGTATATGGCTCTCTTGTATAAAGTCAGGACAGACAGGAACAGTTGATGGATGTACTTCTAAAGCGATATAGGCCTGAGGGCAATCAATAAGTTTTTATTACTTCAATCCATTCCAAACTCCCAGAAATTCAAATTTCAACACTCATGGCTATAGATCTCTCTGGAAAGGTTTTGTAACCTTTAAGAAATAATCCCTTAAAATTCAGCATTGACTTCAGAAGTAAACTCTAGATAGTATGTTTAGGATTCATATTTAGTGTTTTTTTAATATCTTGAATCTTGAAATCACTAACCATACAGGGGAGAGGATAGCAACTCATAATCGTAAGCTTAGAGCGATCATTTCTCCATGGTTTTCACTAATGTGTGTGGATATTTTAATTTTTATTTCTTCCTTCTATGTCCTCCTTATCTGTGTTATGTCTCATGACTGTTCTGGACTGTCCCTTGCGGTAGGTTTCTTCTGCTACTAGACATTTCTAATCAATGCTGGTGGCTGGGCTCCACAGCTGAGGGCTTACCATCTTGACATCAAAAGGCTGAACCCAACTGATCTGCAAAGATGAAGTGTTTCCTTCTAACCATTGCTAACATGGGCTAACTAGAACAGGATTGGAAAGATTTTGCATGGATAGAGAGAAAAGGAAGGACAGTCTCTCACACTGTCTTTCTGCATGCCTTACCAAATCCCATGTGAACAGCATAATTGAGAATGAGCAAATACTTTTTCTGATGGTTGTGGGCTAGGTCACTTTTGAACGTCAAAGGAAACAATGAGCTGGTCCTTCTAAACCTGGGAACTTGATTTTTTTTAAAAAAAAAAAAAAAAAAGAAAGAAAGAAAAAGCCTGATGTTTACAACACAACTTCCCTCTTAACAATTTGCCTGACTTCAGAGCTTCTGGGCTTACAAGATTTTTCATCTGAGGGATTTTTTTTCCTATGGAGGAAAAAATATTGCTCTCAAGATATTATAATAGCTACTGACTTAATAGGTCTGAATTTAATGTGATGGTACAGGATACATCTTGATGAAGCTCGGCCTCTGGGACAGGAATAGACTTAATCACTTCAGTGATGAACAGAAGCACTGAAAAATTATCAAAAATTTAGCCCCATTTCATGCAAAATAATTGCAGAGATGGTCCTGCACCTTCTATTCTGGCAAAAAAAAAAAACACTTAGGGTAAAGGAGATTTAATATCTCAACTATTTCAAATTGCATTGAGCTGAAACATGATATATAAAATGTCAGCTCTGAAAAGGGACTTTTGAAAAAGTATTTAAATTCATGATTATTTTTAGTGTGACCATGAGGGGCATGTAGGTATTTTCAGTCAGTGCATTAAGGAATTTTCTACTCTTTAAAAAAAAATCAAACTATTGCAGGGAGGCAAACTTCCTAAACTGTAGTTTTCTATACACACCCTCTATGACCGTGCTAAAGATTTTACACACCTAGGTTCTCAGGGACAAACGGAGTCCACTGTCTGAAGTATTTGAGCCAGACTCAGACATCTGAGTGCCATTCATCAGGAACTGTGCAGGTCCCTGCTTTGGTTCTTACTTTAATATTCAAGAAAGCACCCAAGGATAAATTAATCTTTCTAAATTAAATGGTATAGGGGTAGCCACTTTTGAGAATGGCAGTTTTCAATTTTTCAGGCTCGCTGTAGACTCCGGAGACGTATCAGAAACACAGGGGGTGACAGACACCTGTGACCATGGTTCAACTCTGCTCAGATGTTCGTCTAATCAGAGAGCAGATGGATTTGGGGGACCATTAGGGGATTAGATGGGAGGAGCCAAACTGGATGACATTATAAAGTTAGGGATGGGGGTTACCATTTTAAACACCACTGAGGCTCTCTGTGTAAGTGATGGGAGAGTCTCCACTGAGAACAATAAAGGCAGAGAAAAGAGGTCCATGCAGGTAGGGGCAGCAAGATGGCGAGCCATGGTCTGACAGCCCTGGGGCCTCTTTACATCTCACATTTCAGTTCTGGGAGAATTCTCATCAGCTTGAGAGCTGACGGTAGTCACATAATAGTAAATACTCTTTAATATTGTCAGAGACACTTTATTTCAATTTCTGTGAGATTCTGCAGCTGAGTACATGCAAGAAAAATGAGATAGTAGACAGAAGTGGATAACATTTGCTCATTAAAACACAAGTGATTTTAAAAAATGACCAAGGGAAATATACAGGCAGTGACCAGAACAAAATATGTGGATGGCTAATATAAAGGCTTTTCAATTTTTCAAACATACTTGTGAATGGGGAAATGGAACTTTTCATAAATTTTAATTGTAACGAATAGACATGCATAAAAATGTTTCTGTAATCCCCATAAAGACATCTTCCACTATTAGAAACCTTTGTAGTAGAAATATCTGGAGTAATTTTTGCATAGTAGGAAAATTTTATATACTTTGATTTTTTAAATACAGAAGCATTTTGTATATTTTATGACATAATGATCTTTCAAATATTTTAATTTATATCTGACCATTAAGATTGAAGAATATTTAGTTGTTGATTAGGTTTTCAAAATTTAGTACCATGAACTCTGTTCTTCAATGCAAAATGAATTTTATGCCCATATGAGTTTTTCTGAAATTCCAAACATGATGCTTGTCTTTGATATTCAATAAACTCAAATCAGTTGAATTCAGCCTTGCTTTCTGTGGAGCTAGCTGTCATGAAGACAAAACGGGGAAGTTCAGCTGGAAATGGGGTGAACGACTCTCTAAACATGCGTTTGCTGGTGGCATGTTTTCTCCTTTTTTTTCCTTAAATGTGACAATCGTATATGTGAAACGAAAGGATTTACATTTTCCGAGGGTCACTCAGCCATCCTTGGCACAGACAATCAGGCACCTGAAGGCCATGCATTCCATACGAATCTCCGCTGCATGCACCAACGATACTTCACACGATGCTGAGCATCTTCTGCGGCTACGAGAATGTGAAACCCAGCCTGGATGCGAGCATGTTGATCATAGAGAGAAAGGGGCAATGTAATCAGAGCCGAGAATCATACCAAGTTGACATTTTCCTTGCAAGGATTTTATAGTTTTGCTTGCTCTACTTTGAGGGGGGGGGGGCTTCTTCCATTGCTTCCATTGTTGCTTGCTGACTGGGGGGTGGGGGGGAAAGAAGGTCCATGCACACGTGGAATCAAAAAATACAAGCGCGTGTAAGCAACAAATGAGAATGTGTTAGACAAGTAGAGTTCAGCATCATCATGCTTGCTTCAAACAGCTTGGAGGTCTGGCCAGGTTTATTTGGACTGGGAGGGAAATTCACTGGGATTTCTTTTTTTCCTATTCATAGGCCCTTAAGGACGATGATGCTGAAACCGGATTGACTGATGGAGAAGAGAAGGAAGAACCCAAGGAAGAAGAAAAACTGGGAAAGCTCCAATATTCGCTGGACTACGATTTCCAGAATAACCAGGTCTGAGGGGAACACGTCTAATTCCATTACATTTTCTGAAATTACCAAGGAGCGATTGAGAGCAAGATAGTCTTCTTAAAACATTTCGTTTGCGGTGGGGGGGGGGACGCAATTATCAAAGCTATTGATGAAATCATTTCCAAGTACAGGCAGTCCCCTAGCTGCTAATTTAACTTCTGCTAATTAGAATTCACAGTACCCAGCCGATTACATCTACTCAGGGCACGGACAGGAGACGGACAGAATACAAATTAACTCCAAGCCATCAGCCTGCCTCTGAGAGCTCCCAGCCAGCCCAGTCCCAACAGGTCCCTCCGTGTGCATAGGAACAACCTTCCCCGGGGTGTATAGATTTAGAGTCCACGCAACGCCGGGGCCTTTGGTTTGAGCTGCCATCTAAACCCACATTTAGAAAAGTAAAATTGGTAAGCAGTGAAAGAATTTAACACAGGGCAATGCTCTGTGGCTTTTAAAGGCAGAAATACCTTCTGCGTGGCGCCACGTTAGGCGAAACTCCCTCAAGTGATTAGACAGTGGCTCTGTCAATGCCGAAAGGCCAGTGGCTGGATTACCAGAGCCCAAGAAGGCTGCCCAGAAGTGACCAGACTAAAGACTGCAACACAAGCATCCCTGCTTCTCTTTCTCAAAAGGTGGTGGAGTGCATTGAGATCGGTAGCATAGCAGCCGCTTTTCACTGCGTAGCTATAATGCAGGTGTGGGCTGTTATTCCCAGGGTGCCAAATGCGTTTGAAAACCCTTCTAGGTAAGATCCACAAAGTTAATATCCGTCCCTGTACTGTCTGAGTTGCAAAAGAGGAAGCAGAATAAGCTTCCGAACGTAGCCCTTGATCTATTAGGGAGTACGACACCACCCACTTCTTTGGCGTCCCTCCTCCTTTGAGGCAAGAGGAAGGCTGGTAACTGGGTATGATTCCGGGAATGTAGCATATGCTAGCGACAGATATCCTGCTTGATGAGCAAAGAGTGATAAGTGACTCAAACATCAACAGTCGGCTTTCATGGCTGATGTCCAGAGTCAGAACTGGAAGCAGTTGTAGCGATTCTGGATTTCGTTTGGGAACTGACAGTTCAGGTCTTTGAAGCTTCCGAGTACGCCCCCCCAACCTTGAAGGATGTGTGGGATTGGAAAATGCTTTTCTTTGGCCATCTTTATTAGAACCCTGGCTAATTATTTTATAATACGTTTCAGACACCTGCCTATTGAATTTAGGTATGGTCTGTAAGTATGTATTTATATAGGATTATTGGGAGATTCCTTTACACCTTATAATTAAATGTATTTCAGGTCATTACTACTACTTCTACCAAAATGTGAGCATTAGGATTTAGTTGGAAGCAAAGTAGTTTATTATTTACATATTCCAGAAAGGGTAAAGGTTAGCTTACATTACATTACCAATGGAGGTTTCCAGGTTTTTAACCTGTCTTTATATACTCACCTGATATTTTTCTCCTTTCATATTTCCCAGGAGAAATCTTGTAGCATCTCATACTGATTAGTTCTGAAAGTTCTAAATACTTTTTGTATCTGTGTGCACTACATGTGTGCACTTTGGCTATGGAGGCGACAAGAAGGTATTAGATCCTCTGGGTTGCACGCTCCCATGTGGGTGCTGGGAATCGAAGCTAAGTCCTCTGGAAGTACAGCAGATACCATGTCTTCAACCCAGGAGTACTTTTAAGAACAGAATTCATTCTGTTTTAACCAAAAATGTTTGATGAAAACAGAGTAGCAAATATACACATTAGCAGTGGTGGTGCACGTCTTTAATCCCAGCACTCAGGAGGCAGAGGCAGAGGCAGGTGGATCTCCATGAGTTCGAGGCCAGCCTCAATTTCAAGAGCTAGTTCCAGGATAGGATCAACAAAAATAAACCTACAGAGAAACCCTGTCTTGAAAAAAAAATGAAATGCATATTTTGGACAATTTTATGATGGTCTAGAAGATTTTATTGATAAATACCATGCATTGGTTTTTAATTTCAAATATCCTTGCCAGTTTCCATCACCACACGGTTTCTATGAGTTAGGGACTGTAAAATCTGAGGAGACTTGTAGACAAGGTTGGAGTCAAATATGAGTATTTGTTTACCAAAACCAAAAAGAAAAAACTCCTTGAATTAAGAAGCTTTCACAATGGGAATACGTCTCTCTTAAACAGAAGTTCAAGGGATATTAGAAGAAATCCCTCCAACCTCTAACGGCAAGATATGCAAGTCTCTAGACTAGAATTATCTCTCCTTACTGAGTTTGTTATGTTGGCCAAAAAGAAAATCATTTTCACAAAGTGAGAATGAAGAATAGAATATTACCTATAACAAACTGTGAGACCGTGAGCTTTATTAATTGCGTGGTTATACTCTAGTACCTACAATAGCTATTCTTGGGCCATGTCTGCGTTGGGGTACCTCTCTTCTATCACTCATGGCTCCCGCTGAAAGGCAAGGCAGCTTTAAAGTGGAATTGGCATACCCATTAGGGCAAGATCAAAGTTGGAAATTGAGCCAACCAACCAAAATACACTGAGGATGGCCTAGGTCATGTGACAGAAAATGGGTGTCAGTTTTTGTAAGGAAATGGGTTGCTGGTCCACTCCATTTGCCTAAAAAACTATGACTCACATGTTTATGACCTGTAGTAAAAACCTGTAGTGTGTCCACATTTATTGAAGAATCTGTAATAACTGGATTTCACATGTTTTTTTCTTTACAAAAATATCGACAAGATGGGTTTGGGGACTCATGCTTAGAATCTGAGTACTGGGAAGACAGAGGCAGGTGGCTGGCTGGCCTGAGCTATAGAGTCAGATTTTTATCTCACAAAAGAAGTAATATAATAATGCCACATTAGTTTAATATTCCCAGTGAAACTGAGAAGTTTATTGGTGAAAATACAGTGCAGAGAAAATTGCTATATTAGGAAAATGAAAAACGTAGTTATTTAACATAGATATTCAAATCTAGAACTCTCCCCATTTTGAGAAAGCTTAAATTTTTAATGCATTTTATTCTACCTCCATTTAAATGCATCTTTCTTGAATAATTATTCTAACATAAACTAAGGTTTTAAAAATATAGACATACAAGAATAGGTCAAGTGGGATAGAAACATAAAACTCTAGTTTTTTCTTTCCAAAATATTAGTCAGTGACTAAAAAATTTCCATTTTGCTTCTCTGAGACTTCAGAAAAGAATAAAACATTCCCTGCTTTGCAGTTATAGACTGTGGTTGTTGAGCGACTTAATTCCACTGATAAAGCAAGAGCTGGAAGGAAAAACGAAGCTCGAGAGCTTTTAGCAACTAGGACATTATTTGATTGGAACCCTTCTGCAAATATGAATTCCATATTTAACTGTAATCAGCCACCTTTTAGAAGCCTCTTTTGTGCTTAAAAACGAGGCGGCTTAGAGCCTGCATCTGTCATAATTCGGTGTCTTAAGTCTACAGAGCTCACTGCACTTGCCCTCTGTATTCAGACTCACGAGAATAAAAGTTGAGTAAAAGCAAAGGGAACAGTGTGCACCACTGTGAACAAATCAGTCTCTCTCAAATGTTCCATCTTTGATGTGGCCCATTTGTTCTCATTCATTTCAGCTGTTGGTCGGCATCATCCAAGCTGCTGAACTTCCTGCCTTGGACATGGGGGGAACATCTGATCCGTACGTCAAGGTCTTCCTGCTGCCTGACAAAAAGAAGAAATTTGAGACAAAAGTTCACCGAAAAACCCTCAACCCTGTCTTCAATGAACAATTTACTTTCAAGGTAAATGTTTGGGTTGATTTATAGCTTGTCCTTCCTTGTTTTCTATTAAACACTAGTTTCATCATGACACACATAGGAGCATGAGCAACTTACTCTGGGATTCACCATAGCTGTGTTTGGAATATTTCACAGTTGAAATTTCAGTTTAATGAAGCGTCCGAAGTGGAGGTATTGGCTATGTATTTTCAAAATAGAACGTAGGTAGACCTTGCATTAGAACGTAGGTAGACCTTGCATTATCAGAGCCACATCTAAAAAAGCAAGGTCAACCCGTGTACACCAACAGACTTTGACACCGCACCCCATTGCCTCCAAAAATAAAGCCCAAGCTATTATTTTCCAGAGTTTCCAAGGCTCTGAAAAATGGGCCAAGCCTATAAGGACTATTGAACTCAGAATACAGGATGTTGTTCTCCAATGTTCATCATGCACTCATGGGGAGATTGGAACATGCTAAAGCCCTTCCTCCTAGCAATAAAAAAAGTTATGGGCTTCTCTAGCATCATTCCTTTACTCTAGGCTCTTGTCTGGGGCTCTTCATCATGTTGAGACACATCAGTTGACAAACAATAACCAAGAGACATTCTGCCCGTATGACAACTCATCAAAATGACATGCCCTGCAAGCTGCAAGGCACCGTGTAACTCTTCGCTGGAAGTCATTCATAAAAATGGTGCTTTTGGTGGATATGTGGAATTGTTTTCAATTTTTCCTTAGAAACACTACATTTATAGCAAATGAAATTTCTGTGAATATGCCAGCAGGACTTTTCAAAATTACCCTGTCCACCAACCAGGCTTAGCAATAACACGGGCCTTGTGTTGACAAACATTCCAGTGGGAAATGAAATGGGGGCATGAGTCATCACCTCTTCAAATGCTGTTTGCAATTTCATAAAAGAACAGTCTTTCTATTCTTTAAAGTTCGCAAGTTTTAAACACATAAATCCTTTAGTTTTTCTTTGTCTGGACCGTTAACATAGCAGTAACTAAGAGTAGAAAATTCCTGACTTAAAAAGACATTATTGACCCTATACCAAATCAAATAAATATCAAATAAATATCAATTACTAAAGTCTTGTAAAGAATAGTCAATAGCATCTTATTTGGCTATATAGTGATCTTTTTAGGTCAGCAATTTCTAAATGGAACTTAATAAATTCTTGTATTATTTGAATAATCTTGACATAATATTGTAGTGCCTTCCTCTATTACTTGTATATCATTTCTTTGAAGCATACTGGTAAAATTCTATAAATGTTTATAATTTCTGCATTATTTTATTTCAGAAAGATAGATCAGGCTATATATATATATATATATATATATATATATATATATACACCAAGTACAGTTATTTTGAGACAAAATATGTTGATTTCTGCAGAAGACATTATAAACTGTATCTTGAAATGCCAGGCAGCCATGCAATGTAAGAATAGAAGCATAAGTGAGTTTATAGTTTGCCTTTCGAGTAGAGTTCAATGTACTTAAAATGAACAACATGCCCCAAAATAAATTCATCATCTTTCCTCAAAAATAAACTTCCATTTTAAGGGAGTATTAATAATAAATGGTTCCTAAGTGCCTACAGTGGTCCAGATGTTTAAAATATCCTCACTCCTTCTCGAAAGGCCTCCACTGAGTACGGATTCCTTTGCTGTAGTTTAATAACAAGTTGGGTTGATTCATTTTCCCCAGGTCCAGGTCTACCTAATCCAAAGCACAGACTTCACATACACTACTTCAGCATGAGCAAATATTCAAGAAATACAATTTAAAATCTTAAAGGTTTCTAAACTCCCACTCCAAAATTTGTGAATTCTATTGAAATTCAGATCTTTCAAGTTTATTTTAGGTTCTTCCTAAAGTAGAAAACCATTATACTTAATTTTTCACAGGATTTTAGAAAATAATCTGATTTTGACCATAATGAATAAATGACAAAACACTTATTTGAAAGCCCAAGTTTCTTATACATAAGTGGTCAGGTAGTCTTTCTTCCCTTTCCCTTCTTAATAAAAGTTAATTAATAAATGTCCAATTTAATTAAGAAATGTGTTCTGGGGGCATAAGACAGCATTTATGCCGACAAAATAGTCCATGTATAAAATTGATCAAATATTTAGTACAAGCCTAAACAACCTCTCAATTAAATATTTCTACCCACTTACTGGAGTGTAGCTTACCTGGACTGCAGAGCTCTCCCTGAATATTAAAAATGTCACTAATCAGCTTTCCAAACCATAGCATCTGTCCCAAGTGCATTTGAAAAGCTGGAGAACTCATCCGTTCTTGCTCACCGGTATCACGCTTACAATTGAACTTCAAGATCCATATTATAATGACTCTCTGATAATCAAAACATCAATTTTCTAGTCAGCTCGTGTCAATCACTAAATTATTTTAGAAAGTGTGTGGGGCACCTTGTAAATTTCATTTAGATCTTTTTAGACTACTAGCATGGCTTTGGAAAAGTCACCCTTCATGTAACGATAGTCTAGAACAATGTATGTTCTCAACCTTCCTCATGCTGCAACCCCTTAATACAGCTAGATCTTCATGGTCGTAGTGACCCCCAACCATAAAATTATTTTCATTGTGACTTCATAGCTGTAATTTTGCTACTGTTATGAATCATCATGTAAATACCTGTGTTTTTCTAATGGTCTCAGGCAGCCCTAGTGAAAGGGCCATTGGACCCCAAAAGGGTCATGACCCACAGGTTGAGAACCACTGGTCTAGATGGCTTGAAAAAGTGGTATCCATTGAATTAGTGTCCAGTTGAAACAATAGTAACGACAACATTTTTTTCAAGAGAGTTAGTCAAACACAACCAAGTTTCTTATTCTTTCATTGATGACGAAGTGTCTTACCTTCCTCTCCTTTCACGCAGGTGCCGTACTCGGAATTAGGTGGCAAAACTCTGGTGATGGCTGTGTACGATTTTGATCGCTTCTCCAAGCATGACATCATCGGAGAGTTCAAAGTTCCTATGAACACTGTGGATTTTGGCCACGTAACCGAGGAATGGCGTGATCTCCAGAGCGCTGAGAAGGAAGAGGTAGGGAAGTCATCCACGTTTCTAACTTGACAAGTTGCGTTCATTCACCTTTTCCTGTTCGAATACTAATTTGATCTTCTTGGAGGGGGACATGGGCCTTTAGGCACTGACAGCTGCCAAAACAGAGTCCGAGTAATTGTATGACCCTGCTGAGATACATGCAGGACTTCTGGGTGGAATTTAAAAGACAATAGCGAAATGAACACACTGGGAATATAAGCAACCCCTTCTTTAAAAAGCCATCACTTTGTATTGTATGCGTGGGTTTTAGAACTAGTGCAGTAAAATGAAAGGGTGCTTTTTCTCTGATGATGTCTGCATATTTAAGTTTATTGTTTCTCATGCAGATATTAAGGCATAACAAGTTTTAAAAAAAAAAACCCTGAAACACACAAAAGCTGGTATTCAGTACAGTTTTGAAGTGACTCTCATCTTCATCGTGCTGTTCACATTGGTTTTTTTTTTCTTAGTTTTAACAGCTTTGCCCAGTATTTTTCTGTCACTTAAAAAAAGTTCAATATCTGTAGTGCATTTACAGTCCGTAGTAGCCAGCTCTGTTTGACTGTTCTATACCTGTCTGGCATGGGCGTTTTTCCGTGTGAATGTCTTAGCAGGCTAATATTAGAAAAATAATCCAGCCCTTAGCTTCCCCCAGTTCTAAAACAGCTCCTTTCACAGCCCCTCTGTAGGATATTGGCCAATAACCATCTCCCAGGGACCAGCAAACAGGATATCTAAGGTTTGGTACTGTGTGGTCACTCTGGGGCTGCATAGACCAGACAGTGAAACTCAGCCTTGTTCGTTACCATAAGGACCCTCTCTTCAGAATCTACAACTACTAACGTCATACCCTTCATTGAATATGAAAAGTTGCATCACAGTGTGTTAAGACTGGGTTTTTGTTGTTGTTGTTGTTGTTTTTTAGATGCAGAATGACTGCTTCTGCCAGGCAGACTTCTGGGGGAAGCACAGAATGATAAAAATGACAATTTTTATTTTAACATATATTAAGCAACTTATTATTGGAGATTCTCTTGCACTGAGAGACTGTCCAGACAGTCTCAAATGACACAATGTCACCAAGAAAGTCTAAACTTGCATTCTCTAGTAGGATGGTGAATTACCTCAAGTAAATAATGACTTACTGCAGGTTTGGCACATTTTGCATAATGAAACTACACATGCATAGATGCACACACATGCACAGATGCACACATGTATACCAGCACACAATGCACACATGTCAATACGTGTCCACACATGCACACATATGCACACACACATGCACTGATGTACACACACAAGGACTGGGTTTTCTTTAAGCTTTAAGATGACTAATTTGTTGTAGAAAGGGAAGCAAATGACTCAACAAACTCTTTTATAGAATGTAATGTTACTCAAACATGACCTTCTTTAAACATTGCGATTAGGGCTTACCTAGCTATGAAGATTTACCAGTGCAAGAAAAATCCTGAATACCAAATTTTCAAGTTTCATGATTTTTATACATTACTCTTCCTTAGGAGTGAGTTAATATTGATGTCAACTCAAGCACGCATGTGATAAGAAAATCAGTTATTGAGTAACATTGTTTCTATACAACAAGGTGGTGCGATATATCATGAGTTTTTGTATTTTATTTGAATGTAGCACACTGAATGGTATTCATTAGTTAACTAGCTTTAGTTAATTTAGTTTAGCTAATTTTGGGTATAACCCAATATACCTGGCTAGTTTTGACTATAACCCAATATATCTGATAGGGCAAGGCCATTTGTCCAGGGCTCATGGTCCTCACTACTTACCAGATTCATGATGTGGGTTCTACAGTCACAGACAGTGGCTTTCTGAAAAATGGTTTTCCTGAATTTAGAAAAAAAAATTCTGGTAATCTATACTCCCTCTTTCAAAAAATTCCTTGAGTAGATGTAGATTTTAAGACTTAACACTAAACCAGTAGGTTTGATCTAGGTAGGCAAAGGCGTTCCTTCCCCCCTTGGTTCCCCCTTCTTCCCTCTGCCACTTTCATCCCCCTGAACTTCTTTAAGGCATTTGTCACCCAAATCATGGAGAATGAGTCATTCTGAAACTTGTAATTACCAGGATGCTGGAACTGTGCTGCTGTGCTCTTAGTGAGAACAAAAGGTCCGGGGATCAGTTTCCCGTTGCCTCTTTTTCTACTTCCTACCTGCCCTTGACACCAACTGGAGAAAGACCTAGATTACAATCACAATTCTTCATCTTTTCAATTCTAGCTCATGTCTTTATGCGCCCTGGCACCTAGAACAAGTCATTCACGCACTTTCAAATAGAGTGTTTTATTCTGAAAGGTGGTCATTTTATCTGCACTGTATAGTCTTTATAAATAAGAAAGGTAGCATGTGAAAGTCCTACCATAGAATCTGGCAAATGGTAACTCTTCAATCGGGGAGTGACTGATTGCCTATTCTTCTTCGTGGCCATTTTTATTTTCTTTTTTTTTTTAATTTATTTATTTATTTAAGATTTCTGCCTCTTCCCCGCCACTGCCTCCCATTTCCCTCCCCCTCCCCTGATCAAGTCCCCCTCCCTCATCAGCTCAAAGAGCAGTCAGGGTTCCCTGATCTGTGGGAAGTCCAAGGACCGCCCACCTCCATCCAGGTCTAGTAAGGTGAGCACCCAAACTGCCTAGGCTCCCACAAAGCCAGGACGTGCAGTAGGATCAGAGACCCATTGCCATTGTTCTGGAGTTCTCAGTAGTCCTCATTGTCCGCTTTTCTTACTCTCAACTTTTGCCTTCATCTGCATCGACCCAACTCTATTTTCTCAGCACCATTGTGCTGGCTGACAGCTACTGGATGTTTTTAATGGTAAACAATGAACCAGGATAATTTAAAGTCTTGGGACAGTTTCCTCTTTGGTCTTCACTCAGGAAGAGTAACTTTGGCCCATTGGAGAGGCTATTTTCTCTTTTATGAAACAGGAAACTTCCTAAAATAGATATCACTCAGCATTAGCTTGGCATGACTAGATGCAGGTAGACACCTTTTCATAGGAAAGGAAATAAGACCCAATTAGGTTTCATCTCTCCAGTTCCTTGGTCTCTGCGGTATGTGCTGTGCCCTTTTCTGTTGTTCATATTTGTGGGAATGAACTGAAGTCTTGGACTGACTTGAGTTCAAGACTTCAAAGATCTTTCTCCTTTCCTACTAGAGCTACTGTGTCCACGACATTCATTTCACCCATCAACATTAAATGTCAGTTTAATGGCATAATGAGTGGTAAGATTTAAAGAAACAACTTTGTAACCACAGGAGGCTATACAACCAGCGACTTGGATAGAAGCAGGTTAGACCAGGTCCAAAGATTTCTATGCCTGAAATGTTAATAGACTGATATGAAAGTGTTTTAGCAGGAAGCTGGCAACCATTAAGGTCATAAGACCACGAAGTAGTAAGCGGAAGGACGGCATGCTATTTTAGTGATCGATTAATGGCTAAGCAACTTAGAAAGGGATGGGCAACCGGCTAGTGGGAAAGCCTCAGCTGGCGCACACCCACGACAGCACAGGTTCAGATAGGAGGAGACCGTGCAAACTCTGGCTCTCTCTAGACGCCGACTGTTAGATACCATTGCTGGGCAAGTTTCCATCTAGTTCACAGTGTTTCTCAAATCAACACCATCCAAGCCGCCGACTGGTTTTTGTTCACTATCAAGTTTTCTTTGTTTTGTGTAATATGGCTGACTACCCCTTACCATCTCCCTATTTTGCAACATAGGAAGGTGGAATTCGACCTTGGAGAGAGTACAACCCTTCTCCCAAGAGGTGACTACACACAAAACCATCAACTTCATCCAATTTTCCTGTTTGTAGCCCCAAAATCATTCCATATAATCAACAGATACAGTTTTTTCTACTCCATTTGTAAAAGGCTTTCAAAATGAATTCATCAGGCTGTCTAGGTTGAATTTTTCATATTTCCTTTTTGTTCAATTGTTCAAACTATAATTTCTCCTGTCACCCAAGGTCACATCTGAAACTAACCCCCACCCTTTCAGCATAATCTACTCATGTAGTATTTTTCCTGCATTACTCCAAATACCACACCCAACAGCTAGAACCGCATTTTTGTTTATTATTATTACCATTATTATTATTATTTTACCCATCACTAAAATAATGGAAGAAATACATAGCAGTAGAAAACCCCTGGGCCTTTTTCCTTCATTTGCACAGGTTGCAAGCTCTCGGGCCTGCTGCTGTTTTCTGTCTGGTAGAAAGCAAGTCTGTCACCTCTCTTTGTGTGAGTTCGTTAGAGTGCTTCTTAAACGAGGCTCCGTAATCCAGTGCAAATGGGTCAAAAATTGATTGCTGAATTAAAACAAGTTGGGACATAATTTAATTAGTACCCAGGCAGAAGGGAAGAGAAACTACTTTGGGTCCTTAATGGAAAATCAATTTTGCAAGAAAATTTCACATTTTTAAGCCTAATTAGAAAAAAACATTTACTTCACAGAAAAAGCATTTTGAGAATATATATTCAATCAAATGGCAGGGGGTTCTTTTGGGCATCTAGTGGTCAATTACTCGGTACTTCTTCGAAAGGAGTTCAAGTTATTTCAGACAGCATCTTTATGGTCAAGGATCATGAAACATTTGATGTTGTTTCCGTGCGCATTTAGAGAGGAGATGGCAAGTCAAGCTGTCCAAAACACTCCCCTGACACATACCAGCGAACAAGCGCTCTGGAGGGAGATAGTTTGAAGTGCTGTGTCGACAGGGGGCTCGCTTGCCACTCAGCCCATCACCTTTAGGAAATGCTCGGAACACAGGCACCGGCAGCCACAGCCTTTCAGGAACATACTGATGATGTGGATCCAGGCTGGAGCTGGTCCCACTGAAAAAAACTTAGGGGAGCAGGACAGACACATAGGAAAATCAGTCTTAATATTTTTAGTTGACAGTTGCAGAAATAAGCAGTTTTCTCCTACTAATTGTTTGTAATGCCTTGTTCACTCCCCTTTGGCCCACTGTTTGAAACCTGTGACAGTAGATCAGTTTGCTTTAACAGATTGCAGTGGATTAGGGTGTAGGCAGTGATGTGGTGTATACGAATGTCTGTGTGTATTGATAGGATAACCCTTTTAGATATTATAATGTAGTGTAAATATTTACAAAATAACAAAATCTCATTAACTGGAGCATGTTTACTATTTCATAAAGGTGTTATTTCATGGATGAGCAGTATGATTTCCACCCAAAATGCAAAACCTTAAAATCCAGTGTTACTCATTAATACAATTGTGTCATTTTTTCCTACATGAATGTGAATAAATACAAGGAAAACAGAGGGGTTTTACTTTCCATAAAAAATGTTAAATAAATATTTCTTTCATTCATCCATAACATATCAAATACTTATTAAAGGAGCACATAAAGCAATAAAATATATAAACAGAGAATATTAATGCCTATGGAAAGTGCTCAATCATAGTAGTAACTTTTCCTAATGTAAAATAATAACTAAAGAAACCAGTAAAATTTATAAACAAATGCTACATTCAGGAAAAGAAATGAGGGATAAGGAGACCCATAGAGAAAGTTGGGCTAATACTTAAAGCTTGATCTGAGTTCAAGTCCTAGGACCTACCTGATGGAAGGAGAGTGCCAAATTTTTTTTTTTTTTTTTTGAGACAGGTCTTACTGTGTAGCCCTGGCTGTCCTGTAACTCTCTATATAAAACAGGCTTGCCTCAATCTCAAGACATCTGTCTGCCGCTGCCTCCCGAGTGCTGGGATTAAAGGTACCACCACACTCGGCCTCCTTGAGAGTCAGCTTCTAAAGGGTCTTCTCTGATCTTTACATAGACAGTGTGGAACATACGCTCCCTAGCACGTACATGTGTGCCCACACACAAACACAGGAAATGTAATCAAGTCTTTAACTGAGTAAGTTTTGAATGAACAGAGAGAAAGCCAGAGCAATTCCCAAGTCAAAGAGATCAGCCAGAGCAGGCCTAATTAAGAGTGAAAACTTGAACCTGTATCTTGGGGAACGAGACTGAAGTGAGTTAATAACAGCCTGTCCCTTAAACATTGAACTCATAAATTTAGACTAAGGACAATAAGCTCTCAGAACTAAGACTAGACACGAAGCCACTCACCGTACACACACTGTACCAAACATTGGCTTCTTAGGTCTCATATAGTGTCTGAGCCACCCTATGGGGTTACTCTTCGTGCTGCCATTTCCTATGTAGGATAACTCAGTTCATCCTGAACTGCCCAGAAGATAAACAGTCTAGCAATGATTTTAACCCAGGACTGTTGGACTCCAGAACCTGCTTTTCCTTGCCTCTGCTGTGTTGTGGGCTGTGCTGGCTGACCTCAGCGAGTACACGGTTATTTTCTGTGCCTGGTTTTTTTTCCTGCAAAGCATACAATAAGTGTAAGCATATAGTTATCAGTAAAGTGGTTGAACTCATTAAAAAAAATAAGAATGTCCTTTCGCAAGCATGCCTCACCGACCCTACTGATATTAAGGGTACTATCTCCAGTGACTACCCAGCTACTCAGGTGACCATGATTGCAGCGAAGGCCTACATACTTTGGGGTTACAGCCCCCATCTCTGAAGATCTTGCTCAACATACAGAACATGATTCTGCCTGTTCTGCTCACCAGTGACTTGTGTGTCTTTCCATTCCGTTGAATCGGGCTTTCAGAATCCAACAGTGATAATGAGTTAATGAGCGACCCGGGTGACAGAATTTTCGGTACAATGGGAAGTAACCAGGTGGGTGTTCTATTGAGGCACGTATTTGGATTTTGACCAAAATGTTCCGAACATTAGCAATGTTCCATGGCCTCTCGAATGGCTTATTGCGAGGCAAATTCTCTCTGAATTTCATGAATTTCTCATAAATTTTGATACATGTTGTGCTAAGGAAATCGAATTTTCGTAAAAAATAGAAATGAGTGTAGGTGTTAGGGTTTTTTTTTTCTTTTTATCCAAAGAATAAAAGAAGTGAGCGGTTTTTAGTTGAATTTTAAGTAAAATGGAGCAGGTGGTGGGAAGCACAGGCTGGCAGAGCAGGAAGTGAGTAGTGGGAGCTGAAGCAGGAACAAACCGAAAATGAAAGAACCAGAGAACAAATGGATAAACAAAAGCACTCTCGTCCATGTCTGATTCCATAGGGGGTTTTTTGTTTGTTTGTTTGTTTGTTTGAGTGGGAAGCAAGGCAGAATGTCTTGTTCCGTCTTTCACGTATCTGACTCTTTCAAAATGTAATCATTTCTGATGAGCTGATCCTCTCTTTTTCGCACAATTTTTGTTATTATCCTGTTTGTGAATCTTCAAATTAAATGTTTTTCCCTTCTGTCTTCCTCCTACCTACCTTTGGGCAGGCCAAATGTTTGTATTGTGAAATCGTTAATCCATTACAATCTGTTACTCCCCAACTAGAAGAAGGGTCTGTGCTTGCTTTGTCCTAGCTGTGCTACAGAGAGGGAGGAGGAAGACTCACTGCCCAGTCAGGCCTTACAAAATCAGAGAGAGGAGCACACACAGCCATGCTCCTGCCTGGGAACAAGAGCTTTCAAATGCTACTAAGTAATTTTGCACTTTTGTTTTGTCAACGTGAAATTATTATGCCCTATTTTCATAGTGCAAGGACGGTGGGAACATGGTAAATAAAATAGCCCACTCCACCAAGGCAGTTATGAATCAACAGGGAGACAGAACCACGGGGTAAATTAAAATGCTAGACTCAACTATGCAAATCCAACCATGACTCAACTCCTCCTGGGGAGTATTTGCTCTTATTATTTGGGCTAATGTTACTAACCTCTATGAAAAAGTTACATTCTAAAAGAGTTATATAAAGCTCTTCCAACAATGCTTGGCACCAGGTAAACAATAAATATTAGTTACTTGGGGTATTACAGATACCCCTCAAAGACCTCATTTTTTTTGCCAGCTAAAAAGGCATGGCTGTGACTACTAGCCTTATGTGTTTTCTTTGTGAAGACAGTGGGGGCAGCCTAGGGATTCAGGCAACACTGTAGATGTCATCATGAGAGGAGACCATGCCTAGATTTCACAAGCAGGAGTCTTGGGGAGTATGATTATTTTCCAGAAAGAGCCAACCCTGGAGAAGACTCAGCAGGTGGAAGTGGAAGATGGCACAAACCTTGTAGCCAAACACAAAGTTTCAAGATCCACTAAACTAAGGTCCTTTTTTGAACCTAAGTAGTAACAAGTGCTGAGGGATGACAGAGAAATTAGGCATTTTGTCTGTTGCTCACGGGAAGGCTGTAACCCTTCAGAAAACAATCTTCCATTTCCTCGGAATGATAAGTAGAGTTATAACATGACCTAGCTTACCCCTAGGTATATCTGAGAAAATTAGGAAATGTGTGTGGCGCTATCATATGAAAATATTCATAACCGCATTTCCACAATAGACAAAAGCAGAAACGATTTAAATGACCATCAGCCGGTGAGTTGCATGAAGGGGTTGCATGGTGGAATAGGATTCAGTTGCATGAAGGGGTTGCATGGTGGAATAGGATTCAGCCACAGAGACATGAAGAACTGAGAGATAGAACAATACCAATGAACTCCAACAGACAAAGGGACAGACATACAGCACACGGATGGTGTGGGGAGAGGAAGAGCTCAGAGTAGAGGTAGAGGATGGCAGATAATATGACTTTCTTGCTGCAGTGATGAAAATATTCTCAAATAGGTAAAGGTGGTTATATAACCCTGTACAGACATTAAACTGTGTGGATTAAATATCAACTTATGTCTTAATAAGGCTATTATGGTCTTCCACTACTGATATTCCAATCATGAAACATGAGATAGTTTTAAATATCAGAACTAGTCCATTTTGCTACGTATCTTCATGTGTTGGCTTATCAGAGAGCCCCGGTTGCTCTTTTCTGGACTTCTTATGGCATCAATAATGTACATTATTACAGGTAATATACACTAAAGAAAAACTCATTACTGTTGTTTTACTAATAGGACATATCATCAAAACGCCTTTGATTTTGTTTGTTTTCCGGGTTTCTTTGTAGCTTTGGAGCCTGCCCCGGAACTAGCTCTTATAGACCAGGCTGGCCTCGAACTCACAGAGATCCACCTGCCTCTGCCTCCTGAGTGCTGAGAGTAAAGGCATGCCCCATGACATATCCTTACACCTAGTACAGCTCTTGCCCCTCCTCAGAGATGCTTCTTATGAAGTAACCAGAAGTTAACATAGACACTCACAACTAGCCAAGGTACAGAGAGGAAATGACTGCTAAGTGTTCACCCCCGAAAGGGACATGTATATCTCCTTTTCACTGTGAGTCTTAGGAACATTGCAAAGTTGAGGAGAGCAGAAAGAAAGAGAAAAAAATCAGAGAAACTTCAGCAAGATATTATCTTCTGGGCATGGCGGGGCCAATGCACTCAAGAGCCCAGAGTGATGGCATGGCGGGGCCAATGCACTCAAGAGCCCAGAGATCTCTACACAAGATCAATAACATTCTACCATGCATCAAGGGGGCTTATGAGGACCCTCGCTTAGATCTATTGGTGCCTTGATGGCTAATTGAGAGAGGGTCAACTTTCTTCAGGGATGTGGCCGTGGTCAGTAGACCATTCCCAAGTGGATAGCCCTACAGCTATGTGCATACTGGAACCACTGATTAGATTAGGTGAGTTATAAAGAAAAAAAAAAGGTTATCACGTTGGGAAAAAATTAAGATTGGGGTGGAGCTTCTGAGAGAGAATTTGATTGGGGCGGAGTGGTGGGTAGGTATGATCAATACATTGGGTACAATTTTCAAAAGATAGACACAATCATTTGAAATACTATCATTTGAAAGCTACAGACAATAAAATACACCGCATTAAGTTCATCGAGCCCTGGAAATTGGAAATACAGGGTAGCCACTACTCTAGTTTAAGGTACACAATAATTTTTACCCCTCAAATGTCCCCCATGCTGCTCTCCAATCAATCCCTAAGACAACCCCTAGAGGTCCTCTAGTCCTTGTCATAAATTATAAGTATTTAAATACTTATAAAAAATAAGTATTGTAGGGAGCTGGAGAGATGGCTCAGAGGTTAAGAGCACTGGCTGCTCTTCCAGAGGTCCTGAGTTCAATTCCCAGCAACCACATGGTGGCTCACAACCATCCATAATGAGATCTAGTGCCCTCTTCTGGCCTGCAGGCAAACATCCAGACAGAATGCTGTATACATAATAAATAAATCTTTAAAAAAAATAGTAAGTATTGTATTATGTAATATTGTACGCAAATCTCCAAATGTTAGCCATTTTCTTGTTGGTGGACCTCTGTGTTGTTTCCTTTGGGATTATTGTTGGGGAGGAGCTGTTCTAATGCACTTGGGCCACTTTCCCTAGGCATGGTTTCAATCTCCTGGTCCTGGAATATATATCATACTTATTTTCAAACCTGAAATGACTGGGTCACAGGCAACAGTGTGTATAAACATATTCCAAAATGGATTGCATACAATTCTCTCATATTTCTTCTCTTTCACTTACCTCCCAAGTCCAGCACCACCCTCCCTGACTTAGGCAGTACCTGTCTATCCTG
>NC_022024.1:17293663-17298168 GCF_000317375.1 Microtus ochrogaster
TATGTCACTCTTAGGCAGAAGAATGTCATACATCAGATGGTGATGGAACTCCAATTGCAAGGCATTCAAACTTCTGAATCTCATTTCTTTATTGAAAACTGCAAAATGGGTTATGGAGCTATGTATTTGAAATGTATAGATTATTTGGGGAAAAGTAGGTATATGAAATGGCTGTTTTTTTCTTATGAGTGAGAACAACACATAGTTTCCAAACCCACTTAGAGAAATATGGAAGATTTTTGTTCTCACTGTGTGGCCAATGGCAGTCTCAGTATTTTTACCGTCCTTGTTCACTTTTCCCAGGTTGCAATTAGTCCAAGGTGAAGTAGAATGGCCGCTAAGCTTTTCCCTATAACTGGTGAGAATTCTTGTCCAGCAGCTTTATCCAAAACAGCTTCTGGCTTTTACTGTCCTTGCCAGTCCTATCTTATCCATCCCTCCCTTTCCTTAGCTTCTCTCTCTTTCCCTACCCTCCCCACTTGAATTCCTAGTTTAAATGCCTCCCAATCACAAATAATATACAATCATCTTCCTCCTAATGCAAGTCCCCAAACACTGTATGTAAACTGTGCACAACAAGGTAGTCCCTGGGATATCTTGCTCCAGTGCTCCGGGAGTGGTCAGACCCCTCACACACAGCAGAGCCTTGGGCAGTAGGGAAGTCAGCACAGCAAACCCAACCTGCGCCAGATCACTTACTTACCACTCTCAAATGCTTCCTTCGTGGGCAGAACTCCTCCCCACCCTGGGCAGTGCTCCTCCCCACCCTGGGCAGTGCTCCTCCTCACCCTGGGTAGTGCTCCTCTTACTAGGCGGTGCTCCTCCTCTCACTGGGCAGGACTCCTCACCTTGGGCAGGGTTCCCCACCCTGGGCAGTGCTCATCCCCACCCTGGGCAATGCTCTTTCTCACAAGTTTCCATCTCCATCCTGAGGACACCACTCTCTCAGGATCCTCCCTCAAAGTACTTTCTGCACCCAAAGTTCACTTTTTGTGTGGAATAACAGGGCACGTTTGGGAACCAGTTCGGGGGCCTGGTTCAAACTAGAACAGAGATGAATGATGTGGGAGTGAAATGGAAGGTCTCACCTACAATTTTAGCCACTACCAGAAAGGAAAATTCAAACTTATCCCTGGTTAAGGTTTTTCACATGGTAAGCTGCATACTGTTGAGACTACAGGCTGATGTTGCTGATCTCCAGGTGAACCAGCTGCTCTTTAGTCTGATATGCTATAGCTAAATGAATCAGTATTCTCACAAAGTGTTGGCTGAAATTTCACTTTCTGCTGTGTTTAAAATTAAGATGGGATGGGGGGGTGGGTTCAGTTTGCCACTGAACCAGTACCAATCTTGCTAAATTATATCTCAGTGTCCAAAATAAAAACAGAGATTAGAATAGTAAAACTGGGGAAGATTTTGGAGTTCTATGGTCTTTTTTAAATCTATTTTTTGATCACCAATGTAATAAGGAGGTCTTTGAAAGGTCTGCCTGGTGTGCAGGCAACCGTGTACAACTGTGCCCCACTGGAGAGACACGCAGTTCTTTCTCTGTAAAGTCGCTGATGTTCCAAGCAAGACCATACTGATACTTTGTATGCATGAAAATGATAAAGACTGTGAGAGCTAAGTATCTCAGTAGGATTGCCTGATCCAAATTGGGCCCTATGGTTCCTTTGTGGTAAACACTGCTTCTGATGCTCTATTATCTGAAAAGTCGGGTATAGAGCTTAATATAGCTTTAACAGGGCCTTGGAGTCATCTCTACAGAGTGGTTGAGACCAGCACGGTGCTAGGGTTGTGTTTCATTTACTCTTGATACTGCTGCTATGGCATAGGCATCATAATTATATCCACCTTAAGGACCAAGAAGCCAAAAGGCACCAATGAATTACATGGGGACAAGCAGATGCTGTGGGAGGGCTTCAATCAGACGGTGTCAGAAGCCTAACTAGTATATGTAAATCTGCATCTGACAGAGGAAGAAGTCCAAGGGCCAGTGCTCTGGCGATGTCTTTTGTTTCTCCACACATACACAATCTGCACACAGCCAGTAGTTTACTTCCCTCGTTTGCATTCTCCCAACTCCAGGGTCACTATCATGAGGTGCACAAGAAGATCCACAGCAGCCAGTCTCTGCACTGCTTCCAAGTCACAGAACTGTTGGCTGCCTGAAACTCTCTAAGTCTCCCTTTCCCAACACACATCCATGTGACAAATGCCACACGGGGTTAAGTCACCTCTACTCTCTGTAGTCTGCTACACAGCATGTCCTTGGAAGGAGAATTATTTGTATCTCCTTCATCACATTCTCTTATACTAGATATGATAACCTGAACAATACAGTGATACACTTCCTCCAACAAGGCCACGCCTACTCTAACAAGCCATACTTCTTAATCCTTCTAATCCTTTCAAACAGTTCCACTCCCTAGTGACTAAGCATTCAAATACATGAGTGTAAGCAGAGACTGCTCGTTCATTTCTCAGCCAGCCAGACCTGAATAATCACACACAAACTATATTAATTACAACACTGCTTGGCCAATAGCTTAGGTGTATTCCTAACTAGCTCTTACATCTTAAATTAACCCATTTCTATTTATCTATGTATCATCAGGAGACTGTGGCCTACCTGTAAGTATCCAGTGTCTGTCTCCTTCAGCAGCTACGTGGAGTCTCCTTGACTCTGCCTACTCTCTATTCAGATTTTATGCCTGGCTTTACTCTGCTAAGCCTCTGGCTGAAGCAGCTTCTTTATTAACCAATAAACGCAACACATATACAAAAGGATATCACACATCATACTGGGAACATTCTTATTTAAACCTCCACAAAAGGCAAGTGCACCCTGCCTGACTAAAATATATTTGTTTTGATCATATTCTTTCCCTTACCCCAACTCTTCCCAGATCCTTCCCACCGCTTTACCCACCAAACTTCAAATAAACAAAGTAAAACAAAAATGAGAATTTAAACAATTCAATAATACAAAAAGTATAATACTGAAATAAAAAGCCCATGAAAGGAAGAAAAGAAGGAAAGAGAGGGAGGGAGGGAAGGAAGGAAGGAAGGAAGGAAGGAAGGAAGGAAGGAAGGAAGGAAGGAAGGAAGGAAGGAAGGAAGGAAGGACAGACCTGGGGGCATGGGGCCTGCCCAGCAGTGTGGTTGATACACCCAGTGTCACTTAACTAGAGAAAAGTTATTTCCCTCTCCCAGCAGACACCAGTTGTAAATAGCTTCTTGGTTACTAGTAAAACTTTGTGTCCATTCCCCTTCTCAGTGCTTGCATTTCCTCTGCTTTGACCCTGTGCAGATCTCTGAGGGGGTCTCACTATCTCTGTGAGGTGGCATGTATAGCAGCCTTGTTGTATCTGAAAGATGCTATAAAACTAGATGCTTTGTATGCTTGGAGTTATGAGCCTTTGCTTCCCATCAGCCAGCAGAGTTAAGATAGTGAGCTCTGCAGACTTGTTCTATTTTTGTCACTATACAAATAATAATTTCTGCAGATCAATAAAGCTGAGAGAAATGAGTTGCTCCCGTAGAAATGACTGCAATTTGAAACATGGTGCTGACCACTCCCTTAGGTTTCTGTTTTAAAATTCACCTTTTATGAGAAGGACAAGGGGCGGGGAGATAGAAGAAGCCTGTGCCACCAATCTTACAAAGCCGTGTGGTGATCAATACCATCAGTCCCCAATTTATCCTTTCTTCAAGGGAAAACTAGTCAACGTTTTGAAGAACACTCCTGAATTAGAAATTTTCATGTGATCTTTACAGAAATTATTTTGATCACTCTCACATAAAGCTGAGCTAAACTTTGAAACACAAGTCTGAATTTGAGCAGTAAAGAAGTATTTTAATGAAGGCCTTCATTAAAGGAGAATAGTCATCATTCCTAGCTCAAACTTTCCACGCCTGTAATAGCTGTTATTAGAACCAGTTACCTCCATCAGCAGGCTATCTCCAGGTGACCTCTAGAGAGACTTTGGTTCTTGCCACCACAGCATACCCTGTGCCCAGATTCTTCTATCGACTGACTGTGTTCCTTCTTCAACACTTTCTTAATTTTATCATTGTATTTGTTGATCAATCCCTTTGGCCAGGAACACAATAAATTGACTTAAGTCTGAGTAATTAAATACATTAGCTTGATGAAACCTCACTGTGCTATAGATACTCAGTTTATAAATGAGAAAACTGAGACTCATAGAAATTAATAAACTTATCTAAAATCATATAACCTGCAAAGAATGACCAGAAACATAGGTGTTTGCTCTATTCTGGAGCCTACATTCACTATTATTTATCTAAAAATTTCTTTGTAACAGGAACTTCATTAAATTCCTAATTTTGGACTTTCAGGAATGCTCTGAGAAAAAGCACTAGAACACTAATTAACTAATGGAGGAAATGGAGCCTTTAAATATGGTAACAGGGCTGGGGACATGACTCAGTTAAGTGCTTATACCACACATGAAGACTTGAGCTCCAATCCCCAGTGC
>NC_022024.1:17298758-17367415 GCF_000317375.1 Microtus ochrogaster
TAGCCTTTCTCTTTTAATCATTAAGGGAGCTTTCCTGAAAAAGTAATCAAACTCAGAAGACACGTATTCACATAGCACACACATATGCTGCTTGAACTCTGTCTCTTGTAATTGTCTTTATCACATTTAATGTTGTAGAAGAAAATGAGATTTGTTTTTCCAAGTGATGTCTGTCCATATACAGCACAACCAACTAAGGAATCAATACAAATGGGCCATAGCTGAATTTTCACAAGGCTTATTTAGATGAGAACGGTTTTGGGGGGCTTCTGGTTTGAGTCTGAAATCAGTCCTTATCAGGATATGTTGTACAAGTCACCAGGGAATCAAGTCATGGGAAAAGTCGGTCCTTAGTTACAAGGATCCAAGCTCCTCTTATTCAGCTCGTCACAAATTCAGTGCCCTGGGCTAGAACTTAAGTAACTGGGAGCAGAAACAGGTCCAGCCTGTGTAATCTGCACAGGCAGATAATGCCTGATGCGCTGTGTGATGTCTTCTAAGTGGATCCCAGAGCCGCTTGCCCGGCCAGCCATTAGTTAGAGTGCCGGAGCGAAAGAAGGGAAGCGGAGGCTGAGAGCGGACCACGGAGAGCTTGCGATTGTTTCTTTCAGTGCCGTGATGGGGTGACCCACCACCTCCTCTCTCTACTGAGCACATCCATCTGTGCCTTGTTCTCTAAGAACTGCTTCATTTCTAGAGGGGGAGAAAAAAATCACGTGCTCTTGCCTTCGGATTGAGAACTGAAATGGTTCTTCCGAAATGCCAGTTCTGATATCCCTAAACAAAGATTTTTGTACGCGCTAAGCTAAAATCTTCCAGGCATCTCAATTTAAGATAGAAGTTTTTATTCAAACATATTCTGAGCCTGTGGAAATTGAGGACCCGTCTGGACCCAAATAGAAATGGCTGGTGGCATCATCTTCGGTGCCCGTGCCTTCCTGTTTCAAAGTTGAGAGTTCCGAACCAGTAATGAAATAAAACTCAGATTAAAGCTTGCATTTGTTTGGACTCTTTCGTGTCCCGTAGATTCCAGCCTTTCGGAGTCTGCATCTGTGAGCCAATTGTAGGTTGATGTGAAAGTGTTAGGTCTCACTTTTTCCTCGTCTTTGAGCATCCATCAGTGAATTTAATACTATTGCCATCCCTTTTGCACATTTGCATGTGTGCTAGAAGACATGGAGACCGGGTGTCTGATTCAAGCTGTCTCGTCGCTCCAGCCTTGGAGCTGGAGTCGGATTCCTAGTAGCCTAGTCAGATTCTGTGTATTAAAATACATGATCCAGGACCTCTTGAAATGAGAGATCTCAGACGTGGCTGCATCCATCAGGGGATCGGAGATCCACTTAAACCGACGAGGAACGACTTTCTGAAGACCCCTTAGCCCAAGGAGAAGGAAAGGCATGCAAGCGTGGGAAGAACCAATTAAACCTGAGAAGATCTTTCTGGAAGTGTTAACCGTTAAAGCAGACACCTCAGAGCGCTACCTCTTTGGAAGGTTTCTTAAATAAGAATCGGGGCACAAATTTGCAGACCTTCTTCAAGGTAAGGGAACAGACATGGTAATCTCCCATGGGATGATTCATCAAAAAGGTGTTTAAAAACCAAAGCCAGGGGAGGAAAGGAGCTGTCTCGTCAATCTAAATCAAGGCTTACGTGCACTTTCTTTCTCCCTGTCCTGCCTCCTAATCGCCCCCGCGTTTTCAGAAGACCTCTCGCATACTCGCGCCAATTACTGCGGCAAACAATGATAAAAGGCGTTGAGGTTTTAGCTTCTCCTCAAGTTATCCATTTTTTGACAGTGAAAAATCGAGGAAAGAGATATCCTGAAGCTGCGCGCTGCAGTGATGGATTTAGGGAGCGAGTTTAGCAGAGTGGGTTTTCATAGACTGACCTTTGGCTATCTTCCGTGGGCACGTGCCCACAGGCAACAGCCCTCGGTGGCCAGTGAGATGAATATAGTGAAGACAAAAGTCACATCATCTGGACTTTCCTACCAGGTAGCAGCTTGTAAAAAAAAAAAAAAAATGTTGCAAGTTAAAAATAAAAAACAAAAATCTATATTTTTAAAAAGAATTATTAAAACACACACACAGTCAGTCTAGAATGTAGAATTACACATTATAATAAACAAAACTGAACCTCTGCTGTCATGCCTACATGACTGTAAGTCCTCAGGCTCTTGGACCAACTTACAATTATCCACAATAAAATGGATGCTGAATTCAACAATAGCGAAGTGGTTATAGAGTCTGTAAGTCATAGTAGGTATATTAGGTAGACATTAGATATAATTATATGGGGAATATCCATTAGTACGTTAAATAGAAAAGGCAAATATAAAATTGCATTTGCAAATACCCATATAATTGCACTATAGTGGGGTTTTAGAAGCATTTGTATACAGTTATATATAATAATAATTTGGGACTCTATGAAATAAGAATAAGTATCTTTGGATGCTAAGATTATCTTTTTGGGGTCCCATTTTAACATGTGTATAACAAAATGCCTGCACACATGGGGACGCATAACAAATGACATAAGAAATCATTTTTTTTTCAAATTCCAAGTCGGTATATTCTGGTTTCTGAACTCATTTTAAGGGTCCCCACTGTGAGTCATCAGAAAGCAGGTTGGGGGGGCTTCACCCACCTGGTCCCTCCTTTTCTTTCTCACTTTCTCAGAGCCCTGTCAGGAGCACACACACATTAACCAGATTTCCACTTTAAATAATGGCTGGCAAAGAAAACTTCTGTGGCAGTCTTTCTCCACAATGGAGTGAATTAAAATGAGGAGCTATAATCTGCCAGTATCGCAGACGATATATTGTTTAAGGATAGCAACAATTTTGATAAATAGCATATACTCACATTGGTCAGAACTACTTTCTTAAAACCTGGATTATTCTAAGAACTTATATTTTTCATGCTAGCTGGGCTGTAAGAAGCAACCGAATGATGGCTCCCTTTTCCTGGCCACACAGGAAGCTATAATGGCTGGTACATCATAGCAACCTTTGGATGCCTGGCTGCATCTGAACCCCACCCTGGGGAGAGCAGGGTGGTTGGGAGCTGCCAAGCTACCCATTCATTTCCCCAAGACTCTTGACCTGCTGCTGACAGCTAAGGAGACTTGCTTCCACAGCAGGTCCCCCAGAAGCTCAGGGAATGTGACTCCCCAGTATTTACTGTGTCACTCTCTAAATCACAGTTTCCCAGTGACAAGCATGCCTTCCTGGACTGAAAAGGAATGTCTTTAGGCTAAAAAGAAACATATAATCTTCCTCTGGGTGAATCTGGAACAAAAGACCACTGGACGCTGAACAAAGAAAATACCATTTCACACTAAATTTCATACAAGAATATATAGAACTTAGTTTCAAGCTTCCCATGCCTTTTAGGTGTCAGAGTCAAGTCTCTTTTATAAATGCCAGTTTTGAATAATTTAGGAAGCTTTAGAAAATCATTTCTAGGGCTACAGAGATGGCTGGACTGATAAAGTATATGTAGCCCCCGAGCATGAGGACCCGAGATCAACTCCCAACATCCAAGTAAAAAACCCAGCCATGGTGGAATACACCTGTGATTTGGGCCCCAGGGAAGGAGTCGTCTCGCTGGCCAGCCTAACCACGGAGCAGCAGAAGGAATGAGATTCGCTATCTGAAAACACCCAACATCAGTAAGTGTGCCATGGATGCTCTCTTCTTTCTTCTTCTACACCAAGAGGCTAGTCTATGATGCACATGAACTAATAAACTGTGCAGCTGACATTCCTTACCACCTTTTCCACAAAGACATCCTCATGGAGAGAAGAAAAATTAAAGCTGAAAGCATCCATAAAATGTTTTGAAAGAATAGGCCCTCAAAATGGAACGGATTTTCCTGTCTTTCATAGAAGACAGCTCATTTGGGCATAATTAAAATAAAACCCAGTGAGTGTGCTTCTTACAGTATCTAGAGATCCATCACATCCCTCTCCATCAATTCCCTTCCTTCTCGGTGTTAGAATCGGGCTATGTTCTCTGAGAGGTTTGTGACAGGCTATAGTTAATAAGTTTTCCATGGTGTCAAAAGTAATAATATTAACGTGCCATTGTAAGTTAAATTAATTTTGTTTTGTGCACTGGCTCGCATAAACGTGAATGACATTTCAAAATATGATCAGGCAGGCGCTGGAAGAAGGCAAATAGCAAGGCAGGAGGAGACGTGGCCATCAGAGCAGAGAAGTCAGCCGCAAACGGGAGGTGTGTTGTACTATGACAGCAAACTTAAGAGGGCTTTGCTGGAGATTATTTGCCCTTTAAAAATAAAATCCCAATTTTGTTCTGAGAGAAACAAGACGCAGTTTGAAAATGGGACAACATTATCTTGCTAATCTCTATTCTTGGTATCTTTCAATACATAGATTGTTTTCCCCTTTCACTCTGCCTGCAAGGGGGAACCGACTGCTAATAGCTCGGTGGATGTTGTTGGTTTTAGTTTGATTTTAGTGTTTAAAGTTACACTGCACATGCACATTGCACATGTGTGAGAGAAAGAGAAGGGGCACACATGCACATTTGTGTGGAGATCAGTAGGCATTTTGCAGAACATGGTTCTCTCCTTCTATAACAGGTAAGCCAGGAGTCATACTTAAGTCACCAGAAATGGAAGCACACACCTTTATCCACTGAGACATCTCTCTAGCCCAGAAATAAGTCAATAATTCTTAATCTGAGAACTCAAAGTGGCATTTTAAAGATCTAATGGTTATCAGGAACCTCCTTCCTCCCCCCCCCCACACACACACATACCACTCTCCTCTTCCGTGCCATAGATACATATGTTGTTTGTAAATAGTTAAAAGATGCATTTGTTGGGAGGTGGGCATGGTGACCTACATCTATAATCCCTACACACAGAAAACTGAAGCAGAGAAATCAAAGTTTAAGGCTAGCATGCGTTACTTGACAAGACCATATCACAAAAAAAATGAAAAAGGTTGAGCTATATCTAGTAAGTTGTAGAATGTTTGCCAGACATACTTAAGACCCAGGTTTCAAACCTCAAAATAAAGGACAAAAAAGATAACTGTTGAATTTAACATGCTCAAGACTTTGAGTTCTATGCCCAACATTGAGGGAGAAAAAGAGTGTTGATCACATAAAGAAAAGAAATCTTAGGCCCAGAGGAGCAAAACAGCTGTATATTTTGTCATTTTCCTTTTGAACTCTAAAATTTTGCCTATTTTAGCTGGAAATCAAATTGTGAAGATAAAAGGAAAAGATTTTTTTTTACCTTGGGGGATAGGATTTCAAGACAGGGTTTCTCTGCGTAATCTTGGCTGTCCTGGAAGTCCCTCTGTAGACCAGGCTAGCCTCAAACTCAGAGATCTGCCTGCCTCTACCTCCCAAGTAGAGGGATTAAAAGTATGAGCCATAACCACCTGGCTAAAACAGGGATTTCCTAAGAGGTGGTCACTACAGATCAAAAGTAGTCAATGGTTTGAGGAGGTTTCGCCTTTTCTATTTATACTTATGTATACCATAATTCTGATGGTTTGCTTTATGCAACAACTCACAGGTATAATTCTCTCCATTTCCTTCACAAATATGGAGCAAAATCTTTTTCTCTCTTCAGAAGTACTGTGAATGTACCAGTTTTTAATGTGTATAAACTTTATCTATTTTTCAAAAATTGAAAGTATTATACTCCAAGTTACACATGGAATTTAACATCCTCAACCCTCCTCAACGGATGCTGAAGTGTTATTGTCCTCATTTCAAGAAGGAAGGGTGAAGGGATTCCCTCAAAACTTCCAACTCAGTCTCCATTTCAATTCTCATCAACCTTACTCCAAAACCTGTGATTCAGGTACCCTCCAGCCACCAAAGCCCATGCCCTCTTTCCACTATCTTCCCAGCCACCATTCCACAATGCCTTCCTTCAGAGGCTCAGCACCTTCCACATTTGAGTACAGAAAATTGAAACATAAAAGCCAAGGAAGTGATTTCTCCATAGACGGTTTCAATAATTCAATGTTTCAACTCAGCAAGCCTCCGTCTGAAGCTCGCGCCTTGCTGGGCATGATATGAAGATCAATCAGACACCTTATCTGTACTCCGGGAGTTTAGAGCCAGCAAAGGCAGCTTAATGCTGTGTGGACGTGGGAACGTGAGGGGGAAAATGATCAAAATGTGAATTGAGGTATGTTATAAAAGATGGTAGACTTCAACATATCGAGATAAGGACTTGGAAAAAGGACAACCCGATTGAGCACTGGGAATGTTTCAAGGCTGAAAAGATGCACGGGTCTGATTAAAACAAACAGAGGAATAAAAGGTAAGGGTAAGCCAGAGGAATGAGAAAGGGTCCTCAAGATGGGAGGTGGTATGTTGTTATCCTCATAGTGAGGACTTTACAGACTAACCCTTTGGTAGTGAGGAAGGGTTTGAGCCTGTAGCTCCATGAAGAGGTTGTTGCAGGGTCTATGAAATTATATAGCCATGGAGATAGAAGATAACATTTTTTTTTAAAGCTAGGTTATAAAAATTTCTTGGTGAGCAGATAGAAGTGCTGGGAATAGAGAACATCGAAAGTGATTTCAATCTTAATTTGGTTGGTAGGCAAATGTGCATATAAAGCAATAAATGAAATTATAGAAAGTTATACGAATATTAAAGGAAACCTAAGTTCTGTCTTGGTCATTGATTAAAACAGTCCATGTCTTTTTAAGATCTCATTAATATTCCCTTTTTCCAGTTTAACTCAGTGCCTTATATTAAGTCCTTGCTATTCTTCCAAATAGTACCTACAACTACAATCGCATGATGGTGTTTCAAGTTTTTTATTCTGATATAACCCTGCCAGCCAAATGACTTTCATCAAATTGATTATAAATAAAGCCAAAGACGAAATTCCTTCTTTGAAAAAGAGGCCTGACTGTGCCCTGGCATCTCAGGCTGGTGGATTTTTGAGTTTCCCTCGGGATTCTGTAATTTTTCATTTCCACACATCCCATTGAGCAGTCACACTTAATAACCTGCTGCAGCCAGCCTTGATGAAAGTACCAATGGGATCCCAGTGTAAACTGTGATTTATCAAAAGGGGGGATCCTGTGGGCTTCAACTCGGGAAGACCCACCTTGTGAGGGCCCCGGACCATCCCTGAAAGAGAAGGAAGACCTTCCAGAGGGTTCATCAAAGTGACACACACATGTCCATGTCGGTAAAGATCAAGCCCTGCTCCTTGCTACTTGTGTTCTCCCTTAAGTCCAAGAACAACCTAGTAAGAAGAGTGACCCAGATTGCTAGGTCTGTGTACATGTGATGCCATATTTATGTATTAGTAAGATCAATGAAGCTGCATCTTCTTTGTGTACCATCCTTGTGTACCAAGGATGGAGAAAATAATGCAAAATGATGACCATTACTCTTTGACTTTGTGCCAGCTACACATGGATAGAGATGGGGTGGAACTCGGAATAATAAGGAAGAACTAGTGTACCTGTGCGTCGGCCACATTCTAGAAACTGCTCTAAGTGCTTTCTGTGTCTCCTCTCATCCCATCCTTCCAACAGCCAGTTGAAATCAGCAGTTATTATTTCCATTTTTATAAAGAAGTAAACTGAGGGAAAAAAGACAGGAAATCCCTTCAAGGTCACTCCACATGGAAGGGGCCAACCAGGTTTCTACGTTTCTAATTTACGGTTTGAATACTTCTGTCTCATTTATCTTTTCTAGTGCAGAAAACTCTCCTTACCTATTTTATCTTATTTGACCTCATTAAATCTCTACGAGGAGAGAGGAATAGATTTTTACCATCCCTTCTGATTCGTGGCAGTGTAACACATCCTCTTTTAGTCAGTCAATTTAGCTGAGGCACCCTCAAGAGTGAAAAGAAAAATTGGGAGCTGCTGTTTGGACATGCTCGGCTCCTCTGAGAAACATCTGAACATCTACAGATGTCCATGGAAGACCTTGAGATGGTCATTTCGGAATTTTAGCTGCTGCATCTTGTTCACTTAGGAAGAGATGAAAGCAATTACAAATTGCTTAACAGCTGATGCATAATATTCAAGATAAGAATCTGGCTATGAACAGTTACACCAGGGAAATTCTGACATGTGGGCTGTTTCTCTTTTCTTTTTTTTTTTTTTTCAGTTCAGCACTTTGTGCTAACAGTAGTCTTTCTGCCATATAGTGAGGGCTGAGTGTTACTAGATATGATCTGGTATAAAGGGAAAAGTAAACATTCAAAAATGTTTATGACAGAGAAGAAAAATGGTTTTTAATAGCCATATTATCTTAGTCCATTATATCTGAAGACAAAGCCTTGGTCTGTCCATCCACAGAGATCATGACACCAGTAGTGGTAATAAAGAAATCATTCCTTGGGGGATCGCTTGTTCCCACCAATGGCCAACATTTCCTGAGCACTTACCGGGTGCCAGGTTCTGTTGTGTGATTTCACGTGTCACTTTGGTATGACTGCTAGCATTCCCATTTTACTAAGAAGGATAACAGGGCCAAGAATCTTCTCAGATCACATAACTAGTAAGTGACAAGCCAGCGTCTATCAGCAGGCTGACAGCATGGTACTGTACTACTGACTGCATATTTGCTTATAGAGTGTGAAGACTTCGTCTTCAGTCTTTTTCCTTCCTTGATTTATCGAACTTATCAGCCAAGGAAACTGCTTCCTGAGTGAGCTCCGGAGCAGCTGCCCCAGTTACCTCTGCACCATTTCATTTTGTTAACTCTTAAAAACTCCCCCCCGGGGGGGGGACGATGGGAGCACCAATGTGCCTGAGTAACTGGAGGTTTCTCCCCCTCCTGCCAAATACCCACTACTCTGAGGCTTAATATTAATACCGTTAATACAAACTGTTTGGCTGATGGCTCAGGCTTATTGCTAACTAGCTTTTACATCTTAAATTAACCCATTTCATTATTCTTTATATTGCAACATGACCGTGGCATTACCTCACATCTTGGCAGCTCCCTATCTCTGCCTTGTTTCTCCCTGTCTCTCTATTTTTTTTCTGCCTGGCTTTATTCTGTCTGCCTGGCTATTGGCCAAATCAGCTTCCTTATTAACCAATGGTAATAAGATATATTCACAGCATACAGAAAGGCATCCCAAATCATCTCCCTTTTTGTGTCTAATTAAAAAGGAAGGTTTTAACTTTAGCATACCTGTGTAAGACAGAGAACAACGTTAGGGTGCCAAATCTCTCCTTCCAACCTTACACGCTTATATCTTGTCAAATTTATGTAGCAAATGACTACCTACTGGAGTATTTCAGTAGCCCCTGTTTAACTGTATGCTTATACACTTGAGGTGTGTCAATAATATATAAGAGAAACAGGATTTTTCAAGAGCCTTTCATGTCTGTGTCACCCTCACCTCTAAACAAAACCTTGGACTCCTGTCTCTACCTTTAATTTGCCTGCATATGGGTAGAAATCCCTGCTTCACAATCTTTACCTTTCTTGGCAATTTCTCCTATAAACTTAAACCTACAACACTCTTTTTGCCCTTAGCATCTCAAAAAAGTATTTCTCTGTATCTGTGATTCATCTGTTAACCCCGTTATCAAATATTCAAGGACTCCAACTGCCTGAAGCCTTTTCTCAGATACCACAGTTGCAGACATAATCTCTTCAGCTTTTAATTCATGATATTCTACCTTGATATTTCTTATGTTCTTTCTATTAGTTGAAAGATTTTTTGAGACCATCTGAAGTTGTGCAGAAATTCAAAACTATATATTCTTTTCAGTTTCTTTAGTTGCCAGATTTTGATTTGCATATTAAAGCAATGGAAATAAGGATTACTTCAAGCTCTTTATTCTATTCTTGTGCAGCACGATGATGTATAACAGTTAATGCTTTTATGACCTACATTTCAATAAATAGCTGCAAACAACACAGAGGTACCGTGTTGGTCCACACGCCTAGAGTATTATGGGATTTAACAAGTGCAAAAGATAGCATGGCTTTCCATTCAGTGGGACATTGCATAATAAAACTGGAGAATGAGTCATGAGAAGAATAATACCATGAGCAGATAATGATGCCCATCTGACGGAACTGACCAGAAATTTATGAGTCCATTTTCTTATTTGCATGGTCTAGAAACTTTACTAACTTTCCTTCGTTAAAATGGGATGCTAAAACTTGACAACAGAATGCTGTTACAAAGAAAGAGGAAAGCTGCCATAGCTTAAAATAAGTTGCAATTACATAACATATGCTGTTTTAAAAATGTCTTCTGGTAGTCGTTTCTCATAAGAATCTGTGCTGTGGTTTACATAACTAAAAGCTCCCTGCCATCCCAGCAGGGTCCCTCCAGCTGTCTCCCTGAACATGTGCAACCCAAAGCAAGCAATATACCTATGAGGAGAATGGCTTGCACTCAATTTTATGTTATTCTTATTTGGTTAGCAACTTTGGTTTTTTGTTGTTGTTGTTTGTATGTGAGTTACTGATATCACATGTTCATGCCAGGATGCATTGAATTTCCTAATGATGTTCTGATATTTTTTATACCAGTGAAAGCCAATGAACTTTCCCCTAGGCAAACCAGATGGAAACAAAATTGTCTCTGCAAAATGAACAATTTGGGGATCCTGAGCTCCGAATGCACTTAGAGATGGTCATGACTTTCTTTGCTAGTCTGCTACAACAAACTGTACACTTAAGGCTGCACAGGAGGCACGCTAATGAGATGCATAACCTTTAAGTGGGGATGAATGAGAATAGAAGATGACCATGTTAAAGATAAAAGTCAAAAACTGAGAAAGAAAATGCCGTGCAGATGAGGAGCCCACTAAGAACCATGGTTGGATACAGTGCTCGGTCACCTATTGCCTTTAACCGATTACCTCTTACCTAGATAGAGCTAAGATCCCGTCTCATGGCTGTGCCAGTTACATCACTAAGATGAACATACAAACACCCTACCTATATGCCTACAATTGTTGTCCCATCCACTCCCATCTATACCCGAAATCTGAATTGAATAGACCGCACATGGGGATGGCTGTT
Organism: Microtus ochrogaster; assembly: GCF_000317375.1. Classification (NCBI taxonomy): domain Eukaryota; kingdom Metazoa; phylum Chordata; class Mammalia; order Rodentia; family Cricetidae; genus Microtus; species Microtus ochrogaster. Next base: position 17,309,788 of record NC_022024.1, read on the forward strand.
TCTGTTACTTATTGTCTGACTATTATTTTTGTAATGATATGACAAAACTCATGGAGATGAGGCAAGGCCTTGGCATAAAAGTGGGCTTTGCTCTACTCCTTCTTTATCTCCGGTGAGGAATCCATATAATTCTCACAGGATACCACCTAGTGATCTCCTTGGATATGTCTAGAATGGGGAGTAGTCACAACTGAGTTCAATACCTTGTCCTAAACAACTTTCAACTAAAAGAAAATAAGAAATTTGAGGGAGAACACTTTAAATTAAAAGATTATCATCAAAGGGCCATAAGCTAGGTGATACCAACAACAGAAACTTCCCTCAAGTTCTCCAGTCTGGAAGGAGAAGTATGAGATCAAGGCACTGGCAAATTTGAAATTTGGTGTCTCCTGAGACCCTGCTTCCTGGTGTGTGACTCTTCTGTTATTCCTACATTAAGGGAGAGACAAAGGAGACCCCTCAGAGCTTCTCTGCCAATGGTAGCAACCCCACTCCTGAGGGTTTGGCTCTTTGACCTAATCCTTTCCACAGAACTTCACTGCCCACTGCTCTACCCTTGGGGTTGGGATTTTGTGTGCACGCCAACCTTCAGGCCATGGCACAACTGTGCAGGTACCCAAGCGCTGTACTTCAGCTCCTGAGGGCTCCTTGCATCTCTACAAACTCCAGCTAAACTAGGTCTAAGAACGTTCTTCTGCATCTTTGTAAAGCCCAGCCACTGGATTTCTCCAACCAATGATAACACAAAAACTGGGGGTGGGAGAGAGCCTCTTTCATGACATCCTAGAAAGCCAGGGAGAGGCTTGTGCTGGTAACATGCTTGAAGTATAAACGTGTGGACCTGAGTTCAATCCCTAATCTCCATAAAAAGACATGTATAGGTTCAGTGAGAGAATCTGTCTTACAAACTACGATGGAGGGGCTAGACAGGTGACTCAATGGTCAAGAGCACTGGCTGCTCTTCCAGAGGTCCTGAGTTCAATTCCCAGCACCCACATGGTGGCTCACAACCATCTATAATGAGATCTGGTGCCCTCTTCAGGTGAGCAGGCATACATGCATACACAATAAATAAATCGCTCTTAAAACCAGAAGATGGGGAACAACTGAGGATGACATTCAACATCCACCCTAGGCCTTCATACGCAATACATGTGAACAAATAAATGAACATCTGTGCGCACACAATACTATAAGATATTAATGTATCTACTGATGGAACAGGCTTAGCATTTCCAGTCTTTTTATAACTGTTCCATTTTACTACTTGTTATAAAAGGCGGTGATATTATTGGGTAGAAATTTAGTTACATGCTCTCTGTAACCATCAAGATAGGCACATTTCCAGTGTTACTTGCATCCCATTGTCTGAATCCATTCAGTTTCCCTAAGTTGCAATAATGTTCTCTTTGCCTTTTTTCTACTTTTGTGTTGTCTGATGATTACTTTCACGATATTATTCAGTATCATTGGCTGTTTCATTTTCCCCAAAGGCTTAATTCCCCCAAGCCCTACTCCCAATTTTTGTTGTTTTTTTTTAAAATAAGAGACTCCTAATAATAACTGTGCAGAAAGCTTTTGATTATCAGCTGTACGCCTAGCCATCTCTATCTTGTATAAGTGCACATAATTTCATTTCTCCCCGCTATTCATTACCATCTTGATCAACTAGCTCCAAGCTTTCCTCACTAGCGCCCCCAGAGTAAGGATTACTATTTTTCTGCCATAACTATGGCTACAACACAATCTCTCTTACCTTTAGCTTTATGTTGGCCCGTAACATGTTACATGTTGACCTGTTACACGGCTGGCAGCATGTAAGGCAAAGTTGGTTAAAGCCCAGGGTGGTGCGGTAGCAGGGAGGTGATCAATCCTAGCAGTATCTCGGGAATTTGGAAAGGCTCTATAGAAATGGCAAGAGAGAAGGGACACACTTTCCCAAGAATGGAGGAAACATGTACTAAAGAGATGACGAGTGAGGGGATAAGGAGTCCAGAGGAAAAGCAAAGGCAGAAAGGGCCTCCAGCAGAAAGATAGCTCTCAGGAGGCTTAAAAGCAGAGAGCAACAGGAACTTGTCAGTTGTAGCTCTCCTTGACCGGTTTCCTGCAACTTCACTTTTACTTGATTTGCTTTCATGTGGTACTATTTCTGTTTGTGCACGTGAGTGCATGCATGCATTCATGTGTGTGTGTGTGCACGCACGCATGTGCACATCTTGATATGCTTTGACAGTACTTCTAGGGCTTCCCTATTTATGTCTGTAGGCTTTATCATGGTCACCATAGGTGGCCCTTTGGGTTTCGTCTATCTTTCAGAGGAGACCACCCTTTCCAAGACTCTTCCCAAAACTTTGGTTAAGTCTAAGAGCCCTCCCATCTTCTGTCTTGTAATTCCTCTTGGGTTTGAAGATCAGGAAAGCCAAGGGCCTTCACAGTGTTGGCTAGTTTGACTCTGGCTACCTAGTCACACACCTAACAACATTTCCCTTTTGGGTACCCTGTCCCCTCTTGCAGCTGGCAGTCTTCTTTGATTAATGAGCACCCAGAAGCCACAAGCTGGCTGGTGAGATGGCTGAGCAATTGGGAGCACTTTGTTGTTCTTGCGGAGGACCCAGGATTGATTCCCAGCACCATATGGTGGCTCACAAACTGTCTGTGACTCCAGTTCCATTGAGTCTGCTGCCCTCTTCTGTCCTAAGACCGCACTGCACGTACATGCTATACATCTATGCAGACAAAACACCCATACACATTTAAAACAGTAAATAGTACTTTTCTTTATAGGAAGCCACAAGCCACTCTCTTAAGAGAGCTTAGCCTCCTGCCTCATGCTATTAGAAGTTCTTTGTTGTGAAGTCCCATGTTGCTGGCCACCTTCGGTACTGTGGCTTTTCTATTACATCAAGTCAGGGCAGGTAGAACTGTCTCTGCACCTGTGCAATTTGTACTTCCATGTCTTCTTAAAGCTATTCCTTCTCATTGTGTGATTTTACTCTCTCTCTCTCTGGTCCCAGAGTCTCCTTTACTCCTTTTTCTGGGACTTGGGTTTCACCATAGAAAGCCTGTTATTTCTGTCTCTCTCTCTCTCCCTTTGCCTTCCCTCTGCTGTTTCTGTATTTCTGAATGTCTTGCCTTGGCTCCTCTTTATTCCCAGTTCTTTCTTCTCCCTCCCTAGACTTTACACACAAGCCTCTTCATTGCTGGGTGGTGTTATTTCCTCTACACGAACCACCTTCAGGCAATTTTATTTTAGCTTTCGCTCTCAGTGTATCTAAATGCCTGCTGCACCTTCGAAAATGATTTTGAAAGCAACATAGATAACATCTAGCACTGCTCATACTTTCTTCCGTATAACTCTGAATCCCAAAGCACCCCTCTGTAGGCCTACATACCTTCCTATCATGTTCAGCACCTCATGCTACCATGATGCCTGTAAGATCTTCTCCAGGTCCTTTCTGTTCATGTGATCTGGGGTCGTGCATGCAGAGGCCATGTCCCTGCCTGACTGTCTCAGGAATAGCTGGGGTCTCTCTCTACTCTGGGCAAGGAAACGCTATCCATGTGCATCTCGACAGCTTTCTATTTCACACTTAGCTTTGCCGCTCTTGGTAAGACCCTCCACCACGGGTTTCCCTTTCCAATGCACTCGCCCTGTGCCCTACATCCCTTCCCCCATTCTGTCGAACCCAGGCTTCCTGCTTTAGCGTGCTTGGAGAAATCACTAGAGGCCCTCATGCTTTTCATCCCACACAGTCTACAGAATACCTTGCCTTCCTCCGAGGTGCAGCTCACACTCCATCTATGGATGCTAACTGCTGCAGGGAGCTCTGAGCTCTCCCCAGGTGAACTAACAACGAGAATCCCACCGTGATGTCCCTAAGTGCACAGCAGCCCTCAACCATCACGTGATTTCTCCCAGAAAACTCCTCAATGCTTTCCCATGGCTTCCCTCCTGATTCCCAAGTTGTCAATTTCCCTTATCTCCTCTTCCTTCTGGCTTATATCTTCGATGGAAGAAGAACCAGAAAGCCCAGCACCTTTTCCTTAACTCTTTCTCAAACTTCTTTCCCTTTTTTTCATTCCTTTCTCTAGTTGCTTCTCCTGCCTTGAATCTATCATTTTTCCATCTTCTTTATACTTATGGGGTTCTCACGTGCCATGACCCCTCAGAAAGCTTGAAAAGAAAAAAAGTCACATGGCTCCTTTTAACTCCCTAAAGGCGCCTTACACTGCCCCCCCCCCGTCCAGCTTCAGTGGGACTTGATTTGGTGATGCCGTACCTTCCTTTTTTTCTTTGCCTGCTCCACAGCTTTCCATGAGTCTTACACAAACCTCAAGACAGACAAAGTGAGGATCATCTGTTTCACTGGTGGGAAACCCACTCGCTCAATAGGTGTCCGTGAGCTGGCTGTGCTGAACACCCCCCTTCATCATCACTCCCTGGCAAGGATGGCTGTGAGAGGCAACAGCATCTTGGGATCATGGGGTCATTGCCATTGTTCTTAGCATTTCCTCTTGGGCACCATCATCCCAGAACTGAAAAGGAGAAAGCGTCCTTTTGATAGAACACCTCGGCATCTCTGTTTTTTTCCATGGAGGTTTTCTTCCCCAGTGACAGCCCCTCAACTCGTGAGAATCCCCCTGTTCTCACAGCAGTTCTGGAATAACAGAACTTCGGCAGACAAAGCCGTGCTATTGTTTAGCATGATTAGTGGAACTCTGTGTTACTCTGTCAGTCAGCCTGTCCATCAGTCATCCAGATGTGTGCCTCTGCGCTAGAGATGACCTTCTCAGGGTCACGGTGACACACAATACCTTTTTCAATGGTTATCGGGCATCGATTTTCAAGACCATTGGTCTGGAAACATGTTTACTTCGAATACCTTTCTGACATGTTTACTTCAAATACCTCCTTTATGGCTATATTGGTCATCTGCACTATGATTTACAAAGGTGTGTTCTCATATCCCAAAGCTACCTGGACCCATATTACATATAATAAATACATAGTAATAAACTATAGCATCAGTTCCCATAACCCCAATCCCTATATGCGAGAGACTCCATTATGTCCCGTAGCAGTAAAGTGAAACAGAATAATGAATGTTGCATGTGACTCAAAGTCAGCTAACTGAGAGGATGCTCCAGGGCAGAACAACTTGGTACGTTTTGCGTTGGGGCACCTTGCGTGGGCTGTGCATCAGCTTCCTACTCCAGTTACATGAGTTTCTACCCAGCCTGTAACTAACACAAAAGCAGCATGCCAAGCAAGGGGTCACACCTACCACCTTTCCCACTTCTGCCAGCTTTCACTCACTCAGTTACGTTTTCTACGGTTCAGAGAACTGTCAAGTTCAATTCCATGACACATGCCAGTGTTACCCACTAGGGGGCAAAACGGTGTTCTGAATTATTTTAAACGACTTGGAGCAATCTTTTAAGTCTCTACTTTTAGCTAAGGGTCATTCGGTTTTAGGCACCCCAGCACACTACAACACGGATCGTTTTTCTTTTAACTTTTTAGAACTTAGCTCATTCTTGGCTTTATTGAGATATAATTGAGAACAATTAAATATCTATGGCATGCAGCACCCAACGGGACATTTTGAGACATGTAATCATCATGATGTGTCTAAATGAAGCTGATTCACGAACCCAATAGCTTATAGTCCTCTCACTTGGGGTGCTGGGAACTGTGTGGATCTGCTCTCAGCAAGACTTGAGGGTATAGTATTGTTAACTGAATCACCATGCTGGAGAATCGATCTCCAAAAGTATACATGTGTAAGGCATTGTGACTGGTCAACCGCTCTGCAGTCTTCCTCCGCCAACCAGGTCACTATAATACTCTGGGTTAGACTCTTATAGTGTGGTCATGCACTGTCTTCTTCCCATGCCGGCCATATTCACTATGCATTATGTCCTTTGAGTTCATCCCTATCCCAACAAGGAGATATTCCTTTTTTTTAACTCTAGATATTTCATTGTGTACATAGATTATTGAATAGATATTTGCTATGTCTGAGAATAAAAAAAATCTAACACATTTATGGTATACTATGATATTTCAATACATATATATATATTATCACATTTAAATAATGTTAAAGCTGTCTTTCTCCTACAACATTTATCCTCCCTTTCTGGTGAAAGCAGAAATCAAAACCCTTTTCTTCAAGCTTTTAAAAAGTATGCATTATCATTGTCGAGCTTTTAAAAAGTATGCGTTATCATTGTCGAGCTTTTAAAAAGTATGCATTATCATTGTCAATAGCTACCCTGCTATGCTCTATCACACCGGACTGGCTTAGTCCAATCTTCCTATAGCTTTATATTTGGCGGTACAAGAAATCTTCTGCGGCTCTATGGTTTGCTGCCTTCTACTCCTCACTCCCCATCCATCCATTTGATTATACACAGCCAATGCCCCTATTTTCTCTGCAGATACCCTTCCTAATGCATCTTTCTCCATGGGCCCACATAACTCTGCTGAATCTTTAGCTGTATGCCTGATCACTGCAGCAAAGATAGATTTCCTAAAATCAAGGACAACTTTTAATCAACATCTGATTCTAACGCTTTGCACAATGACTAATATTCTCAGACTACAATAAGCACTTAGGAAACTGGATTAATCACGGATTAAAGCCATGCTTTCCTCGTCTTCTGCAGCCCATACATGATAAATAGATCTCAATCACACTTCTGAAAACAATGTTGATTCATTCAGTTATGTGCATTGCATCCGGAGATCAGTCGCATAGTGAGTCTGAGGAGCATTAGCTTACATTAGACCCTGTCTAAAAATTAAATTTTTATCCACCGTAGACAACAGTCACAAATTCACAGAAAGACGCGGAGATGTTATTGTTCAGGAAAAGATTTTTTTTTCCTGATTACTAGGCTATGAACATTCTAAGTTGGGAGGTCTGGCTCTGCTTTATTAGCTCAACAGGAATCCTGGTTTGGGCATCTTCTGTGTTATCTTCAGCATGGAGCTTCCAAGGCCACCATCACACAGGAGAGATCATGGATAGCAAGTCTAGGGGACTGGTTCCATAAGCAATGCCCATCACTCCACTCTTACTCCAGTAGCTAGAACACAATCCCAAGATGACATCTGACTTTAAGGAGGTCACATGTGATGCATATGAGTGTCCAAGAAGAGAATAGCTTTTGATGAACAATTAGCCATCTAGTCCAGAGCTGAGCACTCAGTGCCAGGGTCCTCCTGTGTGTGTATGTATTACATATATATACAATTTATATATAATTCATGCATTTATATGTGTATTTAATATATACATTTCATGTATATATTAATATATTTATATAGTTATATATGTATTTATTAAATACATACATACACACACACATATATATATCCTATAAATGTTCAAATCCATGGCAGTGGGATCTAACTCTAATGATTAAACAAATTGGTATTACTAGAAATTAATTATATTTCAAAAGTATCCAAGAATGCTCTGATTGAGTGTGAATAGGCTAGGTAAATGAGGTCTGAAAGATGAGCGGAACTGGTCCAACTGAGAATGACAACAGAGCAGAATGTGCCCAGCCAAAGCATCAGTTCTTGGGAAGGATGAGAGGATACAGGAGATGGGCATATTTACAGAGATGAGCAAGGCTTTGCCCATGTTATGTGAAAGGGAGATTGGCATAGGATGAACTCAAAACTTACGGAGTGCTACAACGTGATCAGAACTTGAGTCTTTATTCCGAGGGAGATGGGAGACTTACTTAAGGATTTGAAGTAAATTTGAAAGGTGACCCTGTCAACTGTATTCCAGAAATCTATTTAGAGGCAATAACTGAGGTGTGTTCAAACAAGTGGTGGAAAGGGATAAGGATACAGATTGAACCAATCAAAATCGGACTTCAAAAGACATTAACAGTCAGTGATAATGCTTAGTTTTCTGACTCGACCACTGGTTGAACACTAGTACCATCTGGTAGAACAGAATGAAGCAAGCTTAGTGGCCATAGGTTATTGATAATATCTGATCATAAGTGTAGATTTTTGTGTTTGAGTCTAAGCTCTGTTTGAGATGTTCGGTGGCAAGTAGACAGATAGATGAGTCTGGTGCCTGAGAAAAGATGGGGACTTCAGATATAAATGTGGAAATCACCTCTGAAGCATAAATATCAAATCTTGGAAATGCCTATTAACAATCCTCCTAAAGTGGGGGAGGACCTTGGACTTCCCACAGGGCAGGGAACCCTGACTGCTCTTAGGACTGGAGGGGGAGGGAAATGGGAGGAGGTGGATATTTTTAATAAATTTTAAAAAAAAATCCTCCTATATGATTATGAGAAAGAGAAGGGCTTGAACTAAGCTCTGAGAAGGATAGCGAAGAAGAAGTGACTAAGGAGGCAGAGAAATCAAGCCAACATTGCATTTCAGACTCCAAGAAAAGGACAGAAACCAGGAACTCCAGACAAGGGTTGCTGGGTAATAAAACATGGAGAATACTTACGGTTCAGTCTTATGGGTGGCATTTGAAAATTTATCAACAGGCATTTTAATAAAAGGATGCAGAAAAACCAATAGAACATGAATAATAAATAGGGACAGCCTCCTCTTTGTTCCTCTAATATATTCGGCTAGAAAGGAAAGAAAACACTGGCTAAAGAAGTGTGCTTGAAATGAGATGTTTTAATAATACCGAGAACACCTATTTATGGGCTTCTAACTCCTTTATGCACACTAACTAATAAACCTAACATATAAATGAGGCACAAAGGGGCAAGTGATTTGCCCGAGGCTTAGCAGCTATTAAACAACGGACCTGCAAATTGAACCTGAATCGTCGACCTTCCGAATCCGCGCTGTTTCTTGACGACTAAGGAATCTCCTATATAGCACATGTTAATGTTGAAGACATTAAATAAGGCATTCCAAAGCGCATTTTGTCTTCTGATAGTAAGATATGTGCACATGCACCCAACATATCTGTATTTATATACACATGATATACAGATTGTGCTGCACCAACATCACATTATTTAAAACAATTCAGTGAAATATAATAGCCAATGAAAGTATGAGATTAAAAAATAATATGAAGATGAGTCTATTATTTTCTTCCCATCCATTATTAGGTCACCTATGACTTAATGGATGAGACAGTTCCAGATGAGAGAGAACAGATAGTCCTTAACAGTGGTTCTCAACCTGTGGGTGTCGACCCCATCAGAATTGCCTATCATACATCCTACATATCAAATATTTGCACTACAATTCATAACAGTAGCAAAATTACGGTTATGAAGCAGTAACGAAATAATCTTAACATTGGGGGGTCACCACAATGTGAGGAACTGCATTAAAAGGGCGCAGCATTCAGAAGGTTGAGAACCACTGCTTTAAGAGGAAGCATGAACTGGGTGTGGTTTGGTTTCTGTTGCTATCTGACAAGTTTCCACAAACTTGGTGGCTTAAATTGTGTATTTGTTAGCTCACCATACAGTAGAGAGGACCAGCACGTGGTAAATACCAGTAAGGACAAACAATAAAATCATGGTGCGCACCTTCTCCCGGCTATATGACTGTCTCTACAGTTATGTAATCAGGACCCTGTCAAAGACCAGGAAAGTGGGCCTGGGTGGTTAATCTGTTTCTTCAACACCTTCTCATTGAAACAACCCCTGATCTATCTTGGTCTCAGAATTTTTTTGTTTTGCTTCATTTTCTTGGTTTTTCCAGACAGGGTTTCTCTGTGTCACAGCCCTAGATGTCCTGGAATTAGCTCTGTAGACCAGGCTGGCCTCGAACTCACAAGAGATCGGCCTGCCTCTGCCTCCCAAGTGCTGGGATTAAAGGCACTTTCCCACCACCACCGCCCAGCTTGGTATTGTTTTAATGTTTTAAATCAGCAGAGAAGGTATTAGCTATCATTATGTCCTTTTGAAACAAAGTATCTTTTAGTCAATTGTCTTTTCCTTTCTCCCCCACTGTTTTGAATGAGACTCCCTTGCCCCTGAATGCTTTGTCTTTTTCCCAAAGTACCTGACCCAACCAAGCATATTTTACTATTTTGTTCACTGATTTTGTATAATTTATTGACCAATGGGCCCCGGGAACCAATACATTTCCCTTAAATAAGTGTATGGTGAGCCAGTGCTGTGTCCACTGCCCTTTGCCCAACTGTTCTGTTACTTTCATTAATAGACACATTGACTTCTATTTTTGCAATCACCATTTAACTGCACCAAATACCCACTTTTCAACTGTTCATTATTTCTAATAAGACTGCCTATATCTCTTACTCCAAACATACAGATAGGAGGAAATTTTGGAAAATCTAGGATATCACAAAGCATGGGTTCATTTCTCATTAAACCACATAGCTCTCATTAAACTGATAGCTGGTTCATGGGCTTTGTTCGTGTATCCCTGTGGATGAAAGCATCATGAGGTCCATCTGGACTCTCTTCTGAGACTTCATCTCAGCACCCATGAGGGCTCTTCCTGGACACTGACACGTTACTATCCCTCTCCCCCATTCATGCTAACTCTGGTTATGAGAAGAAAACCTGCCTCAAAACTGCATGTGCACAGCAAGCACCTTTGCTTGACAAAACACTGTGCATTTGAGATCACTTTGAGAAGCTGGTGCTGATGTGTGGAGGCAGGGGGTTGAGGAACACTTAAAGTGTCTTTTTCTCCTCCCCTCTGTCACTAGATTCTAGAATGTTTCAAGGTTCCCGTCCCTCAGCATTTCGGCCACATCTGTGGAGTAGTTCACTATATTGGGTAGCCACAGAGACTAGATTGCAGCTCAGAGTTAATTGTATTTTTTGATAAAAGTGAATGATTGAAATTATACGAAATCACATTTTATACAATATTTTCCCAAACAATGTTCAAGGACATACACAGTCCCGCTCAACTAAGCCTTGTCGCGCACATTTATACTCTGGGGCAGAGTTGGTCTTTTTAGCCTGCGTACTTCTCAGAACAGCATTCACACTGTGACCATCTGGCCCATTAGTTGTAAATACCGATTTGGCAGAATCTTCAGGGGTCTGAGCAGGGTTGTGGGAACATCAGGAACTTGAAAAATCCTCTCACCCAAAGTGCATTTTACCTATTACCTAACACTGTCCCTTATCCCATCCCAGTGACCTTCTTAAGAGAACACCTTAGGCCAGGCATAGTGGCCCATGCCTTTAATCCAGTGCTTGGGAGGCAGAATCAAATGGATCTCTGTGTGAGTTCAAGGCCACCCTGGTCTACGTAGAGAGTTCTAGGACAGCAGCAGAGCTACATAGAGAGACCCGCTTGGGGAAAAAAAAAAGTGAACATTTTAATTCTTTTACCGATGAAGAATATGCAAATAATCTGAATTTCTAATTTGAACAATTAGACCTCCATTTGCTTCTCATCTCTAAATAGACTGCTAACCTTGGGGCAAAGAAAATCTACTCATCAGGCTATCTATTGCCAATTTAACACACAGAAAAATCATCTTGCAATTAATATAAATAGACTATGTCCTTTTAAAACGACGCGGCTGTGTCATTTTAGGTACAAACTCATTCAAAGGCAAATTGTTCCCAAAAAGTGGATGAACTTAGCCCATTTGCAAAGGCCACCAAAGTGAGCTTTTTTCTTACATGAAAATAAATGATAGCCAGGAATGTAGAACCAAGAACATTTTTCCTTTGCAATCAAACCTTTTTGTCCACCTGCAGATGACCTTTGTTTTAATATCTGTAAGGCTTTTCAAAAAGGAAGGGATTTCTGAAGTTGTCCAGAGTCATTAATTTGTGTCTGCTCTATTCAGTGGATGTTAAAAAAAAAAAAATTTAATGGCATTATCAAGCTGCTCCGAACAAAAATCCCTCCTGATTGTCAACTCCATAGTTTCAAAGAGCAGGTTAATTTCTCTGAATCTCACAGCAGGAACTTTCTAACTCTAACTGGCGGTTTCCACCTAGTGATCAAGGCAATTCACTCAAAGAAATTATACATAAAGCTGAAATTCCTAATAGTAATGAGGCCCCTTCGTGAGATAATCACACCGGCATCCATCTGTCAGCTGCTCCTCGGTGGGGTCTTGAAAACATCAATGGAAGAACTTCACCTTGGGAAGGACTTGGTTTTCTAGCTCCGTGGCAGGGCAAGCCTGGCAGGGTTCTAGTCCTAGGCACTAAGGAGATGCGCCAAGTGAACCTGGTAGGTGACCTGTTGATCAGACTGGAGGCAGTGTTGATAGAGCATCAGTGCTGTTTATGAAGCCGCAGATGGATGATCTGTGTGTATCAATACACACAGCCCATAATTAAATAGAAGCCCTCCGTTGTGTTCCCAGAGCAAGGCTTAGAGCAGAAAATCCCTGCTCTTCTTGAGTCTACGGGTAGTTGAACCCATGTATGGAAAGAGGAAAAACTGAAATCCTGGACACCATACGACCAGAGCCATAAAAAAGAAGAGAAGGAGCCTTTCAAACATTAGCTTAGCCATTTATATACAAGCTGCTTTGGAATTTGTAGAAACTGAAACTGAGGAACTGTTTTATTAGGTTCTTTCAAGAGAATGACCGACGGGGTTGGGGCTTCATAGTGGTTGAATGAAGAAGTATGGGCAGGAAAGTAGAGGGGGTGAGATGGTGGCACTGAAGTCACAGTGCTAGAAGCAAGTAGTGGTGACAATGGCAGATGCCAGGCTGCAGGTCCTTGTGGAAGTAGACATTGATGGCAGGTAGTTACGGCAAGTTACAGCGTCAAGTGAAAATAAGGAAAACAGCTCACTCTGATACCCATGTACAGGGTATCAAGGCTTCTAAGTTAAAGGAGGGAGATAACAGAGAAATAGAAGGTAGACTATAGAGGGCTGGAGAGATGGCTCAGAGGTTAAGAGCACTGGCTGCTCTTCCAGAGGACCTGGGTTCAATCCCCAGCACCCGCATGGCAGCTTACAACTGTCTATAAAATCCAATTCCAGGGGACCCAGCATCCTGACAAACATGTAGGCTAAACACCAATGCATATAAAATAAAAATAAATTAGCCGGGCAGTGGTGGCGCACGCCTTTAATCCCAGCACTCGGGAGGCAGAGGCAGGCGGATCTCTGTGAGTTCGAGACCAGCCTGGTCTACAGAGCTAGTTCCAGGACAGGCTCCAAAACCACAGAGAAACCCTGTCTCGAAAAAGAAAAAAAAAAAAAAATTAAAAAAAATAAAAATAAATTTAAAAAAATTAGTGTCTAGAAAACAGTCTTGGAAGGAACAGTTAAGGAGAAGGCATGTGTTAGAGACATAATTTTAAACGAGACTGGAATGCAAAGTAAATCGCCAATTAGATTATTAACGATTGTCATTTTGTATAGTGTTAAATGATCTTGCTGTTGTTTCACACTGAAAATGCCTACCCTTCTGGGCCTCTAGCTCTCAAAAATCTACGTCTAAAATGGACCTAACAGCACCTGCTTCATGGACTCTTGAGATAATCATAACTGTTAATGTGTCCTAAGAATCTACGATGGAAATGTATATGTTAGTTACTTTTCACTGATGTGACAAACTACCCAAGAAAATCAAGTTCAAAGCAGGAAAGATCTATGGTTCTGCTGTTTTCTGAGAAGGCTTGTATGGATATGGATAGCATCTTGGATAGCAGGAGCGTAGCGGAGGAAAGGTTTCCTTCCCCATGGAAGTCAAAAGGGCGAGACAGGAAGAGCTCAGAGATAAGATGGATACTCTTAGTGACCCTCTTCCTAGTTCCCTCCATTTCTCAATAATGCCTAAATCTATTGATTAGATCAGAGACCTTATTTGGATCCACCAGTGTGAGAGCCTTTAACACATGAATCGGGGAGAGAGGCACTGGAACACTGGGGTGGCAAATGTCTGCCTTCAAATGTTAATGTATAAGTTCTTCAGGTATCCGCCTTATAAATGGGCATGTGAAACTTTCAAAAAACATCCAAATAAAGCTCTCAGGTCCTTCCAGTGCCCTGCATGGATGAAGAGCTAAAAGAGTAAAAGTTTCATAAGCTAGAGTAACACTGCAGGACGGGGGAGTATTTTTCCTGACCACAGAAGCAAAGGAACATACTTCATTAAGGGAAAAGCATATTGGATGATCTCAACAGTTCATGAGAGTCTGCACCCCTAAGTCAAACATCAGGGCCTAACATGCTTAGTTACCATGTAAGCTTAGGCAGCGACCTTGTCTCACAAGTGACTGAACAGAACACGTGATCAAGAACTGACACTGTGATCCACTGATCTATCGCACATGTCCTTCCATGGCTTCCCCATAAGGCGGATTTGTTCCTGAAACATAGAAACTCCTTGTCCCCGTGTCTACTCCAACATGGGGAACACACGGTTTGATCACATGTTCTACTGCCTGAGATCACTGAACCCAGAGTCAAACCATCGTGTAAAAAGAGAAAGGTACCCTGGTTCTCAAAGTTTCAGTTTTCGGGGCATCTTCAAGCTGGTGTGTTGAAATAAGAGCGGTGGGGCTGCGTCCCCAGCACCCGGTCGCCTGCACAGCTAGCTTTATATCCGAAATAATTACACGGAAACTGTATTCTTTTAAACACCGCTTGGCCCATTACATCTAGCCTCTTCTAGGCTAGCTCTCACACCTGGACTAGCCCATTTCTAATAATCTGCTGTAGCCCACGAGCCGGCTTACCAGGAAAGATCTTAACCTGCGTCTGTCTGGAATGGGACAATCATGGCAACTCCCTGACTCAGCTTCTTTCTCCCAGCCTTCTGTTCTGTTTACTCCACCCACCTAAGGGTTGGCCTATCAAGGGGCCTAGGCAGTTTCTTTATTCCTTAACCAATGAAATCAACAGATTGATATATGACACTCCCACATTACTTGTGTTTGAAGCACCAGGAAAGTCATTTGCCCATCCAGGATGCACACACTCAGAAAATGTGCTCCCTAGACAAGGGTCCGAAGGACTTGCTGATGTTTCTTGCCTTCTGGCTGGCAAGAGCTTCCTTCTTCTTGACATCAGAAATTCCACAAGTGGGGGGAGGGGGACCATGACTAGCTTTGAAATAGCCGTGGATGCAGAAGTAATTAAAACTTTGAAAAGTCATTTCAATTCATTCACGTAGAAAGTAATACTTAGTTTGGCATACTGGTTATGATAATTTTACAAGCAAATGAAAAACCTTCTCATGTTAAAGCCTCTAAATTAATTCAATGTAGATCTGTAAAGAGCATTAAAATAAGCCCTTTTCTCTCTGTGTATCTTAGGGAGGGGGAGGGAAATGGGAGGCGGTGGCGGGGAAGAGACGGAAATCTTTAATAAATAAATAAATTTAAAAAAAACACCAAAATTTGTTCATTATTCTACGCACCCATTTCTCATCCATCCCATAGACTTAAAATCGCAGTTAAGCTCACATATTCCTCCTTTATACAAAATTTTGAGCTCTCTTTTGAAGCTAAATATTGCATAGAATTGTTTCAATTCTCAGTGTGTCTTAAGATTGAAGAATGACATGACATTTCTTCCCTTGAAACAACAGGGAGAGCTGTGTGGTGGCCCATGACAGTAACCCCCAGCGCTTGACAGACAGATGAGCAGGGGATCAGAGGTTCAAGGCCATCCCCAGCTACCGACATGTGGATGTCAGCCTTGATACATGGGTCCTTGTGTCAAAACAGTTTTAATTAGATACATGGAGTTTGTTTTTTGTTTATTTAAAGTTACCTGCAATTTTGAGGTTATGGGATGGAAGAAGAAGTATTGAAAGAAAAGGGGGTATGTGTGGTAAGACAGAAATACAGAACTGAACTTATTTTAGCACCCTGAGTTGTTCTTGGGGTTCCATAATGAGCCATGCAGGAATATATGATCTAGGATAGTAGAGTCATCTCTGGCATGCTTGGTGAAGTGGTAAGAGTTGTCTATCCTGAAGTACAGTGAGCTTACCAAATGAGATGGTCACGAATAACAAAGATTCCTACACTTGAAGCCCTCCTCCCAGTGGCATGCGCTAGCCTCAGGGAGCTATGCCCTCTGTGATTCAAAGCAGGGATTTTCCAGAATGTTCTTGGATTTATAGTTTTGCAATAGTGAGGTAAAACAATATCCATGCAAGGACCTTGACATCAGGGAAGACAGACAAGCGGGAGAATTAAACTGTCTGCACAGTAATGTGAAAACAAAGGATTCTCATCAACCTAAAGACGTGTGGTAAGACACAAGGATTCTATACTTGAGAGAATTGGTCCATGTGCGTGTGTGGGGTCATTTTCAATAGAGCATTACTTTGGCATGGGGAGAGATGCTGGTGCTCTCCTTCCTCTCTCTAAACTCACCTACAAATAAAACATATTTTCTTCTTTAAAAGATGGACAAAATGCAAACCCCCACAGGAAGGAAACGACATGTCCTTACACTGTCATATGACACCTAGGAAGACATTTCCACACTAGAGACTGACTCATTTAGCACATATGCCTAGGTACAGATAAGGCCAAATACAATCACACTCAGAGGTCAACATGGAAAGACATAGGCTCTCAGTTTCTATATACCCTCCCTAGGTTACAAGTCTATCTATTGAGATCTGATCCAACTACTTCCCTCTTTAGAATCAAAATTTAGACTTGGGGAGGGAGAACACGAAGGAATGAACTCATATGCACCATTTAGCTAATTCCTTAGGTAGGATGGCAGTAGGCAGCCTCTCTCATCTCAGGGGATGGATACAATCGCATCCTAAATTCTTTTCAGTCTCTCCCCCGTCATCCACACACATGTGCATGCACACACATACTCACACAAATACATGTGATTTCTCACATTGACCAGTATGGTTGTTAACTAGTAGTAGAAAATAATAGGAAATCCTAAAAACTCTCAATATTCCACTTGAGAGGAGACTAAATATGACTCCTTCCCAGGTAAGGAACAGCTTGTCTGACATCATTTTCTACTCAGAATAAGTCATTCGGAAACACCTGACTGCAGGATTGTTGGATGTTCTTGGGATATCAAATAGGGTAGCCCTGAAATGACAAGAGGAGCGATGGGTACATGCATTGTGGTAGGATGTGTTCCCGTTTTCCAGCCTGCTGTTCCATTTTTACAAACTTAAAGATAAAGACAAATGAAGACTACATTTGAAATGAACAAACCAAAGTGCACAAAAACACATACTTGAGTGCATTTATGTTATAAGAAATTCAGAGTTTTTTTCAGCAATAAATGGAATTTAGCTGAACAAAGATGTCTTTCTTCACAAAACCCCAAACATAGGATTTTTTAGGCATAATCCTATTTGAAAGGGGAAAAGACAAAAACTGAGATAGGTAGATTCTAATAAAAAAAAAGAGTAAACCAAACAAAGCTCTTTAATAAAGAAAGGGGATTTTTCTAAGACTTTTGCAGTGCTATTCAGTGCGGTCTCAAAGAAACTCATCTTGGTCTCATTTCCAGACCCATTGAATTACAGACATATTCTGTTGAATGTCAAAGTGTAAATGGTCCTTTTTTAAGCCGAAATAGATAAACTTGAAAAAGAAAAAAGGATAGACTGCTATCACATGAAATGGCCGCTATAAAAATGCCCCCATGGACTTGGAAGTCTTCAGACTCTAATTGCATAACCGTCCCCTTGAGGAAATGGCAATGTCTAAGGACAAGCATCTCAATTTCCCTTGAAAACTCACTAATACCTCTTTGTTGGTTTTCACAGCAAGAAAAACTGGGGGACATCTGCTTCTCCCTCCGCTACGTCCCTACTGCTGGCAAGCTGACGGTCGTCATCCTGGAAGCGAAGAACTTGAAGAAGATGGATGTAGGTGGCTTATCCGGTGAGTCCGAAATGACTATTGATTGTTGTAATCACTGTTCCGCCGTGGAGACTGAAGGCACAGCACACATGCTACGCCCCACACACACACTCCTTAACTGATCACAGTTCTCTCTTCTACGGAGTGGGATTCAGCCAACACAGTGCCCCAGGAAGCCACGCTCCGATTATTGGCAAAGACAATGAAATCCATTTTCTTTCCCCATAGCCAAAGTAGCAGTTGTCATTTCTATGTTATTGAGAGCAAAAACTGTGGCTTTTATTTCAAAGGCAATGCCTGCGACAAATTATAGTTTTGAGGATTTTTTTAATTCACCCTTGGTATTAAAATTTGTATTTTACCTGAAACTTACTAATTAGGTATTTTCTAACCTGACATGATTTTTATAATACTTTTATAAAAAGACAGCATTTCAAATCCATACAAGCGTCTTTAAGAAGAAACTCAGGAACGGTTTGTATAATTCATTGAATTCTACAGCTTAAGACTAGGGTGGAGGAGGGGAGACTTTGGGCTTGAAAGTTTCATGTAACCCAAGCAGGACACAGCATAGTCAGTGATGGGGACTCTTCTACAAAGCAAAGTCAGCTCAAGGTCTGTCACTTCCAGGACTGTGTGTCATTTTTTTTCTCCTCTGTGTGGTTAAATCAATTATAATTTTAACGTCCCAGTAAATCATTAGGCGTGAGGGGTTTTCCTGACACATCACAAGGTCATCACAACAAGATGACAGTTGTCATTGTTTCTAGCTATGGAGTTACAAACATGACTTCTTATTCAATGTTTTTTTTATTTAAAAAAAAAAAACATTCTAAAGATCACAGTGATGTAGCACAGTGAGTTTATAAGCTGAAACAAAACAGCTAAAAATCGTTGAAGCTGAGTTCTACTTATTGACCCAGTGATTCTGCAGCCAAATTCTCCTGCTCTCAACATTTATTTCTCTCTGTGAATAAGGGAACTCGAGGAAGATGTATCCTTTTATGTCACTAGGACCCTACTTAATGTCTTGCTTCCACTACTAATAGTAGAACTGGGAAATTTTTAAAGCAATAAGCACAGCTCCTCCTAAAACCATGTAGACTATTTTATGGGCTGATTTGTAAAACATATGCACAGAAAAGTATTAAACATTTTACAATTCTAGTTTACTCCCAGATCACAAATTAGTATCCCAAGGAGACTTAGGATGCCTTTGACCTTTCTCTTTGGCTAAGTAGCCATGGCCCATTAGATCTGTAGCCCTCATATAAACCCCACTCCAAACATCCATGTGACTCCTCGCCTCCTGTTAAATGCTGTCTCAGCCTCCCTCCTAATCAGCCCTGTATTATTCTCTAGAGAGCACCACAACAGCTTCACCACAATGCTAGCAATGTATCCTCCTCGTGACTTTTTTCTGGAACTTCCAATGACTTCCCAGCACCACTAACAGCCATTTCAACCATCCCTTTTCGAGACTGCTGTCCCTTTCTGTCCTGACCTCCTGACCAGCCATCCCTTCTCATCTTCAGGGTCTACACAAGGGAAGCTGGTCTCGCAGGTTCTATCTGAATAGTTACAGGCACATGCACAAGCTCACTTGGCAACCCAGCAACAAAGAGCACCAAGGACAACTCCCAGTTCCTGTCACACTAACTTAGCATCATGACATAAGAGAGGCACAGCCAGAGGTCAGATTTAATTCCATATCCATCAGTTTGCAGTCTTTTTTTTTTCTTTTTTACTAAAGAAAAGCAGAAAATTTATGGATGCTTCAGAACCCACAGCACCTACCTCCACCCCCATATTTGAATTACCTGGAATGATTCTCATCATTAGCAAACCCTAATTTTAAGGGCTTCCTGCTGCCGGTAGAATTAAATCATAATTACTCTAATCACCTAAACGTAGACTCTTTCAGGCTGCGCCATTCTGCATCTCATTTTAGCCAATGGACCAACACGCTCATCTCCTAACAAGCAATGGGACATGCTGCTTCCATCCCTAGACAAGCTCCTTCATCTGGAATTCTCTTTCGTCCAACAATGTCTAGCTAAATCCTCTTTTTTTAGGCCCCGATTACCCAGCAAATACATTCTGTGACTTGACTTTGAGTCAGGCATCGTGCGGAGCAACGGGTTTGCAAATCATGGATGAGATGGTCCAAAGACTGTACTAAGTTTTCTTTCTAATGTAGAGACACAGACCAAAAAAAAAAAAGCCAATAAATCAATAGAGTATACAGGGTCCTGGGATGTCAGAAACATTAGGTAGAAGTGAAGCAAGGAGGTGACATTCCAAACAATAGGACAGAGATGAGGGAGTGAGCCATGGGTTCAGATGGGGAAGGAGAGGTTTAAGCATGGTAGGACCGCCTTTTCTGAGCCGTCTAGGCAGAACAAATCTGTGTCTTTTTAAATTGCCAAAGGGGTTTGTTTACAATCCTCTGACACCGCGCTTCTTTCTCACTAGACTGTTCTGTATTTACATCTCCCACAATGCTCTCACTGACGGCTGGCACTGTGCATAGCTGCTGAATGAATAATGAATTATTTACCAAGGAGCTTGGGGCCTGAAAACAACAAGTCTTGCATTGCAAATCTGCTTAACCTACTTACCATTAAGGAAACTTTTAAGCACTGAATGGGTCGTGTCAGAGTAAGCTGACCTATGCGCAAAGAGACCACAATTATGTAAGCTCTCATTCCAAGTGATCCAAATGCCAAACAACATTAGCCAGAAATGGCTTGGTAAGTGGAACCACAGCTGGCTCTTCTGCCAGGGTTGAAACCACACTCTGTGACGACCCACAATCCGACTTTGTTCGGAGGTCCTTGAGTTCAAACTCTGTGAGCCTCCATCACAGAGGCCCATGTGTAGACACTGGACGGGTTCTTTCTTTCCTCAAGGCCTCAGCTGCATTGCTTATGAAGCCGAAGTGCTAAGAAGACGCTGTTCATGAGAAGTGAGTTAGGGAGAGAAGTAAGAGAGCTCCCCAAATATCGCCATGGTTATTTCTGTTAGTCACCGCATCCAAGCTACAAAATGGGAAAGCAATGGGTCCTTTAGCCAACTGCTTGGATTGGTCAGGAGAAAGACTCGGCTATTTGCTAGACACGTCAGATCAGATCGGGATAATCAGGAGGCCAGGTTTTAGACAGGCCCAGAGTGAATTCAGACAAAATGAGGCGCCTATCAATACAACATGGGAGGAAATAGGAAACGGGCGTTTTAAAAAATGCTTTTCTTACCAGTCTCTAGCACGATCAGCCAGCTTATTTCTTACTATGTTCACTCAAATGGGTGGCAAAAGGGTTTTGCCTGCATCAGACTCTCACATAGTAAATGATCAAAGTGCCTGCCTTTCAGGCTCACAATGGCAAGTGGGACTGGACTATTCATAATTCTGCAGCACATTCAATTTTTACATTTGTTCTTGAGAATTTTTCACATGAGAACAGTAATTATATCATTGTACTCCACCCTGACCCCTAACTCTTTTCATGTCCCCTGTCCCCCCTGCAAATTCCCTATCTTGTCTTCTTTATTACTATTACACCTATATATGTAATATATATTTGTATATATGCACATACATACATAGCTATAAATACAACCTGCTGAGGCCATTTGGGGGTTACATGTCTGTGTTTAGACCTGGCCACTTAGGGTTGACTAACCTGTCAGGGTATTCATGCCAGAAGATTGAATCTCCCTGTGTGAGTGTTTAAAATAATAAACTCCATGCTGCCAGGCATGGTGGCACAGACCTTTAATCTCAGCACTTGGGAGGCAGAGGCAGTTCAAGGCCACGCTGGTCTATAAAGCAAGTTCCAGGATAGCCAAGACTATACAGAGAAACCCTCTCTCAAAAATAAAGAAATAAATTGTAAATAAAGGTGGGGAGTGGATCTCTCTTCTATTTTTTTGTTCATGAATATTACCAAAAAAATAAAAGTTCTGAGAAAGACAAGACAGGGGAGAAGTTGAGCATTCCTATCTTCTTACGTGGAATATTTCCAACATACTGTTTAGCTTTTCCTACACTCCCTTCAAGATGGAGAACATGGTTCTAAGGTTCCTCCCTCCACTGTCTGGAACCAAAACGTGCAAGTCCTCAGAAGGGGTAAGGCTAAAAACGGAGCCTGAAAGGGCTGTCGAAAATTAGAGCATCCCCGAAACTGGGAGACGTTAGTAAGTAGAAATCACTGGGACTATTCCCACTCAATTAGCTCTCCCTGTCTCGTCCTCTCAGAATCACAAGTTGATTCTCTCTTCTCATCTGAGACTTCTGGCAAATTATCCTCCTTGCCTGGCTCCATATGAAACAGAACGTCACACCGTAAAGTTCTTCTAGCCCTGGCTCCCTGCAGCGAGCCCACCATAGACTTCCTTCTTCTGTCATTTCATTGCCAGAAAACCCTGTCCACATTAAAAAAGGACAAAGGGGGTTATAGTCTTGTTCCCTTGATGAGGCTTAGATTCACCTAACATTTGAAAAAAAAATGTGTGTGTGTGTGTGTGTGTGTGTGTGTGTGTGTAAAAGCATATAAAGCATGGGAAAGAAGGTTTGGGGAACCCAGGAAACGGGCTGGTACCGTGAGCATCTGTTCCCATTAAGGAGCAGGAGAGGAGGCTAAAAGAAGGGTCGCATGAACGCTGAGAGGTTCAAGAAGCAACAGCAGCTGAGCAAGTATAGCTTAAAGCATAGGTTCTCAAACTATGGGTCGATATCCAATTTGGGGTCAAATTACCCTTTCCCAGCATTCAAAATGCAGATATTTACATTACAATTCATAACATTAGCAAAATTACAGTTAGGAAGTGGCGGAGAGATAATTTTATGGTTGGGAGGCCCCACAACCTGGGGAACTGTATTAAAGGGTTGTAGCACTAGGAAGCCTGAGAACCACTAGTTTCAAGTGTCCCCATCATCGTTTTTTCTGCTTCACCACTGCCTTTTGTCCTCGTCCCCAGTCTACTTTCGGCCATCCCCAATCCAAGCTTGCCACCAGCATTGTGACAAGCCAAACTCTTGATCCCAAACTCTTGATGCTGAGGGCAGGAAGATCTGAGTTTTTATACTCGCATGGATTCCCATGATGAGATCCTGCCTTCAAAAATTAACTAACTTAATTAGCAAGCAAAGAAATGGATAAGAACAAAAGGCCTGGCTACAGGAGATGTCTATTTCAGATAAAGAGCACAATGAACTTCAAGAAGCAGCGACTATGAGAACAAGGAGTAAACAAGGAGAAAGAGGGACTGATGCCGGCGAAAGGTTAATGTGCAAGACAGATGCACATATCTACACATAAACATACACAAACACATATACATTATTTGCTATAAAATACTCCATTTTAATTGTTTATAACTTTGTTTTTCCTCAGTCTGCTTTCCCACCATCCTACAAGTTTCCTTAGGAAATATAGCCACACGGAAGCACTCGATTCCAAAAGAGCAGCGCACCGTACTCCAGGTACCCATTAGATTCCCTATAAAAACCATGATCGGCAGAGAGAAATCATTCCCTTAAGGCAAAATTTATCAAGAGGTGACATTTTGACTAACTCGGTCAGAATCACTGGAAGAAATGTTGAAGTTTAGCATTTCAAGAACCACCTCAATCCCAGTTCTAGTGAGAACCTGAGGTTTTTTTTAACTTTATTGATTCTTTGGGAGTTTCGTATCATGTACCCCAATTCTACTTACCTCCTGGTCTCCCCTTACCCCTACAGCACACACACGCACGCACGCACACACACACACACACACACACACAAGAAATTTAAAAAAAAAAAGCAAATCAAAGCAAACAGATAAACAAAAAAACAAGAACAGAAAAACAAAAACAAAAAACAACCCTCTTCACTCCTCCATCTTTCCCACCTCTTCTTTCATCCTGGTGGCATTGGGAACCCCAGTGTGTCACACAGTATAAGCTTTTGTCCAATCAACTGTACTAGCAGATATTCATTGCCGTGAGTCACTGGTCTGGTTCAAGGCCTCTGGTTTCTGGTACAGCAGCATCACTGGGAACTCCTCTGGAATATCCCATGGCTGCCCAGAGTCATGGAGATCCTGCAGGTATCATTCTATAAGACCAGTCCCTTCACAAGCTTTAGCGGGTTGGGGTAGATGTTAGGGTGGGCCATCCCCAGACCGGAGTAGTAGCTGAGCTGGTCAGTCTGGCCACTGGAGCCACCACCTCAGGCAAGGGGGCAGAGTCAGCTCCCCTATGCTAACGACCTCATGAAAACAGTGGAATTTTAAACAAGCCACTCTTGTGTGTCTTAGTCATCTTGAACTCCAAAACAACACCTTAAAAGCTTAGAATGTATATCATGATTTTATTTGAGATCTTTGTCAGCCAAGTCCTAAGGTAGAATTTTGTTGTTGATAATACAGGGGGAAAAAATACATCCTTTGTCCTACATACAAGAATTTTCTCAAGTCAAAGGTTGTTATTTCATTTAGGAATCTTATGTCCTCTTCCCGAAAAGTGTCCTTGACCACATGTTAAATTGTCGTCTTCTTCCCCCTCCCGAATCTTTCACTGAAAGAGGAGACAAAGGCAGACATTTCCTCTTCAGGTTCTGTAATCATTTCCTAACACCCTTGACCACCTTCCTGTCTGTCCATCTATTGGTAATGAAAGCATAACAAAGAAAACTGCTCCAAATTCAATTGACTTGAACTAAAAGCCACTAGTCTGGGAGCTAGGCCAATAAATAAACAGGCAGAAACTTATTTGAGCCAATTAGATAGGGATATGCAAATTAATTGGCCATGATATCAGGGTCAAGCAATAACATGCAAATACCCTGGCTTCTTATTGAGCTAATGGGACAGGAATATGCATAATAAGTTGGCAATGATGTCAGAGGCTTCATCATAATTTTAGGCTTGAATGTTAAGTATAAAATTAATTCTGCAACATTTCAAAATGCTTAATTATAATTTTGATAAAAATAAGAGGAAGCCCTGAGAAGCGAACAGACTGTTCTAAAAAGGAAGTGACAATTCTCAAAACTGAGTTATTAAAGAGAATTATAAAGAGTAGGAGTCAAGCCCAGTGCACGTTGAGAAGCAGGCACAGTTGTAAGTAAAACAGAAAGAAGAGAACGGTAATGCCTCAGGGACCGAGCAGCTTCAAGGAAGGAGAAGGAGGTAGTACAGACCCTGAGACCACACTAAAATCAAGCGGCAGGCTGAGATCCAGTCGGGGAGAACAGTAAGAACGACACTTCCTGTAAGCTCTGTAGCCATCAGGGATTCACCATATATCCCATGAGGTCCCATTCTCTGTCAGGCATCATACCTCCGTCATGTGAGTCACATGACAGTTACACAACACTTTGGAGGTAGATTCTATTTTAACGCTCTATGTGTGTTAGCAGATTTAACCCCTATTCCAAACCTGTGAGATGGCAGACTATTTCCAATGCTATTTTGCTGATGAAGCCAAACCACGGCACAGTAAACAACTTGCCCCCAGTCACAGAATCTGTATTTGGCTCAGCTAAGACATCAACGCAAATAGTAGTCTGTCTTCACACTCAGTTAATTAAGCATGACTTCTATGTCCCACCAAGAGTCAACCTGAAGAGCAGCTGACTAACTATATTACGGATTGAAAGACATCTAAAACTTCCACTTGATTTCAAATCATGGGCGTCACTGTATAAATTACTTGGTTGCTTGTTTCGTGTCCCTTGGATACTTACACAGTAAAATTGGAATTAGTGAGTCTATAAGACTAGATCGCAGAAATGAATAAGTTGCCATGTTTCTTGGATAAAAGTGGTCATGCTCTTTAGGTGTGGGAATCTTTGCACACAGATGTAGGTGTTGTTTGAAACAGTGACACTCCAGACATATCAGAGGCACAGTAGAAGAGATAGTGTTGAACTTGGTGGGAAAGAGTCCCACCATAAGAAGTGCAAGCACCTTTTAGGTATGGGAAAATATCTAATGAAAATATTTATCTACTATTCAGCTTTATCGATGGCTGGTTCTAGCAGAGAGGGTGTGGCAGGTCTGGAAAGCAGACAGTATCATATGAATACAAGTGATTCCTATCTCCATAAATTGCTACCAGATTCTATGGCTCCAAGTTACATGTTTAAATATTGAAAAATTTTAGCTGAACCAAAAATAATTGACAAGGAATTGAATTTGCAATAAACTGCTTAACATGAGAGTGAAGATGAACAAGGAAATTCTTTGGGAATCTCTATTCGTCTCACTGACCCATTCCAAAAACCCCACTCAGATATTTTGCTGGAAACTCTGCTTCAACCCCACGTCTGCCTCTCCAGACCCCGCCAAAGAGCGGTTCCTTCCCGAGACACTCAAGACCACGCCTACAGGCTATATAAGACCTGGACCCTAGACCTGCCGTTGCCGAGAATGTTTTGCTTTGCTCTGTTTATTAAACCTGGTTTTATTAATTCAGCTGGATTTGGTTGATTGTATCAGCAGAGAAACCCACAACCGGGGATTTTCAAAATGCTTATCAAATATTACAAAAAAAATCCACAGATGGAGATGTAGAAGTGACCCCTTCAGCAGTCCCTGCTTCTTTTCCTAGTCACCTTGAATCCCTACTTTGAAATCCCCTGCTTCCAGGCACTGACTTCTGAAGCTCAATGAGTCCATGAAAACATCCTTACTCCAAACACAGAATAGTTTGAGATAGTTCATTAGCTGTTTCTCCAAGAGATCCACAAGTTGAAGGCTCCTTTAGTGCTACTCAAGAGAGGCAAAGTGGAACCGTTAGATCATGGGACCAAAGGTTGGATAACTAGGATATTGGGGTCCAAGATCCTTTTCTCCTTGCTTGTCAGCTGCCATGAGCTAAGCAGCTTTGGTCCCCCCTGTGTTTTTCTACTGTGATGTTCTATCTCACCCCAAACTGTGACATGGAAACTTCCAAAAGCAGAGTGAAGCTAAACCTAAATTGTGTAGCTCAACTATTTTTCTTCACAGGACCAGAAAGTTACCATACATTTCATTATGGGAAATCGTAGAAATAATTCGCAAGGAGAGAAAATTATAGTCCAAATTAGATTATGGAATTATAGAGTCAATGTAGGGTTCGTGTTCTTCTAGAAGATTCTTTAAAGATGAAAGGAAAATGGCCTGCCTTTGTCCATATGTGGAGTCCACACAGTTACAGCCACCCACCTCAAACAGACGAGGGTTAAATGACTAGCCACCAGAGAAGGGCAGCCTAGACAGGCATCAAGGGGTTGTCTGTGAAGACAGGCTAAGAAGTTTGGGACTTTGTAGTCTGGGAAAGGAAAGCAGAGCACAGACATGATGAAAGTTGTAAAATCATGAAAGATAGAGGCAGAGTAATACCCGCCTGCCCATTCCATCCTAGACGTAAGAAGTGACCCTGACGTTTGAAAGAAAACAGATGAAAAGAAGGGCCCTTCAGAGGGATCTCAAAGGTACCTTTCCACTCAGGAATTTTTTTGTCAATTTTTCTTGGCTACCTTAAAGTTGGATGGCAAAGACGAGTTGAGGATCTGGGACAGACAGAAAAATAAGGCAGGAATCGGTCGATGAGATTTTCCTGCCGCATCTTAAAGGAGGACATTGCTAAGCCTTTCGTATTGTCTTGTCAGAACCAGTTCGCACCACACCTTTGCAGGAAATGCTCCACTGCCCTGGACCTCACTGTCTAGCGCAGAAGATTGTGTGCCTGCCCTTTTCCCCCCTCTCTCAACTGTTCCCTCCTCAATCAGTCCACAGAAAAGGAATGGGGAGGTTTGGAATTTCTAATAACTGAAATAACAAGTATTCCCAACCACTCCTATTTTTAAACATGGAACAAAAGTCGGTGTTGTCTCTTTCTTCCTCTCATAAGGTTTGAGATTCCTGTTAGCCAAAGCCTCCAACACCGTAATGACAGAAGCAGAGAAATATGACAATCTCATAGAAATATGGCAATGACCCATTCCGGAGCTCTGCAGTTAAGAGCCCGCCCTCAACACTCTTCCTAAAGGCTAAAATTCAGTGATCAGCACTGACACGATGCAGCTCACAACTGTTCTCAACTTCTTCTTTCTTGCCAGCCTTAGTGGTTTAAAACAAAAGAGAGAGATCAAGAGATAACAGTTGCATAAACTCTCACACATTCCTGTAGTCACATCTCAATGATGGTCAGAAAGACACTGTCCAGGGAAGAGGCAAAGGCAGAGGAAAAGCCTCTGATCGCATCTTGTGCCCAACACGAGAGGACAACGCAAGGTTCAGTATGACGGGGCTGCTACTTTCTGGACTATCTTCCTCAGAAGTCAGAAGAGCATAGCCCTTGGGACTTTCTCACGGCCTTGCTTGGGCTGTACACTATTCTCAGGGTCTCCCCCTCTATTGTTTTCCCCTCAAAGAAATGACCTCTAGTGTTGAGTGAAGAAAAGTGACTTTTTGACTTAAAAACATAAAATGGGATGTTATAAAACAGCCTTTATCTGAGACTAGAGCACAAAGATTGATGGACTTAAGAGATTCATAGATTTCAAATGATTAATGTCGGCCAACAATATGGCTATGTAATTAATTAACACGCTCCCCCCATTAACAAGAAGCCTAATGTACTTTTAGTGATAGTAGGCTTGCAGTAATATTGCACATACATATGTGACTGCGAGATTCCATATTTATCTACTTGATAGACTGCATTGTTCACAGGCTTCCATTTTCTGATTAATTAAGGAAAGAAATGTGTTCGCAAATGGCAGTGTTCCAAGATGCTTCTAGAATAACAGCTTTTAAATCATAAGAACACAAGAAATAAAGAGAAAATAAGCCACAGCCTCATCACTTTCTTTTAAGATGCAAATAAGAACCTCAGTGTCCCAGTGAGTCCCCATCTCCCGGTTCCCCTTGAGAGGTTGTCTTAAGGACATAACTTAAGATGTCATGTACTCTTCCAGATTTTCTTTTCTGCCTGTATCACTTAAACACACATACATGCGTGTATAGACGTATGTATGTATATACAAATATATGCATTGTATATAAATGAGATCATATCACACTCATAATTTTGGTCTGCCCCCTGTGGTGTGTAACAGATCTTCCAGACCATATGTATAAAGAGCTAATGCATCTATTGTTTTTATGGCATCTTTTTCTAGATATAGTATCGTATGTTTAGTAATATTTTTACCAATAAAACTCTATTTGGAAAACTAACTTAGCCAAAGGTTTCCAAACATTACTTGAAAAAAAATGAACTCTGGGATAGGAAGAAATGTAAAAAAGATTTCCAACTCCTCAACATCAAGTCAAGCCAACAGATTGAAAGAAAGATTTTCTCAGTACTCCTGTGATGCAGAAGTCCCTCCCTATGAGTAAAAGAAAGAAAGGCAGTGGGGAAGTCTTTGTTTTTCTAATATCCCTAAACGTGTTTGCTGCTCCTGCCTTTGCAAGTGGTTTCTGTGGCTGAAAGAGAGACCATTACATTTACACAGCCTCATCACGCATGAATAAGAAGGGATTTTAAAGTAAGATGCAATTATCCTAAGTTCAAAACCTAAAAAAAAAAAAAAAAAATGTTGTCTAAAAGACAACCAGTGTTGATTGCAAAGAGGGGCCCCCTACCAACCAGAAAAAAATCTAGTTGATCGACTTGTAAATTTCTAGACTTTCATCAACTATATTTGCAGGAATTTAAATCCATTAAAACACACTCCATCCAGCAGCATTGCTGATAGAAGTCTGAATAAACCCGTGACAGCCACTAGAAGTAAAAATAAACCTCTACAAGAGTCAAAGGCAACGTTTTTTCAGAGAATTTCCCAATTCCTGGCCTTACCAAACCACTTATTTGTAAGCTGCTTTTATATGTTACTTACACCAAAAACAGCTTGGTTTTTACAGCCCTGTAAAATACAAAGCAGACACCGGAAGTGAACCGCACTGTCTGTAACACAGGGGAGACACCGGAAGTGAACCTAGCCTGACCAGATCACTGGCAACAAAGCTCCTGATCAGTTCACCTAGAGATCTACCTTACTCTTCCTTGAAATACCTGTTCGTGCTTTGAGAATCTCACTGAAATTTTAAAAAAAAAAGTTCAGTAACAGAGATTTTAGAAGAGGCGCTGAACACTTATGAATTATGCAAGCTGAACTTTCATTTTAATAACATCATTAAAATGTAAACATCTTAAAAGCCTGCCTACAGGAGTTCAACTTTATCCAATGCTTTCTGGGCGCCCCGACCTTGCCAAAAGGCTTGCCTAAAGCATGATTTAACGGTTATTACAGGCCGGAGCCAAATCATGCAAATGCCAGTGTTTGTCCTTGCCTCTTTGGCTTCCAGTGGAGATGTAAGTCAGCTACGAACTGGGAGCCAACGGGGTGCAGTGGAAAAGGACCCAGACTGTACCACTGCACAATCTAAATCTAAATCACAATCTAAATCTAAAACAAATCTAAAACTCGTGACCTTTCAGACCTCAGTCTGCTCATCCATAAAATTGGGATGTTAAGCACAGCGTCAGTGTTGAGCACAGAAACTAGATACGAGATAACGTTAGGTGGAAGTTCTCCCTAGGAAGCATTGCATAACTGCCCGCTATTTCAAACAAGAGAACATTCTTAGTTAACTTGTGTGTGTGTGTGTGTGTGTGAAAGCTCGATTCTAGGAGAGTGTGCCTTTCTCCATAACTGACTGAGCTAGCACATCATGTCATGTGTATGGTTATTAGACGTTTGCTGCAGCAATATTTGCAATAGCCAAAAGAGTGGAGCCAACTTTGCTAAATGAAGGAACCATTTCCATACAGCCAAGGAACCAGCACTCTCAAACAGAAAGGGACAAACTTGGTATAGCTGGCAGTGTTTATCACCTCCAAAGCGACAGAAGACAAAGGGGTGATAGGCAAGCTCTGTGCCTTATATTGTTGGGCAGCTTGTCATTTAATTCTACTTTAATGAATTTCCTAAGAAATAAATATGAATGAGCTCACCGCATTGCTCTCTAAGCGACCTCGTCTAGGTTTGTGGATGAGTTTACGCAGGTTTTATGGTCTCTATTCTCTTCCTGCCTCCACTGCGGCCGCTTTCCTCCTTTGACTCTATACAACCATGACAGTGAATGAGGCGGAAAACAGATATTTCTATACCACATATTGTATCAATCAGCAATATGTAAAATTAGCCTGTGGGTCTGGAGCAAGTGGGCAGGAAGTAGGTACAGGATTTTAACGTATGTCTCCTCATTAACTGAACAGCAGACATGAGACCATCCAGAAACTAGCCCAGTAAACTCTCCTCTCCTGATAGCACTGAGCCACAATTTGGTAGAAGGAGCTGTGGGCAGGCCTGCTTTTCATCCCACCCACCTCCCGCATGGCTAGCTTAGCCCCGGAAATAATAACACGGAAACTGTATTCTTTTAAACACTGCCTAGCCCGTTAGTTCTAGCCTCTTATTGGCTAACTTTCACATCTTGATTAACCCATTTCTAATAATCTGTGTGGCACCACGAGGTGGTGGCTTACCGGGAAAGATTCAGCATGTCTGACCTGGCGGCTGGCTTCATGGCACCTGCCCTGGAGAGGAGAGGCATGGCATCTGCCTCACTTCCCTTCTTCCCAGCATTCTGTTCTGTCTCTACTCCACCCACCTATATTCTGACCTATCAGGCCAAGCAGTTTTCTTTATTAATTAACCAATGAAACAACAGATAAATAGAAGACCCACCTACATCCCAGTTCTTCACATAGTTCATAAGAAGACAGACAAGCTATATTTCTCAGTACAGCTGTTGCTCGGGATTTTGTTGGGAATTCGTGCCAGGCCCAACCTGATCAACTCTAGTGCATACCCAATAGCTGAGAGTGTCCAAGCACTATATACAAAACGGTCTAGTCTCTGCAGATAGCCTCTGCTGGCCCCATGTACACTTCACACTCCCTTTGGTTTACCTATCAATCCTGACGCACTGTAAATACAATGCAGACAGATGTTATATTGCTGAAAAATGGCAACAAGGAAAACTGTCTGTATATATTGACCACAAACACAATTTTGTAGTCAGTTATTGGTTGGATCCATGGAACCAGAAAGAAGACGTAAGCTGGTCGCCACCCTCAGCTCTCGAAGCCTGATCATTTGATTGTTTAAGACAGCAGAGTTCTCTTCCAAATGCTTCTTTTATGATAACATGGCCAAGGCAGACTCAGTGAACTGGGCAAACAGACAGCAGTAAAGAGAAAGGCTAGAGTCTATGTTTTCCTCAATATCGAGTCAGAACGTGACTGCCAGACCTACACACTCCCCTCTGTTGAGAACCACCATGAGCTGGAACCTGCAGCAGCAGCGTTAGTTTGACTAGAACTGGCAAGGTCTGGTCCCTGAGCAACTCCCTGTTGCCTTGCCTAATAATTTTGCCCCAGCTAATAAATACCTAATTTGATGCAATGAGTCAGCAGTCACTACTCATTGCTGTTGCATCACTCAAGGGTCAAGGTTTTAACTTTCACTCGGCTCTACAAAGCTTCCAACCTCTGTGACCCACACACGCATGCGCACATGCATACGCACGTAGGAAGAACAGCGCTCGTTCCCACTCCCAGCGTTTCCAGACCCTCTGACCCTCTTTAGCTTGTTCTCTTCTGTCTGAAATTTCATTTTCTCTAACACACTTGTCCTTGAGGCTGCACCCGTCCAGCCTCAAGTCAAACCATAGAGAAAATCTCTGCCTGGATTGTGCCTCAGCCCCGTAGCCTTCACCTAAGATGAATTGTTCATCTTGCTAAGAGAAAAGCCTGTTCCATCAAAGTATTTACTAAGAATCTATTTGAACTAGGGGGGGGGGGAGGAAAGGGGATTGTGTATTACTGAGTCCCAAGGCAAGATAAAATATTCCCCGTTTCCCTCCTTGATGGGTTATTTAGCTGATTGCTAAATGCGCCCACATCAGCACTGTTGAACTGTGCCTCCCTCAAACAACTAGCCGGCCTGATCCAAGGTTAAATCAATTGCTAAGGAAGCCTTCTCCGAGCAGCCCTACACCTGAGGACTATCTATGTTGCAGACTCGAGTGTTGACACGGAATGACACGGTAGGCAGGCACAAAATTCCAAGGTGCGTTTCGGTGAGATCCTCAAATGAAAAGCTCCCCACAAATGGACTCTGATCAAGGCTGCTTCCCCACACCCCTAGTAAAGATGGTTTTAGTATCCACACAATAGCGTTCAGTGCCAGGGAGCTAAAATTTATTATGCGAGTTAAAATTAAGAAAGAGTGCTATCCTTTAGCCAAATTTTATAGAGAAGTGTCTTGTAAACCTCTCCCTCAGACAGCATACCATATATAAATTTTTGGCTCATAACAACCAGTTGAAATTCATGCAGAGCTAATCATTAAAAGACGCTAAAACTTAATATTTGGTTGCAAACAAGGTATTAGATGTATTGTTTTTCATCCCAGGGGAGTCAGTGAGAATACAGCCCTTTCTTTTTATTTCTGTTGGCTCTGTATACGTGGGCCTTGATATTCCCTCCTTGTCTTCTTATCCAGATTTCAAAATGATTTAACCTGAAATGTAAAACAACAGTGCAATCATATTATCGACTAAGATCATTCATTTTTAAGCTGAGTCTCCAGCCACGGAGCTCCTGCACTCTGTGCTGAGGGGCAGGGATGCTACAATCATTTCTAGTAACACATTTAACTAGAGGGACATTAAGTTTCTAAAGCAAGCGCAGCGGGGAATCGGGGTCGTGCGAAGGGCAGACACAGCATCAGCCAAGAACTATTGTGGAATTGGAGCTGTAGAAACTGCAAAAGGAGAGACAAAGCAAACACAACAAACGTCTGGAAAGAGCTGAACACGGAAGCTGTCTATTGGAATGACACGGATCTGGACGAGACCCAGTGGGTATGCACAGTGCGGATCCATACTTGGTTTTCTCCATTTTAGTTCCTAAAAAGACCCGAGGCAAGTTTGTAAGGACTGTTAAGGTTTACCATTCCCAGCTCCAATTGTCATCGATTAGGGGGCTTACCTGTGCAGCCCCCTACACTTCCATTTCTGCCTGAAAAGTTCTAATAAGAGATACCAACTACCCTAAAATACCATGAAAGAAAGCATCCATCAAAAACGTAGAGTATTTGGTTTTGTCCTTAAAAGGGGGGAGGACCTTAAAAGGGTACCAGCACAATAGTAGCTGTGATCTTGTGCTAAGCGTTCATTAATTTGAATTTGTTTAGCAGTAAGCCTAACCATGAGTTCAGTATCATTATCCCTAAAGACAAAAACAAAGACTAATGCTTGGAAGTCAGCGGCTTGAACCAACTCCGAGAGTGAGGAAGTAGCAGGATCCAGCTCCTTGCTGCAACCCCTCTGCTATCCAAGGCAGCCTGGGACCCCACCACATCCCACTGTTTACAGCATGTCACTTCAGTTGGCCATAATCCCAGGCCTAGAACAGAACGCTGCACGGTGATCATCCGCTGACTCACGATTAATGCTATCCATAGATGATTTCTACAAAGTGACGGTATCCAACTGTGCCTGCAAATGCCACCACGTGCGCATCCCAGCAACTCTCTGGATAAACAGCAAACGCCCTAATGAGCACAAAGCGACGGCATTTCTTCCACTCTTTCTTATTTCTGCTGGAAATAATATCCAGAAGGAATTTGTGTTCTTTTCGACGATAACACCAAAAGGGGAGGGGAGAGGTTGATGCTTACAAGTTTATATGATACAGAAAGAGCAGGCGGGGGAGCAGGGAGCAGGGACTCCCCAGGGGGAAGGCAATCACAGGCAGCCCCTCAGTTTTTCTGGGCAGTTTTAATTGCCTCTTCATCAGAAATCATGCCTCCAGTGGGTGAGGTAAAGAACTTTCCTGCATCATGTTTTTCTCTGCCTTTCGGCTCCTCCTTTTTCAGCTTGCCAAAAGGCAGTGGAGGAAGTTATTAGATTCTAGAAATATCCTAGATATGCCCATTTCATCTCTGCCACCCTTTACCTCTTGTCCTATACACATTGTTCTCATTGATCACTGGGTGCTGTGTTTTTTGACTGTGTCCAGCAAATGCCGTTTGTCACCCAAGAGACTGAGTTATTTTGTCTTTAGCGGTGATGGGTGCCATCACTGTTCTTCGCTCTGTGGCCCAGTGGTATGACTGCTTCTCACCATTTTCCCATGCTAGAGATCAGTTGCTCCTGTTCTGGAAATGCTTTTTTTTCCCCCAGAGACACTGCTTAATTCACTCTTGTGTGGCCGTCACCTAGCCACGCCTAGCGTGTGCAAGCCCCACAAGGAAGTTGAAATGAGCCAGTTCATTGTATCCCCAATATTGAACATACAATGTGAAGTAAAGTAGACTGAACTAGAATCATAAAAAAAAAAATCAAAATGAACTGAATGAAATATTTTAAGGCATTTTCCCTGGGTTGAATCCAGAACACTACAAAAAAAAAAAAAAAGTGTTGTACTGAAGTAAGATTATCCAGCTGTAGCAATTGACCATTTGATTAGCACACTGTAGCTGTGATGAACATGATGCTATTTGATCAGTATCTGAAATTACAGTGAGGTCTCTATGCTCTGCTGGTAGATATAGTCTAAATTACCATATATTTAAAGAATGGCCAGGAAACACAAACTGTATTAATAATTCCAAAGACAGCAAGTGGAATATAAGGAACATAAAATAACAGTCTTGGTTATATATACAGGAGGGTCGTTCCCAAAAACTTGATCTTTCTGGGCCTAGGATACCTTCGTGGTCCAGGCTTCGCTGTGACCTTGGGAGAAGGGAATGTCAGATCAACGGTGGCAACCCACATATACCCAGACTACACAAACCCCACACATTGTCTTCTTCTCACGTTAGTTCAGACTCCTAAACCTCACTCTACCGGTGCACCCAGTTCAATCTGGATCTGACCTAGCACTGGGCACACGAAGTTGCATCAGTAAGACAGACAGTAGTAGACAGGCAGCATGTGCACATGATTTCAACACTTTGGAAGTTGCAAGTGGAGGGTACGCAGTTCTAGTTAACTGGAGGGGCAATAAAGGGAGACCCTGTCAAAGAAAGAGGGGGGAGAGGAGAAGAGGGAGGGAGGGAGGGAGAGAAGGAAGGAGAGAGAGAGACAACAATATTGTAACATTCCTCCTTTTTGTCTTACTAAAGACACAAAAATATATTGCCTCAATTTTTCTCTTTAAAAATCAATTACTCGTTAGCCCAGAAGAGAGCCCGGTAATCTATCAGTGTGAGACCTAATTTTAATGTAAAAATAGTATACATGCTAACAAGTGGTAATTGCTTCATAAATCTTGGAAATACTGTCATGTTTTCAGAAGAAACTGAACTTTTAAAAAATTGCAACAAGCTAGGTTCGTTTCGGAGTTCTCAGTGCCACAAAAGAACTAGGATCCTCTGAGTAGCTGGAGGGCTTCTCGCAGGCGTTTGAAGGACACAAGTCGGGAATCATACACATGGTACATATGTAAACCTTCATCTACTAAGTACCACTGTCGGCCAGAAGCAGAAGAGAGAAAGCTAAGTAAAATTCACCCCTAAAGACAGGGAACACTATACAGAACTAATGCCTGTGATTTAGATTAGAAGTGGCAAACTTATTCTTCAGGATACCAGGTAGTAAATATTTTAGACTTAGCAGCCCACGTGGATCCTTAGAGCATTCGGCTTTGCCATTAGAGAAGAAAAACAGCCAGAGACAGCATGGCACAAGCAGGCATGGCTCTGTTCCCGTAAAACTATTTCGAGCTAGGAATTTCATCTCATGAAATATTAATCTTCTTTTGATCGTTTTCCACGTTTAAAAATATATAAATCTTCTTAGCGTGTGGCCTACAAAAAACAACGTGCAAGAGACAGATGTGGTTGGTCCCCAGGCAGTCCTTTGCTGACCAACAGGACTTTACAGGAGTTCGGAAGAAGAGAATCCAATTCTGACTGGGAGCATGGAGGTCATGGGGATAGAACCTTCCTGGGGATAAAAATCCATCAGCTGAGGGCCTATATAGGTCCAGTGAATAGGTTCAGAAGACAGCCTGAGCAAAGGCAGGCCTCTGTGGAATGAATTGGGAGCACAGAGACACAACTGAGAAATGAAGTCAGAGATCAGCCAGGTCCAGGAGTCCCATCAAGGAAACCGAACCTTATGCTCAGGGTGAAGACAGGGCGCGGGCTGTTGGGATGGTCCATCGTGAAGGGTTCCTATGACAACATCCCAGCTGTGGCATAAGTCTTACCTGGGCTAGAATCCCAACTGTGCCACTCACTTAGATGTAGCCTCGAACATGGGGTTGTCCGCTGGTCCCCCGCACCCCCTTTCCTCCTCTGGAAACGGGGAAACAAAGCCTACCACACCATTTGACATCCTGTCCCTTTACCTGTGTGCTGCACTTAAAAAAAAAAAAAGTCCTAACCGTTTGCAAGGACATCACTGCTAACTCATTGCTTGGCTGACACTCTCGCTGGATTGCGGGACCACATCACCAGTGATGGTTAGCAAACACCTAGCACCGACTCAAGAGGGCTGATGAGTAACTGGGGAGGGGGCAACTAGCCACTCACAGAGCCAACACCCGACCAGCTTATTCCACCATAGTTTCTACCCACAATTGCTTTACAAGGATAACTCTGAGGCATCATTTCTTTAAAATCTGGGGGAACGTCACTGAGGGGGAAAAAAAATCAGTCCTCCTCTAAATAAATGCTATCCCAAATTAATTGTGTTTTCCTGAGCCAAGTTCTGGTTCCACTTCACTTTGGTTCATGGATATTTCTTCTACTAGTAAGGGATACTTCCTTCCAGAAGCTTTATTCATCTAGATGGGTAGTGTTCTCGTTTATGCTGCGCTAAATTTGAGGTGAGACAAGAGATTTTCGTTGCATGATTTATCAGGCTGGATTTTTAACTTAAGCATCAAGACAGCGTAAGAGGCCAACGCCATGAATGGGTTCCACTGGAACGCATGCTTCCCCTTAAAAATTGTCAAGGTTAAGACATCGCCTTGTAAATAAGAGAAATGTCCTTTATCTATTCGTTAGATTTTCAGAAATCTTGTTTTAAGGCAAACCAGACTACAACAATATCCATGTTGAATTTTCACTGACATTTCTCATTATTGTCATTAATAATAATGACATTATTGTTCATTCATTCATTCATTCCTTCATTCATTCATTCGTAACTACTAAGATCTACTGTGTGCTGTACTCTGCTAATCTTTCCATTTGG
Organism: Microtus ochrogaster; assembly: GCF_000317375.1. Classification (NCBI taxonomy): domain Eukaryota; kingdom Metazoa; phylum Chordata; class Mammalia; order Rodentia; family Cricetidae; genus Microtus; species Microtus ochrogaster. Next base: position 17,347,852 of record NC_022024.1, read on the forward strand.
ATATGTTCGTTTTTACTGATTTTTTTTTGTTTCTTTCTAGGTTTGGGGTGTTTTTTGAGGGAGGGGTGATTTGATTTTTTTGAGATAGGGTCTAACTGTGTAGCCTCGGCTTACAGGTTAGATTATAACCTGGTCTGCCTTGGAAGTCAGCATTCTTCAAACTCCAGTCTCCCAAGTCCTGGGATTAGAGGTGTGCACCACCACACTCTACGACTAAATAGCTCAAACCATGGCCACCAACTTGCTTTCCCTACTACGTGTATGGGAAACACATAAAGAGAAATAGAAAAAGGCCTTAATTTTAAGAAGCACTCTTCTAAAGCCGCTGTCATTCTATTTTCTAAGAGAAAATATTCAATTCTGAGTATATTTAGGAGAAATAATACACTCTGAGTGCATTGATTTGTGCCCGAGAAACCAGAAGAATGGAACCACGAAGCCTTGTTAGAGGTTCACAGTTGGCCAGGTTCAAGGGGACCGACAGCAGGCCCAGCTAGAGACACATTAGAGCTTTGTTACCAATGCGAACAAATGGAGGTGTCTGCCAGGCAGTTAAACACCAAACTAGCTTTGCACGTAAATATGGTGAAGTCCCACCTGTTTGCATCTTAACCCTGGCACGTTTATCTTCTTTCTCGCTTCCTGCACGTTTAGAGTCTGGTGTGTTGGCATGTGATTCATGTGCTCTTGGAGTTATCTAACTCTTAAAGCTCCCACTTCTATACAGCACAGGACTTTTTCTTGTCCTTAGCATTAATCCCCACGCAAGATTGGCAACCCGTCTTTACAGCACATCATACGCAAAATCCGTTGACTGTCAAACTCCAATCCCCTTCCCTAAGGGAGACTTCAGAGAAGATGGTACACAGTGCAGTGACAGTATTTCCCATCTTTTACTACCAAATAGGGTGGTGTGCATTGCCTGGTGGTCCAATTCACCTCCATGAACTTGGGGAGAAAGGAATTGATTTAAACAATCAAGCAAATGGTTAGTTGACTAGTGGCCTCCTCCTCTCCTTCACTAAGAGCAAGTCTGAATCTGATTTGCCAGTGAATTTCAGAATATTCTGATCCAAAAACCACTTTCTCAGGGTCAAAAAGCACATTTTGTTCCCTTCTTGGCTGTAAAAACAAAACAAGGCCCGCAGTTTAATAAATGCTTTGGTGACACACAGTGTTGTTAAGTCACCAACGTATGCCAAGTGTCAAGATTAGATTAAAAACTGGATCTGTAGTCATTAACCAATCCCAGGAACATGCTGGAAGGTTCATACACTGTACTCAACTGAGTACCATACTTGGGGACATACTGAATATCATAACTAAAAATGGATATTAAAATAGTTTATGCTGGGCGATGGTGGCGCACGCCTTTAATCCCAGCACTCGGGAGGCAGAGGCAGGCGGATCTCTGTGAGTTCGAGGCCAGCCTGGTCTACAGAGCTAGTTCCAGGACAGGCTCCAAAGCCACAGAGAAACCCTATCTCGAAAAACCAAAAAAAAAAAAAAAAAAAAAATAGTTTACAATATACCACCTATACTCACATGCATGTCCCAAATACTCACACAGAGACAGACAGAATCAGAAGACAGCTGATGGACAGACACACATGCCTCAAAATAAAATCTCTTTAAAAGAGAATTTACTGGGGAAGGGGAGGGAAATGGGAGGTGGTGGCGGGGAGGAGGCAGAAATCCTCAATAAATAAATAAATTTAAAAAAAAAAAAAAGAGAATTTACAGGCACTTTGCCAAAGTTTGTACATTAGCTACAGGTATGCAGAACCGGGGACCTGGGAAAGTGGCAGAAGTCACACTAGTGACTCCCAAAACCAACTAAAAAATAAACAATAAAATGAATGCCTGCCTTGAAGCTGGGCCTGGGTCAAAGTGTCTCTTTTCAACATGGGAGTGGGAGTCGGGGATCTATTGCACACAGAATTCTTCCATGGTAATTTTCTCCTGGAGGACAGAAATGCTTTTCAGTCTGGTGGTTCCTGCCATGTTTCTGACAACTGACATCCTCATTTTCACTTACAAGACTGTGGTTCTGTAAATGGTCCTCGGGCCCAAGAAGCCTATCAGCGGAGAATTTCTTAGTGTGTTAATCAAAATGTAAGAAAGACAATGAGACATGCTTGAAATAACAAACCACTTGATTGCTTAATTAGGTTAGCAAGACCGCCACGAAATGAAACCATCGTCTCTTTAAAGCCGCGGTGAAAACACAGAACGTGAAGCTATGGGTAGTGTTTCAAGGAATGCAGAAAAATAGGAATTCTTGAAGGTTCCTGTAGGGTGCCAGCTGTGTGTCACTCCGAGGAGTCCTCTGAGAGCTCTGGAAATGCCTGTAGGCTTTATTAATCAATTTAAGATCTCAAAGCACAGTCTACACAGTAAAGAAAATCCACTCAAGTCTTCCTTGTTAGCCCAAGCTTTTGGATTAGTTTAAGCTCAGTAGGAAACCCCTGGAAAGTGGTGATTTCAAATAAATCTCTCTATTACATATTTTGCCCCTTGATGAAGTAACCAAATATATGTTTTTGTACTGAAACACCGTCTAATAGGACTCTAACTTTGAGACATATATCTACTAAGAGGATGCTAAAGTAAGCTACAAGGGAATAGGGCAGTCAAAATAGCCATGAATATAGTCGAAGGGTTACTGAATGTAATATGTTGCATGCAACATCATACCGTATCTTCACACTATGCCTGAGGCTGGAATCACCATTTTGAAAAGATGTAAAACATAGCTAATAAATTATCCAAAGTTACAATCAAGGGAAATCAATGAACCACTAACTGAGCGCACCCATAAGTCTAGGTCCTGTATTCAATAATAAATCTAAAACCTATTTTCTAGAACTTGACATCTTTGAAATTTTTGTTTTAAGAAAAGACTATTTTATCTAGATTACATTTGATATGAAGATTAATCAAGTAGCTCTCATCTCCGCCTTCCTTTTTTTTTTTAATATTCCTTTCATGAGTGGGGGGGGGACACAACAGATACTTGCACACTAAAAAAAAAAAAAAAGAAGAAAGGAAATAGTGGCACCTGTCACTTGCATCTTTTTTTTTAAGATTTATTTATTTATTATGTGTACAGTATTGTCAGTATTCTGTCTGCATGTATCCCTGAATGCCAGAAGAGGGCACCAGATCTCATTACAGATGGTTGTGAGCCACCATGTGGTTGCTGGGACTTGAACTCAGGACCTTTGGAAGAGCAGGCAGCGCTCTTAACCACTGAGCCACCTCTCCAGCCCCACTTGTATCTTTTAAAACAATAACAAGAAGCTGGGAAGTTGTGGTGCATGCCCTTAATTCCGGCATCAGGAGGCAGAGGCAGGCAGATCTCTGCGAGTTCGAGACCAGCCTGGCCTACAGACAGAGTTCCATGACAGGTTCCAAAGCTACACAGAGAAACCCTGTCTCAAAAACACACAAATAAATTAATTCAATAAATAAATGAGTAATAAGAGCAGGAAAAGAACAGCATATTCTTGAAGGCATGGCTCTGAATCGAGAGGTTCATTCCTTGGCAATGATGTACTATCAATGTGTTCCTTGGGCCTATTTACACCTTATTTGGTCAGGAGATTTCTACCATGCCACTCTTTCTAAAGAAGCAGCTCCCCAAAGTACTTATAAAAAGAACCCCCCCTCAATCGCACTTCCTCCTAGATAGAACATTCAAAACTTCCTTCAGTAAACCTTTGACGTCAAGCCCTTGTCATACATGGTAGACTGTTAGCATAGAAGTCACTGCTACCTCGCTCAGAGTACTGTGTGCAAGGCCATGTGTTAGATACTTGGTCATCCTTCATTTAAATCCCTCTGTAACTCTAGGGCATGTTGTCATTCATAGCACTTTTTGGTTGAAATGACAATGGCTTAGAAGCATATGACATCTAGAGTCTGTGTTCTTAACTATTTCACCGTGTTTTCTCCGATCATTTAGTAGTGTTTGTCCCTAGAAGCACTTGTGATTGGTGGCCAATGTTAAGCAATAATTGTGTTGATTCTTGAGTCCTTAATAACTTCAACTCTTTAATACTTTAATACACAACAGCCTCAACATTTTAAAGGTTACGTATGTGTTTCTTTAGATCAACCAAAGGGACTTATCCTTTGTTTGAAGTGAAAGCTGTATACATAACCCTGTGACGCTATCAACTTCCTTTTGAGTCAAGTAAGCGTTATCAGATCTTGAAGATGAAAGAGCCACATGGCTACAAAGTACAGAGCTTCAAAAGCCAAGGTTCAACTATCAGTACCTCATTGAGATGCAGGAAGCATCCCTGTGCCCTCACTCCCATCCTCCTCTGTGGCCTGGCAACGGGATTTAGGATTTGCATTCTGAACTTCCCATAGAATAACATCTGCCCAGAACAAGCCCTAAATGCATCGCCTGCCCCTATAGAGAAAACTATGGAGCTTGTCTTGTGCAGGTCTGTGTTAAGATCAAACCTACACCTGCAGTCAGGCCAAAGATTCAGATACAGCTGGATGAAATGCCAAGTCTAATGTGTGGGGGTTATGGGCTGTGGCTGCGCTACAAATTACTTAGAAGCAAGCTGGTTTTAAGTTGCCATGGCAAAGAAAACACAGACAATGAAAAGCTTTTACATTAGTAATGTCTACCTCTTGTTATGATAGGATTGTCCAGCTGAGGGGCACTGGGTTTTGGGTTTTTTTTTTTTGTACTTCAACTGACATGAACAGATAAAATAATAAACACTAATTACAGAGTGTTATAATGATTTCTGGGCTTGCCTCAGAGGGGCGTACATCTGGCGAGGTAATTACTTCTCTGACAGATAGGTTTTCCGTGAGAGTGAAGGATGATGAGCCCAGTTTATTGCCTGCTGATGAGAGCGTGGGGGAGGAAGGTCATGAGGTATGCTTATTAAGACCGTTTTAGGCAACGTGTTTTTCAATCAGTTGTCAAGGTTCCCGTCCCTAGTTAAAGAAATGTGGCCTATGAAAATGGCTCGGCGATACTCAGCCTCGAGAAACTCTTACTTCAGGGAAGGGACAGAATGGTACCTTTTGGGCTGCTTTTCAGTGAAAGGCAGTTTTTCAGATTCATCTCTAAGATTTTAACTTTTACTCCTGGTGTGAAAGAGAGGGCCAGTCTTTTCGTTACCTTTAAAGTCCTTGAGGGATTAGCGTCCCCTAGTGATTCAGATGTAAGTTTCTACAGGATTCTGAATAATACTTAAGTCATCCCTGAACTCGGGTATTTATTTACAAAGTCCAGAAACAGATCCGTGTTTTACACACAATCACCAGACCTACGGGGACTGGTCCTTTCCCTCCTGTTAGAGAATATTCTTTTCTTGGGCTATCTTTTGCCTACAAATTAGCCATTCCTTACCCACCTCTGGATTTGCTCTAACATCCTGTGACTAACAGATAACAAAATCGTATTCTTCACTAGTCAAAGGTAAAGATTTTCTCCACTTGAAAGCCTGGGGAGATGGCTCAGTGGTTAAGAGCACTGACTGCTCTTCCAAAGGACCCAGGTTCAATTTCCAGCAACCACATGACAGCTCACAACTGTCTGTAACTCCAGTTCCAGGGGACCCAACACTCTCGCACAGATCTACACAGGCAAAACACCAATGCACATAAAATAAAAAAGAATTTCTCCACTTGGCTATCTATCACCCATCTCTCCATTGTTTCTAACAACATATTTTAAAATGTCTTGATTTATGTATGACTTTCTTTGTTCTATGACTATGAAAATTTCATGAAACTGCTTCCATGTTGGAGCATAGAACTTGAGGTAATCTAAATCTGTTATTCCGAGGTCAGAGTCACTCACATCTGGCTCCAGAATAAACTCTGTCCTTTCCCCCATTGAGGCAAGAATTCTAATTTTGCTGAGGAGACTTTATAAAGGGTCTCAGCCCTTGATTACAAGATGCACTAAGGAGAGCTGAAAGATGGTTTTACATTTCAGAGGTTACAGTGACCACAGCTCTCGACACCACACATTACAAGCCTACTCTCTACTTGAAAAAAGGAAGTAAACACAAGCATAAGGCTGCATTGGTCTCCAGGGCCAGGCCCACCCAGGTAAAACACAGAATTTAGCAGACCCATATGACCTCGGAAACCAAGTCGGCACCAAGCTCCAGCCCCACCCCAAGGCCAGTACTGGATCTCACGGCCTCTGTAGCATGAATTTGAGTTCAGATCACCATTAAATAACTTCAGCAGCCTTGGGTTGTAGACAAATTTCAGCTGTCTCTTGATTTGTGTTTCCCTCCAGCAGAGTGCCAGTTTTGGCTGACACCCATTTCCAACTCCATGCCAAGTCAGACCTGGAAGCCATGAGACTCCAGCCTGGGTTGTACTAGCCATATAAGTTCTTAGTCTACGAAACTCCCAAAACTATAACAATCATAGGCCTAGAAACTACAAGACAGTTTGCCCCCAAATAATCATACAAGCTCACTGTTAAAGGAATTCCTAGAGAGCGCCAGACTACAAAAGCTAGGATATATACTTATTTAATGCCCAGATACTAATGAAGGGATACAGATAAAGAATAATAGAAAAGTCAAGCATAACAGCATATGTCTGTAATCCCAGCACTTGGTGACTGAAGCACAGGAACGTAGCTGAAGTCCATCCTAGGTTATATGACAATAGTCTTTCTCATATAATAACCATAATTAATAATAAAAAGGAACAGGAGAGTGTAAAATAGAAATATAATGCCAATAACTGTCAGGAGAGCGATGTATGAACCACCTCACTACAATTCAAAATCATTATTTAGGGATGCTTAACGAAGTAAGAAAATACAGAGAAACAATTCAGACATTTAAAAACTCAGAAGTCTTAGAGCTAAAGACGACAATGAACGGATAGAAAAATGTGCACGGGCTGAAGGGATGGCTCAGAGGTTAAGAGCATTGCCTACTCTTCCAAAGGTCCTGAGTTCAATTCCCCAGCAACCACATGGTGGCTCACAACCATCTGTAATGAGGTCTGGTGCCCTCTTCTGCCCTGCAGGCATACACACAGACAGAATATTGTATACATAATAAATATTTTTTAAAAAAAAAAAAAGAAAAGAAAAATGTGCAAGAGAGCATAAATAGTTGAAGTCTCTTCCATTTTACACACACAAATCTCACACACACAAATTTTTAAAAAATCAAGGTTAATTAAACTATGTCCTTTTAGAAGGCGTAGAATAACCAAGTAGCCTGTACCTGGACTAAAGAGTCCTAAAAAGCAGGTCACCCCTGTGTAGAATGTGGGGCACATCCACACGTAAAGAGAACTGCAGCTTTACGTTATTCCAGTGTGTGGGATGTGTGTCGTATCCGCACAGAAAGAGAAGACCACCAAATTGCACGGGAGCCCATAAGTACCATCTACTTAGAGTGCAGTGATTTGGAATTAGAGTGCCATCATGTCCGGTTCTGAATAGAAGCATATCAACGAACAAGAATGGCAGTTGATTCTGTATTGTTTGCGGATGGGGCAGAAGGTCAGAACGTTTTGTCTGGCAGGTTTAATTGGCTTCCCCAGAATTACATAAATATTATGAAACTAATCTGTTTACAGGAGGGCTTAATACCCAAATCCTTGAATCACTGTGCAACTGTACTCTTTTCGGTAATAGTTAATCCCGCCAAGCAATGTATAATAAACATCTACTCTGAGTGAGTGGTGTTGGGGGATGACCGGGGTCTCAGTGTGAAACAAGTTGCTATCAGAAACTATTCTGAGGGACCAAACTCTACAAAGATAAGGACTATAAGGGGGTACTGAGGATAAATTCTCAGGATTGTTTACATAACTTGTTTTCTATTTGTGGCTGGCTCAATCAAGGTTTATGTATATTCATTATTTTCAAGTGTGATTAGCTTCAAAAACATAATAAACCTTAAGCTCGCCATCCTGAATTAAAATTACAGTCATGATCCCAAAATTGCTAATGGCAAAGTGCTACTCTTTCCCATTCAAGGTAGTGTCAGAGAGAATATAAGAACTAAATTAGCTGTGTGTATATGTGTGTATATGTATATGGTGTGTGTGTGTGTGTGTGTGTGTGTGTGGTGTGGTGTGGTGTGTATAAGCCACTGTGAATTCCAGAGTAAGTTGGTGTTATAAACTGGCATTGTCAATTGGGGAAGACCACCCAACTGTGCCTATAAATCCAGGTATCCCTGCCTTATGACATCAGGAAAATGTCTTATCTGTGGGTGCTCTAAACAAAATAAACCCAAGAACAGACCTTACCATTGGCGTCATAGGTGAGAACAGCTAACAAAATCAGTGCCGTCAAAGGATAGCTAACTTTTCAGAAATTCTCATGCTGACCCAAAGATAGGAAGCAGCTTGGCAGGAAGGAAGGAATGTCATTGCCATTGCCAGGGGCTCTGCCACAGCTTCCCTGCTATTTTAAATCAGTGTTGGCTAATCCTTGACCTTGAGTTATCCTCTAAAGGGTGGAAGGAGCGTTACCCTGCTGTTATGTTAAAATTACTGTCAACATCATTCCCAAAAAAGTCCTCACATCCCCCCTACAGAGAAAAGTCATTTCAATATGTGACTCCCACAAAAAACAGATATATAAATAATAAACTCCCAAATAATAAGCTTCACAAACAGAACATTTCTTTAGAAATGGCCTTTTTTCCAAACATGGCTTTAGGTGATTTTTCCCTTCCCTTTCATTCCTTACTAGTGCCTGGACTATGTTCCATACCTATTGTGCTTTAAAAAAAAGGAAGCAGCAGCGGCAATTCCTGACATGTCCCACTGTTTGGGTCTTTAAACACCTATTGTGACTGTAATTTCTGTAATAGAACAATGCTTTGCAGAGATGGTCGATGCCCCGAAGTTAACAGTTTTCAGGCAACCTGGGTACCTAAAGTCCAGATACGGATACAGAATTCTCATTACCGCCCCCTCTCTCCATCACCTCCCACCTCTCTTCTGCAATCTTGTGACCAGAATTTCTACAGTACGTCCCTCTGCCCATCATTCTCACATTCTCTCCCAGAATTAACCTTCGTATGCACAAGACAGAAGGTCTCAGCCCAGGATTTAATCAAGTCATCCTGGTTGCGTCTTAGATGAAGATGTCTGCCTAGTCACCTGGCTGTAGGGGCTAAAAGAAGTGAGTCTCAGAACAGAGGAACCGCGATTGTGACTAATATTATAACTTCCTTAGCCCAACTTATCTCCATTTTCTCCCTTTTTTAGCACTTCTGTCCCTGTCCCTTCTTATCTACCTTATAATTTTTGCACGTTGTATCTTAACTGGTATCCTTCAAGGAATAGTTTTGCACATATTGTACATTTTTGCTTGAAGCGACAGTGACTCACTGTTGGTGAGACAATGGTGTCCCCAAAAGAGACTGGAAAGTGAATGATAATTGAACTAAGATTGCCTCCTTTTTTCTACCATTGATAAATTTAATGGAAAGGGGACTAGGCAGTTCCTGTCTCAATTCTAGTATAATAAGAGCTATACTATGGCCAGTCACTTCTTTTGTCTGAATATAAATTTTACAAAGAAAAAATTGTACTGATGTCTAAAGGTCTCTTTTTATGTTTCAATCAATGATTATATTTTTGACTAAGTAAAGTTTAGAATTCTGGCTCATCAAATGAATTTATTGTAAAGAATAAAAATATAGTCAGCTTTTTTAATATGAGACTACTTTAGTATCAGCTGAGAAATTTTTAATTTGTAGGCAATCAAATTAATATGCATATAAGTCCTTCTATTCTTTTTATAAGCAGTCATTAATGATGCACATAATCCTCTTTAACGATTATATTTGTTCTTCAGTTTAGAAGAGTCTTGCATATTCTTAAAAAATGTTGCAGTAGACAAGAGATTAAAATACTCAATAGGTGATCAATAGTGATAAACTTCCTGTAATATCAAAATATGTATATAAGCAGGGAATGCTCATCTGTGACACAAATATGAATTCGGGGAATTAGGATTGTTTGTCCAATACATACAGTTAAGTGGGCATGTATTCACTGTTTTCATAGGAAGTTATTTTATTGTCGATATATGAGGTTTTGGAGGGAGTTGTTTGTTTTTTGTCTTTTTGTTCTTCAAAACAGGGTTTCTCTGCGTAACTGCGCTGGCTGTCCTGGAAATCAATTTGTAGACAAGGATGGCTTTGAACTCGCAAAGATCTACCTGCCTCTGCCTCCCGAATTAAAGGTCTAAGTCACCACCACCGCCCGGAAGATATATGAGCATTTTAAGTGATGTGTTTAATTTTGCTATTTCCTGATGACCATTAGTTCGTCATAAATCTATAACTGCTGGTTTTCGTAGTTTGTCTGACTCTCGGGCCATTGTCTTCCTGCACATTTTTTCCGGGTTTCCTTTGCTCTCTTACCATAGATGGCCACCACCTCATCTACCCATTGAAAAGACTCAACTCTCAATCTAACTGCAACAGTAGCCTAAACTTTTAGAGGAACTCGGGAGTTATCTGAGAGTGTTTTGTTTAATTTCCCCGTTCTTTAAGGTGAATCCGAGGCCTTGAATGTGTTCGCTCCACTTACTCAATGCAAATTCTGTTGCCAGGAGCAAAGAAGAATCACTACTTTGCAATCCGTCACAGTCTCTAGGCCCAGTTGTTAACCAAGTTATTTTCAATCAGTACAAACCATAAGCAGCTACTGGGATGTTTATTAAAACTGCGGTGCCCGGGCCCACCTCCATCATTCTGATTCAGGGGCTCTGCAATAGCAGATGTCAAGTATATTAATAGCCGTCGGTGCAGGGGGAAGATGGCTCAGTGGGGAACACACTTGCCTCACAAATGTGAGCACCTGAGTTGAGATCCCTACAACCCACATCAAAAGCGGGACGCGCTGGCACATGCCTGTAATTCCGGCGATGGTGAGGTGGGAGGTGGAGACGGGTGGCTCTCTAGAAGCTCCTGGGCCAGCTGGCCTGGCCCTGCTTGAAGTCGCAGGCCAAGGAGATACCCTGCCTCAAACAAGTAGAACATACCTGAGGGACACTGGAGGTGGTCCCCTAAGCTTCAGACATGGGCACAGCGAAATTCACATCCTAAATGAGAGTCAGTCTCTAAGAAATAGTCAATAAAAAATAGACAAAATAGCAAAAGGCAGCGATGGTTTTAAAACTCGACAATGACAGCAACTCTCAGAACATCTTTCCCAGTTCCAAAATATATACATTTGAGGCGGCAGAATAATACTTCTTAAACTGTTCTAAAAGCTCCCTAGGATGGAGAAACTTAATTTAATAAAGAATGGCACAATCCATAGGCCATTAACTCCAATGCGTGTATCAGGAAGTTGTCCAAGAACTAGCGTGGCCCATTCTCATTATTTACCAAATGTGGAAAAGATTTTTGCCAAGAGCAAAGGGAAAAAAAGACATTATCTTTTGTATTCATTGAAGCAGAACCTTTAGTGGATCCTCCAACAGTTGCGGGGAGACAGTAAAAATTACACATGATTATCCCACTCAGGGATGTTATAGAAAGAAATCAATGGCTTTATTCTTATTCAGAGCGGCTGATTTGCTGTGACCAGAAACCAAGGGATTTTACAATCCAGAGGCATGCAGGCCCACGTGCGAGCTCTGTAAGACACTGGGCAGGATGCTAGATGTCACAACCGAAAATGAGGCTAACGCCACAGCCATTTCACAAGCTGCGTGGCAGCCATTAACCATTGTTGAAAACTCTTGGCATATGTTTTAAGTTCTTACGAAAGACGTCCAACACCCACACCACATGAATAGTGTACATTCCCACAAAATGATTGTGGAAAGGGGGGAGCACTAGACACATGCTCCTGCAGAGAAGAGCAGTCAGATATCTTTTTGTCAGAGAGGCTCAATGGCCGCACCATTGCAGATTTCCAAGAATGTTCAGAAATACTCATAGACAAGGCTCCATGGGAATCGGACAACAATTTAAAGCCAGAGTAATCATCCAGAGTCATCTTTCTAGAAACCAGTTTTCATTTCCTGACCGAGCTCCAGAAGCCCAGAAGCTGTGTGGGGCTCAACAAGTGACGTTGTAGGTGAATGTCACAGTTTGCACCCAAGACCATCTAACTGAACCAGGATCATATACAAACATAGCCAGGGTTGTGCGTTGCAGGTATGTGTCAAATATACAGCAGATCATAGCCAATAGCAACAGGAAGATGGAAGGTACCTCTTAAGTTCCCATCTCCCTGTTTCACTGCGCACATGGAATAGAATTTACATGGAATATGGGGGGGAGCAAAGAATAGGGGTACAGGGCTGGGGGGGTGGCACACGCCTTTAATGTCAACACTTGGGGGGGAGCAGAGGCAGGTGGTTCTCTGTGAGTTCGAGGCCAGCCTGGTCTACAAAGCAAGTTCCAGGGCAGCCAGGGCTACATAGAGAAACCCTGTCTCCCCCCCAAAAAAAAGAAAAGAAAAAGGAAGGGCAGGGGGATATCAAGAAAAAAATCAAAATCAATAAGTCAGATTAGTATGATATAAAATGGAAAGAACTATGTCTTGTATAAAGAAAACATAAAGTGGTTAATAATCAGGATTAATCGGTCCAGTTAATTTAAAAGTAAAAAGCGGTATGCCTGTCTATCTATGTTCAGGTGGACAACCCTTTAGGCTCATTAAATCTCCTTTTCTTCTCCCACCCCATTCTCTGATTTCTTCTGTCATTTGAGTGAGAAATAGTGGGCATTCTACTGGTGTGCTCTGCCAACCCCGAGCTCCTCTGTGCAGTTTAATTCTGAGAGAGCAGGGACCAGAAAGAGCTGCCACATCCGCGAGCACCTTGTTTCCCGGTAACCTAGCGGGCAGAGCAGGGGGTGGCACTGAGGAGTTCATATGTGGCGGTGTTTGGGGCTGCAATCTGTGCTAATGCTTTAGGGTCAGCTTCACTCTTTCTTTAAAGACAGACAAATGCATAAAGAGTATAACCCAGATAGCGTGATGATAAGCACGTGGCAGCCGCAAGACTCTGAAGATGGGTATTAACTCGAATTGCAGTGGGCCAGCAGATAGGAACATGGCTCCGGATGTCACTGAAGCGGTTGTTAAAATGGAAATACTGCTTTTTACTGGGAAGGAGAAATTGAAGACACCGAAAAGGCAGCTAGTAAAAATTACAGGCCGAAACCCAAATGTGAGTCAGGTTGAACCTGGTCTGGCAGCTGATAAACAGATTGCTGTGACAGCATGTAGCAGAGACTGCAGGATATCACGGTGTCAGGGTAGGAAGTCACCGACACAAAGGTCAGTAACCATCAGAAGCTGATCGTACATAGCCCACCCTTTATTCTCATGTCCCATCTTTAGGCTGACACAATTATAGAATTAGTCTATTTATATGCATATGAACTACTGGGGTAGGGACTGCTCTATTTGGTTTATGGTAATGAAAACTTGGTTCAGTTCATATCAATAAAACATATCAGCTTATATCAATGAAATGTAATGCCTAATGAAAATTATTCAGAGCAAGGTCTATAATGGTTTTTATTCTTTTTAATCTTTCCAATGTCACAACATCAGAACTACAAACTGTAGTAATGACATACCTACCTACACAAGGTGGTTGGTTTGCTGTTAAGAATCCTTGGTTATAGCCAGGGGGTGGTGGTGCACACCTTTAATCCCAGCACTTGGGAGGCAGAGGCAGGCAAATCTCTGTGAGTTTGAGGCCAGCCTGGTCTACAGAGCAACTTCCAGGACAGCTAGGACTTTTACACAGAGAAACCTTGTCTTGAAAAAAAAGGAAAAAAAAAAGAGAAAAAATATATAAGTGCAGAGATTCTTGAAATGTACATATAAAGATTATCTTTAAAGATTAAAAGCTACTTAGCCAGACCTGGGATACCACTGGGGAGGGAGCCAGAGGATGGCCTCTAATAGGCAAGCAACAGTCAGCTTCTATAGAGCCAGGAGGCTACGGGAAGAGGGCCTTTTATATATATCTCCCAGCTCCACAGGGGAGCAAGCAATGGTTTCTCTTTATCATTCTCTAAAGCATGGGTTCTGATGCTGTGGTTCAGTGTAGTTTCATTGGAAATATGTTTGCTATGCAAGCAAGAGAACTGAATCCATAACCCCAGCCCTCATACAAACCCTGTGTGTGGCAAAAGCTGGGGGTGGCAGCACACCTGTTACCCCAGCTCCCTAGGAACAGAAGCAGGCAGATCCTGCTGGCACAGTAGCCAGCCAGTCTAGAAATGGGGAGCACTAGGTTCACTGATAAACTGTCTTTAAAAAAACAGGTGGAGAATAGTGGAGGAGTACAGGGATAGGTGGATATGGACAGACAGACACACATACGTACACACACACACACACGGCACACAAACACATGTACATATATACTCACAACAAACACAACCACACACGGCACATATATGGCATACACAGACACACACACAACACATACACAGCACTCAGACCAATCTCCATCTATTGTTAGGAATATATGATAATCTACTCAAACGGCTGCCAATCTTGCAGTTGATATAAAGTTTATATAATAGTATCCCACTAACAACTCTGAACTCTGTGTTCCTGTGTAGAAATAAAATCTGACTTTTTTTTCCCCAAAGTAAGTTGAACTTTGTGCACCTTATGGGTTAGACAGGGTTATGTTCATGTTAGGTGTATACACCGATGGCCATAACCACGCCGAGGTCTGGTTAAGGGGAAAACTTTTATGGTAGGCATGAGAGAGAACAGCCTGAGGCATCTGACTGAACATGGCCAACAGACTGGACTTGGCCAGCAGAGGAGCAGGAGCAGGAGCAGAGCAGAGAAGAAGAGAGGGAGAGCAGAGAGATGGGGAGGAGAGAAGCAGAGAGAGAAGAGAGATAAACTAGCAGGGTTATAAGGAGAATGCGTAGGTGCAGCAAGAGAAGCCCCCAAGCTGGGAGAGTCAAGGAGAGAGGCGAGAAGAGCAAGGATGCTAGCCTGGACCCTGAGATGCATAGCAGGTACTTGTGGAACTGACGGAGCCTGGAGACCAGCGTGTGCTGTGGCATGCTAACAGGCGCCACAGAGAGCCATTTGTCCCTTTCACCTTTTGGAATTTGAGGAAATGGTGTTTCCTTTGGATTGGACACGAAAGACAATTAATAATAGATTACTGCTTACAGCTGAATGCTAACCTATTAATCACTAAGTAGGGAACCTTTTTAACTTACACATTACAGAAAGGGTCGTCCAGCAGGCGCGGGTAGACTGACCTGCAAAAAAAAAAGTTCTTGGTACAACATAGGCCAGGCTCTTCTGAACCAAGGAGAGATTTGCTCAAGTGTCCCTAGCTGGATCTCATCCTTTACAGAAGGGAGACAGAGGACCAATGACAGTGGGGACAGGGACATGAAAGGATCATGAGCAGATGATAAACATGAGAAGATACAATGATGCAATGTGTGAAAAAGCCTTAATGAAACCCATTGCTTTATATTCCAAGTAGGTAAAAAAAAAATTACTAAAACAAATAATTTTTGTAACAGCATGAAAAAAAATTCTATAATTTATATAGATGGACTTCTAAGAATTAGCTTTACTGCAGGGCGGTGATGGCCATGCCTTTTAATTTCAGCACTTGGGAGGCAGAGGCAGGTAGATCTCTGTGAGTTCAGGTCAATCTGGTCTCCAAGAGCTAGTTCCAGGGCAGGCTCAAAAGCTACAGAGAAACTCTGTCTTGAAAAAAAAAAAAAAAAGTTATGCTGAGTTCATACCATTTGCTATATTATGTTTTGGGTTTTTTTTAAGATTTATCTATTATTTATACAGTGTTCATCCTGAATGCCAGAAGAAGGCACCAGATCTCATCATAGGTGATTGAGTCACCTTGTGGTTGCTGGGAATTGAACCCAAGACCTCTGCAAGAGCAGCCAGTGCTCTTAACCTCTGAGCCATCTCTCCGGCCTGCTATCTTATGTTTATAATTGATTTGGCTCTTAAATAAGTACTGTCTTAAAAATAGTTTTGAGTTGTGCTTAGCTCTTAGCTTTCTATCGGCTGACTAGCCATTAATTTTCCTTGATGTCAGAGACCAAGCTTTTACATGTGGAACACGAATGTTAGTGCCTATTAGTGTGTGAAATAAGTTAATAAGAAAATAGTGAATAGCTATTGAATGAAACACTTGGTAGACTATATATTTCTGCTTCAAACGTCAATAATAGATTTTTAGGATGTGATTAATACTAGCTCATTCAAATTAGCACATTTAAGCGTTATCAGAAAGAAACACATAGCGAAGCATTTACAAGTAAAATTTAGCAGATGTCTTCAGGGAGGATGCCGTCTATATTACTGGTTTTAACAGTAAAGCCTTCATGTGTGGAGTGGGTACATTTTACAAATAGCACGATTTACAGGGGGGAGAGAAGGAAGCTTATCATGGGGGCCAAAAAGCATTTTTTTATCCAACATCAATTCCTTCAACACTTTTCTTCATGGCCCTTGTAGCTGGTTCTTCTCCCGACCGCTCCTCCGGCTCCATCTGACCATGCAAACAGCCAGTCCCTTAGATCAGAGGCCAGCGTGTAATCTCCAGACGCCATCTTTGCCGGCCTGCTTAATTAACCACTGTTGACTTCAGTACACGGTCCAGCATTACCGTGTTTGCTTTCCTTTGAAGCCTTGGGGTCTTAGAATCCTATTATTTCAGTGTCGTTTCTTTTCATGGGGGTATGGACTAGGGCAGAAATGATGAGGAAGTATATTCACCTTTCCCTTGTTCTTTTTAAGTCTTCAAGGTTTTTGGTATGCTTTATTCTTAAATGTGGATAATAGTATGATGTTGTACCAAATTGTGGCAATTTGAATTTTTTTCTTTGCTTTTTTAAAAACTTTTCAGTCATTACTCTCAGGAGATAATCTCAAAGAAAACATTGCAATAAAAGAGAAAGTTAAAGAATCAGAAGTGATCTTTCTCTTATTTAGAAGTTATGGTAAGTTTTAGTCCAAAGTGTTCAGATAGATTGCCAAAAGGACACATAAAAACTAGGCAATGTAGCTTCATAATTCAATACCTCTCCTAGTCCATTTCAAACCAGGAAAGAAAGTAGGCAACGTAACATTCTATGCAGTACATTTGATAACGGCTGCTGGCTGGATTTGTTCTTAAAGTTACTTTTCCACACACAAATGAGGAGAGAAATTGAAGTCCTCATATCGTCCTATTACAGAGCAAACAAACGGCTCCCAAACTTGTGGAGTGCCACACACTCAGCTGGTGGCTCTGCAAAAAAAAAAAAATCCAAGTGGCTGAGCCCACTCCCTGAGGCCTGGGTGATACCCATCTCGGTGTTTGCGCACCTCCCAAGTCCCCAGATGATGCTGATGCTGATGCTGATGTTGCTGGCATAGAGCCAGCCTCTGAGAACCCAAGGATATTTCGGTTTCCTGCTTTTCTTGAAAAGGAAAAGTTAGCCGGGCAGTGGTGGTGCAAGCCTTTAATCCCAGCACTTGGGAGGCAGAGGCAGGTGGCTCTCAGTGAGTTCAAGGCCAGTCTGGTCTACTAAGCAAGTTCCAGGATAGCCAGGACTGTTACACAGAAAAGTCTCTGTGGATCACTCCACACCTGATCCTGCTCTCCATCCCAGATGATCAGAATATACCTAGGCCTTTCTGCCCACTGTTGGTGCTCAAGCGTTCCTCCAAAAACACATTAGTCATGCTCCATCCTGCAGATGAGAAGTTCTTTCTCCACTCATCCTCTATTCCAGAATTATCTTCTATATTGATGGATCACAGAAAAAAAAAATAAAAAGGTCTGGAGTAAATTACTATGCTGAGTCGGTTTCTCCAGCAAAACAAAGATAACAGTATCTGTCCCATCTAGATATAGTGGATGAGTCTGAAGAGGTAACCCATGTACAGAATCAAGCCTACAGGAGGCTTCTTCACCAAGTCTATTCCATCCTCCTCAAACTTCCAGCTTTTGCCTGCTATGGCATTAGCCTTCCTGCCAACCATACTCCCAGACATCTTTTACAAATACAGAGTGTCTGAGTTAGGGTTTCTACTATTGCTGTGAAAAGACACCATGAGCTTGGCAACTTTCTTAAAAAGAAAAATATTTAATTGGGGATGGCTTACAGTTCAGAGGATTTGGTCCTCATTATCAGGGCAGGAAGCATAGTGGTATGCAGGCAAACGTGGTGCTGGTGGTGGATCTACAGCGGGATCAGCAGACAGAAGGAAGAGACGCTGACCCACTGGGCCTGGCTTGGGCTTCTGGAACCTCAAAAACCAACCCCCAGCCCCCAGTGACACACTTTCTCCAACAAAGCCACACCTACACCTCCTAATAGCGCTACTCCCTATGGGCCTGTGGGGGCCATTTTTATTCAAACCACACACAAAGTGAGAGGGTAAACATATTAGACGGGGTTTTCCATTTTTCAGAAAAGAAGCAAGGGTTATGACTTTTTGCAAGAAAGAAGAGTTCCTGAAATCAGAGCTACAGAATCTGTGGCCATTCTAGTCACTTCTGGCCAAACAGCCTTAGCTCCAGGTAACCTTGCCGTCAAACAGAACACAGTACCTGAATCGACACAGCTTATGACAGTCCCTTGACAAGCAGGGACATCACTGAGAGGCAAGCCTGACTGTTCACTTCCAAGCCAACTGATGTCTTATGCAATTGCCATGTTCCCTGGGGTGTCTGTAGTACATTTGATTCCCATGAGATCCATGTGTAAACTTGAAATAATCAAAGCAAAAAAAAAATGTATCTTTTCATTCATCCCATTAAACGATAACCACAATAACTATTAGACTCAAATAGTCGGTCCTAGCTAGACAGAGACTATACAGAGTCAGCTCTTTTGAAGCATGCATCCTGCATCCCCAGACAGACACCTGCAAAGCAAAAAAATTTTGCATCTGTATCATAAGCAATGAAAGCAGTTTTCTTGTCATTATCCCCTAAGCTGTTTACATATATAGTTTATATTGGGGTTGATGTTTAACGTTGACTAGGAATGCCATAAGTTATCCAAGAGGATTGCACAGATTGTATGCAAATATCAGAGCATATTATAGAGAGAATCTGAACATCTATAGATATTTATAGGTGAGGTTGGAACCAATCCCCCATGGATATAAAAGATGATTCTCCTTGTAGCTAGACACACATCACCAAAGTACTAAGTCATCTGGGGACTGTCTATCAGTATGGCCTTTGTAACATGAGGGTCGGCTTGTTGGGGGGTTTCTGTCCCACCTGGTATCCTACAGCCAGCAAGCCCCAAAGGAAATCACACAGAGATCTCCATAAATTATAAACTGATTGGCCCATTAGCTCAGGCTACTTATTAGCTCTTGTAGCTTATATTAACCCATAATTCTTATCTGTGTTGGCTACATGACTCGGTACCTTTCTCAGCCAGGCAGATTACATCTTGCTTCTCAGTGGTCTGGGCAGGAATGGGCTGGGCTGGACTGGAGGAATAGGATTCCTCCTTCTTAACATTCTCCTGTTTTTCATTGCCCCGCCTCTACTTCCTGTCTGGTTGACCCACCTATACTT
>NC_022024.1:17367625-17373795 GCF_000317375.1 Microtus ochrogaster
GTGTGTGTGTGTGTGTTAGGTGAGTCTACTTTCATATATACCAAATGAGAATGGGGCATAATGTTCCCATCATGCTCAGCATTCCTGAAGTTAGTAATGTGCACCCCTGCATAGCAGCAACAATAAAGCTGAGATTTACCTCTTCCGCTCTTGAGTAAGTATCTTCTCAAATCCTTTTGTTGGTCAGTAGCTGATTATCAGCTACTTTGCCAATAGGTGATTTTCATATGAAAGAAAGCTATTAAAAAACGAATGTTTATGACTGAACTCCTTAGGCAGAAGGACATTACAAAGGCATCTTTCCCTGGCTATGTTGATGGGACAGGCCATAGCCTACTCCAGCACCGTTACAGCCTCAAACCTTCCCTCCAACCTCCTGCCAGCAGAGCTGAGTCAGTCAAGACTGCACCCATTCACAATTGAGGACAACAGTTTCTCTCAGACTTTGCCATCAATGGACACAGAAGCCTCCCAGGACATCTTGCAGAAGTCCTGGCTACTTTCTACAGCTGCTGTAACCAACTCGGCCAGCAGGTGAGGCCACGCAAACCAGCTCCATCTTCCCATCTCTACTCAAGTTCAAGCTTTGAACTACAAGAAGAAAAAGTCTAAGTTTTGAAACTAATTAAAAAAAAAAAAAACTTAGGGGCTGGAGAGATGGCTCAGAGGTTAAGAGCACTGGCTGTTCTTCCAGAGGTCCTGAGTTCAATTCCCAGCAACCACATGGTGGCTCACAACCATCTGTACTGAGATCTGGCGCCCTCCTCTGGCGTGCAGGCATACATCGAGACAGAATGTTGTATACATAATAAATAAATAAATCTTAAAAAAATAACTTTTTCAGAATAGGTATGGAGAACTGATTGATTCTGAGGGGTCTGATTTCAGTTTTTCGGTGCACCAGAAAAACCACGCCCTCGAAGACAGACAGGCAAAAAGAATGAAACTCCCACAGGTGTTTCCTCTGTGGTGCAAATTTAAGCAACCCCCTAAGCTCAATCACAACAACGCCAGAGGCAAGGAAAAAATCGCCTCAGCAGAGACAGAAAGAAAGCAAGCTCAGTAAAGCCCGTGACTCCCCTGCAGCTGGTTTGATGTTGAGATCTCAGGGAA
This sequence comes from Microtus ochrogaster, assembly GCF_000317375.1. NCBI lineage: Eukaryota > Metazoa > Chordata > Mammalia > Rodentia > Cricetidae > Microtus > Microtus ochrogaster. The sequence goes on from NC_022024.1 coordinate 17,368,739, forward strand.
AGCTCCTTAAATCCTGGTGTGTGAGGGAGGGCTTAGAGAGAATCAAAATGAAGATAGTAAGACACCATAGCCATCCGGACTGACATCTGTAAAGAATTCAGGTCATCTAAACACACACCCGGTAAATGCCACGTGACTCCAGGAAGTGAGCGATCTGAATTAATGTGTCTAGTCAAACCCCACTGTGGGTCAACAGCTGCATATTTGAGATACAATGGGACAAACAGCCCAACTTTTAAAAAAATCAATTTAAGGCATAGCCTGAGTGAGTGACAAAGAGCCAGTCAGCTGCTCCTCTCGAGAAGAGCATGCAGTCCTCACATGCCACAAATAGCCAACATATTTGAATGTATAGTTATGAAGTCATTAAATAATGTGTTTGTGTGCAAAAAGACAGCCTTATTGGGCTACTTTTCCCAATACTTTTATTTTCGGGGAGGGGAGGTGGACATAAGAAAACGTAATACTTCAACCAGGACCTAAACTTAAATATTTACGAGCTGGGAGTCTCCAAAGAAACCAAACCAACAGAATGCTTTGTAAAAGGAGAGGGAGTATAGAACGCAGAATTTACCTTAAGGAGTTGGATCTTTTAGCTATGGTGGCTGCCAAGCCCAAAATTTACAGAGTACTCTCAGCGCTGCCAATGGAGACCCAGGAAGAGTCCAGGTTCAGCCTGGGGGCAGTCTGCTAGCAGGGCGGAAGTCAACCTTAAAGCCTTAAACTGATTGGATGAAGCCCGGCCAAGGTCTTCGTTTTTTACTAGTCACCATCTTTAGAGAGTCCATCTCTAAAAACAGTTGCATTCTAGGGCGCTAGAGGTTAAAGTTTCAACAGACAGATGGAAAAAGGTGCAAGATCCAACCCTAAAATATCTTAATGGGTTTTGTTATGGTAGGAAGGGAGGGAGAGATGAAGAGACAGAGGGGTATAAGAGGTGAGAAAGGAAAGGAAGAAGAGAGGAGAGGAAGGAGATGGAAGAGATTGGGAAATATACTAACTTCTCAGGGCAGAGAGTCTGAAATTGTAGTGCCCCAGCACTGAGAATACAATTGCCTGAGAAACGATAGAAAAGCGATTTCTCGGCTCCCACCGCGGTCACGGTGAACCCACAGGTGAGGCCGAGCAATCTGGCTAAGAAACCCTTCCTGGGATCCCACTGAAGGCTGGAGTGGGAGAGCAACCCTCTCAACAGCTGCTGTTTTACAAAGAAGGGTGCCCCCTGAGAGAATTTCCAACGTGCTGGTGTAAACGTTGTTTAAACCACGCGTTCTCACGAACCGTGTTATGCTGAGTCATGTTTTCTAAATCCGCCTCCCATCCGTTTTCCCCATAATGTAGAAATTAAGCCACATTTCCAAGGATAGGCATTGTAACAGTATTGCAAAGGCACTTGGCACCTGAATACAGATGGCACTGGGTAAAAGAACCATGGGTATCCAGGAGAACTAATTTATTGAATATTCAAACAGGTTGGTTGCTGTCTGTCTGCTTGGAAGCCTTGATTAATTTATACAACCCCCATGAACTAGAAAACTAAATTCTAAAGGTTGAACTTAGTAAAATTCATTCTACTCTCTTTAAAAGTAAAACACCTACACATAGAACTTCTGCGTGGCCTCTTTTGGCCAAGAGTCCATTTTATCCCATGCCTCCAAATACCTGATTCCCCCTCCCAGTGTTAGTCTTTATAAACAGCCAACACACAAGCTAGTCCCAATCCCCCATGTTTGGGAATCTCCAGTAGGAGGTGCAAGAACGTCTCATTTGCTGTGAACATTTCCAAGTCAAGCGGACAATCAGATCTGCGAACAAGGGCACAGTCAATTTAGCTAAGGAATTCAGCATCGTTTGAAGCACAAGGAGTTGCAGGTCACTCAGAATCAACCCTGAAGCCTGGCCCAGCCCCCACCCTCCAGTTCTGGGTTGGATAGCTCTGTCTAGAGCACACTTAGGGTTTGCATGGATCCCTTCCTTCAGCCTTACTGCACAGGCCCTGATTTCCACCTTGTCCCGTCCATTCTCTGGAGCATCCAGAGGCACTAGCCATTGATGATCAGCTCGGCAGCAGTAGGAATAAGACAGAACTCGCATCTGAAGGGTTTGCGCAGGACCACGGGACAAAGTGAGAACCCGTTCTGGTGCTGGGGTTACTTCCCATTTCTCCATCCCTTGTCCCTATGATGGAAGAAACAGATGTGGACAAGGCTCACTGGCCGGTTACAGCTCACAAGCCTGGATTCATCTATTTCATGCCTTTGCCTTGGCTTCAGAGGCCAGACTCTTCTTACTTCAAACCTCAGTTCTCTCTGCCCTCTTCTGGAAGATGCTTGCTGCAGAGACTGCCTTCCTCTCCAAAGTGAAAGCGGCCTGCACAGGAAGGTGCGTGTTGAACAGTGTTAGTTCTGTGCCTCTGCCAGGTATTATAGGGCAGATGCAAATTATTGTGGGAGTCCTAAGGATCTAGAGGAGTAGTTCTCGACCTGGGGGTCACAACCCTTTGGAGTCAAATGACCCTTTCAGAGGAGTCGCCTGAGGCCTTGGAAAACACCGATATCTACCTTCCCATTCACGACAGTTGCAAGATTACACTCATAGTGTAGCAACAAAAACAGTTCTATGGCTGGGGGCTCCACAACGTGAGAGAACTGTATGCAAAGGATCTCAGCATTAGGGAGGCTGAGAACCGCTGCTCTGGAGGGATGAATTGCTAGCCCTGAGCCTCGGTTTCTTCAGCTGCTATGAGGCTGATAATACCTTCTTCATCGGGAGAGAGTGGCTATACCCAGATGACCTGCAGTGGGGCTTTCCACAGGCCCTGACAAGCAGTCAGGTGATCTGTATTCTGTAATATCTCCATGAGTCACTGTTTTTCTCTAGATTTATCTCTGGAATTCCCCTGGAGGCCATTCGGACTTGTGGCTCATTATTTTCTGTGTACTTCCCCCCCCCCCTTAGCACAGAGTTAAACAAAATTAAATTTAGCATCATGAGTTATCTTGAGAGGAAAATGGGTTCATAAAAAAAGCCTTTTACGGTTCTGAGAAGAAAAAACGTCACCAAACACAGAGGGGGTTCGATGATGGAAGAGGTAGGACATAGCCACCCCCTGTGGCTCCTCAGCACCAAGTGGCAGTGTCACCACCCCGTCCCACTTCCAGATCCAGTCTTGTGACCTGGGAGACGTGAGAGCAGCGGCTAGCTTGAGTGTGCCCCTGCTGATCCTCATTTGACATCTCATCAAGATGGTTCCACACTAGCCTTGGGAGATTCTGTCTTTGTCGACCACGGCCTACCAGTTTGGGAGCCTAGTGTTAGGTGGCTCGCCTCTATGGACAGCACTGAATTGTTTTTGCCAAGGTATATCCAACGCTTCTCCCATGACTCATAGCTGAAGTGAGGAAAAGATCTGACTTTCTCTGATAACTTCTCTCGGCGTGGAAATGTTTGCTCTTGTTACACATACTCAGAGCGAACACGTGGCATGCTCCTCTTTCCCTTCTCTGGCCAAGTAACTAACGACTTTGTTGTGACGACCTCTTGCAGCCCCTCCTCCTACAAACAGTAATGTCACTGCCTCGGTCCAGTTCACTCTCTTCTCACAATTACTTCACAGATTGGGGGTAGGGAACCTCTGATAAATGGAGAATATTCTTCTCAGCTGAAATCCTTTGAGCCTGGCCAAGGACACTTGAATTCAAAGCAGATTGTGTAGGACAGTTCAAGGTGAGCCTTTCTGGACAGGAGGTGGCAGTAGCAGTCAAGGATTGAGCACCGTTCCCCAGCCCTGCTGACGGGAGGTGCTTGCCATCAAGGGTCAATTCCGGGCTGCGGTTTGCTATTCAAAAGCTAACATGTACAAAATGCCTGAGGTCGCCTGTCCTCAATGAGCAACTATGGAAAACCCCCAAGTGGTACAGATTGAAAGCTGAGCAAGCAAATGAATAAGCTGAGGTAGTATGAAGTAAAATGCTGGTACCAAATCCTCCCTGCAGAGGAAAAGAAGGGCCCTCGGGGCAACAGACCCAGCTACGGGAGGGCTGGCAAGTGTGGGTTGATTAGCAAGAACAAGGACTCCAGAGCCAGTCCACACCCTCACTGACACTTATGCAGGAGACTCAGCCAAGCCCTCCTATAGATTAAGGGATATTGAATCTTCTTCATAAGCCCAACACAGGGTCCAAACAGACAAAGCTATCTGATTTGAGATCACCTGTTGAATTTTACCCTGCCTCTCAAATGTAGTACCCCATTTTCCTCTCTGTTAGAAGGCCAGAAGCAGTTGAAGCATGGATCTATTATTTCTCTGATAATTATAATTTCCCAGAGAGTTAAGGCACACAAATTACTTCGTAATAGCTTTAATTTTTTTGCTTCATCTTTAGTCTACAATTATGCACTTAGCCGCGCTCCTGTCGTCTGTTGTCATGATTTATGAAACCTCAGCTCTCTGATCTCATTTCTTACCCTCTGCCTCCTTTAAAACTTACAGAACATGGGCTGCAAGGTCAAACTTCACATCACGGCAGCATCGCGTTCTCAGGTATAATCATTACCGTCTTAATAAGGCGGGCAGTTAGTTCCACGATAGCTCATTTCATCCGCCAGATAATTGCTCAGCCTTCACTATATAACCCCCGTTCTATGCCTTGCTCCCAGTCCAGAGTTGGTATGTTCAAACATCTATTGATTTGGCACATGTAGCAATTAAAAACTTATTTCCCACCAAGTCTATGATAGATCAACTGCCATGCATGAAAGGGGAAGCTATAATTAATCTTACCCAACTTCACTTGTAGCAAAAAACAATGTAACCAGAAAGTTTCCTGGTAAGTGCCAACTGCTGGACAGTTACCATAACCTTTTCAAACGTTCAGAAGAATAGAATATAGCTCAGTGACAGAGTATTTGCTTAGGAGGTATGAGACCTGTGTTCTATGCTTAGCACTGAAAAAAAAAAAAGCCTGAAGTTTATTTATTGCAGAATTAGTTTGGTATCAAGGTAGATGATTTATAAGGCCCGCGACCACACAGAAACATTTATGTTCTTTTTTTTC
>NC_022024.1:17374474-17382546 GCF_000317375.1 Microtus ochrogaster
TGCTCTTTGATTGCCTGTAATGTGATGAGCGCTGAAAACATTGCGAGTGTCCTGCAGAAGGAATTCTCACAAAAGGAAAGGCTCATTGTCATCAAGGTTGAGATGCTCAAAGTCTCCTCGCACCCCGTGCTGCTAATTAACTATATAATGATGACATCTCAGAGATTAAGTCCCACGCCCCTGAAAGGGAGTAATAATAGATCATGCTATCTCCTGACAGCGTACAAATTATACTGTTTGTCTTCATTCTGGAGCTGTGCGAACCAATGCTAAAGAAAAGTCTCTGTTGCCTGTCCAGGTATTGACTGTTCTACAGTTCAATACGGTTTCTTTTTCCCTCAAGGTCATAAAAATTAGTTCAAAGAAACACTCGTTTGATAAAAAATTCTTTAAGCAATACATTCCAAACTAAGAATTTTCATTTAGCAATAAGTCCTTTGCTGAGTGCCTCCACACTTAAATAGGACATATTTGCATTGATGTAAAAATAAGTTATTTTCAATGTCATTCATATTCATTTGATGGGTTACTTTTATAGAATTAAGAATTACAGGACTGCCGGGCGGTGGTGGCGCACGCCTTTAATCCCAGCACTTGGGAGGCAGAGGCCGGCGGATTTCCGTGAGTTCGAGACCAGCCTGGTCTACAAGAGCTAGTTCCAGGACAGGCTCGAAAGCTACAGAGAAACCCTATCTTGAAAAAAAAAAAAACTATAGAAATAGGTTCAGTGTCCAGCAGAAACACTTAGAGAGCCTGTCTTGAAAAACAAAAAATAAATAAATAGAGTTTTCATGATCATGATGTCTCTTCACAGCAATGGGAACCCACACTAACCAGCAATCAAGAAAATGCCACAAAGATAGCCAGCTCCTCTGGCCAATCTGATAAAGGCATTTTGTCAGTTAAGTCCCTCCTTCCAGGAGACACTAGTTTGTGCCAAGCTATGTGTAACAGCTCTGGCTGTCCTAGAACTCACAGAGATCCCCAGCCTCTGCCTCCTGAGTGTTGGGATTAAAGGTGTACGCCACTACTGCCTGGCTAACAGGGCAACTCTTATAAAGGAAGCATTTAATTGCGGTGGCTTGCTTACAGTTCAGAGGTTAAGTCCATTATCATCATGGCGGGAAGCAAGGCAGCATGCAGGCAGACATGGTGCTGGGGAAGGACCTGAGAGCTCTTACATCTTGACTCACAGACAACAGGAAGTGGTCTCAATGGGCGTGGCTTGAGCATATATGAGACCTCAAAGCCAGCCTCCACAGTTACACACTTCCTCCAACAAGGCCACACCTCCTTATAGGGCCACACCCTTGGGGGGGGAGGGCCAAGGCCACTGTAGACGATGTCATCCCTATGCAGGTGGGCCTGCATTGCATTAAAAGGTGATCAAATAAGGAAGGTGAGCCTGGGATCAAGACAGGAAGCAGGGTTCTCAAGGTCTCTGCCTCAGATACATTTTCAGCAGCATTGGTTTGGACTGCTTCATATGGTTTCGTATGATCATTCCATAATATCCTTCAGCTGGTCCCCAGCTGTCGGACACTTTTTCTATATTACAAATCAGAGCTCAGTTTGATCATCTTTTTCACTGTAACTTTGGTCCGTTCCTCCATTACCTTCCTTAGAAAGTAGTTCTCTGATCAAGGAATTGTGTGTGCGCAAGTGTGTGCGCAAGTGTGTGTGTGTGTGTGTGTGTGTGTGTGTGCATGTGTGTGCATGTACACGTTTGTGTGTGTGTGTGGACTTGTGGCAGGGCCTCCCTGTGTAACCCAGGCTGACCTGGAACTCACTATACAGCCCCGACCAGACTCAAACTGAGCTTCCTAATACCTAGGCTTCCCAAGTGCAGGTACTTCACACCCGCCTCGCAAGTGTGGGCTAAAGCTTTGAAATGTCACATTCTCCCTGCGAAAGGCAGCGATTTGTTTTGCCTCTCTCCCACCTGAGTCTGCAACTCTACGCGCAATCTCGGAGTGACAATGAGCGCTGTGTGACGGTTTAAAACCTTCGCCAGTTTGATAGTTATGCGTTTCTGATCACTGCTGAGTTAGGGCATTGCCCCCTGCCTCTGCATTTAGCCTCCTTTACCACTGGAAAAAAGATGCACTGGGAGAAAAAGGGGCTACGGGCTCAAAGTTGGAAAAATTAGCGTAAGACTGAAAGGGACCAATTTATGGCCCTCAAGGTAAGCTGCAAATGTGAACACGTGAATGGCAGCGTAAAAGGAGAGGTGTCCTTCCCTCTACAAGGCAGGCAAGAAATGTCCCTCTTGACCACTTCATAAAAGGCAGCTCAACATCTTACTCCTTACAGTGTTTAAGCCGCTGCCACAATCTTGGCTCGCTCCGCCGTTGAGCTTGGAAGGGCCCTGACTGCATGATTTATGGAGGTTCTCCCCGCACAGGTAAATCCCTCGAGACAACCGCCAACCCCTCATCTCCTCAGAGCGGCATGTCACAATATTCCAATAGGTTCAACTTTAATCCACTTAGTGAGTAAACCACCCTTCTCTCTCTTTGTTGAACTGCTTTCGTGCCTAATGGGTTATTTCCCCCTCCAGATGTGTAAGAGCGCCAAACAACCCTGTGCCTTTAACCGGCTGGTAATGTGTCATGTTTCACTACATTTGAAACCGAGGTGACGTACATTAAGTAGCCAGATCACAACATGTCAGTCAAGCAGCTGCTTGTATCCTCTCCCAGGGTTTGCTAGGTAGAGAATTTCAAGTACCTACCTGTTCTGTAAAGGAGACTGCTGTATTTTCCTGCTTCTCTGGCACATCAATTACTCGACAGTAGTTAATTCTTTCCAGCTTTTAAATTATTTTCTCATACCCAAGAGCTAAGTAGTAAATCAAGATGTAATCTAAGCAGTAGTTTGAGTACGATACGATAATTCCCCATTAGACTTTAAGGGCAAAAATGCAGGTAATTGCAGACCGCCCTGAATGCACGCACAAGACTAGGAAAAAAGCAAAATAAACATCATCTTCTACTTGGAAATACAAAAATTAAATATTGAGGCACATTACTCTTTTCTTCTGTAAATCAACTAAATCTTTTCCATCCATGTAAGGAAGACAAATATGCATTTTTGTTTATAACGTGGCCTAGAATGTTTACAGTGACTCACGGTGCACCCCACCAAAAATCCAGCAGGGAAGAACAAGGGATAATCCCATGGGTCTGTGCGGTGTCTCTGGCATCTGCCCCTCCTCCAAATGGCCTGCTGGAGTCTATTTTACTTCTCTATGGGAGAAGCTACTTAGAGTCAAACACCATTAAATCAAACTGCAAAGGGAGGAGGAAATGAATGTGGCTAATTGCATTTTGAGCCACGGTTGGTACCAATTGTTGTGGTAGAACCGGGAAGGCAGGTAGTAAGTATGGGGGTGTGTGATGAAGTGACAGCAGATGGAGACTGGGGGTGTGGCTATGTCTGTGGCGGATGTGGCTGTGTGGGTGTTGGGGGTATGGGGTGATGGAGTGTGTGGTGGGGTGACTGTGGGGATAGCTGTGGGAGTGCGGATATGACTGGGGGGGTGGTGAGTGGTTGGGGTGGTCGTGTGAATGTGTGGCTGTGTGGGTATGGGTGTCGGGGGGGGTGCGTGGCTGTGTGGGTGTATGGGGGTGTGGGTGTTGGGGGTGACCCTGTGAGCGTGGCTGTGGCTGTGCCGCTGTGTGTGTTGGAAAGGTAGGGATGCTCATAGATCCTTATTGGTCTCACTGCTGGAAGTTGAGACTTCATCTTGAAGCCCTGATCTCCCAGGAGAGTTGCCACTGCTGCTTATGGCTCAGGAATGTCTGGTTCTAGCTATTGCTCCTCCTCATCATCCTAGTGTAGGCAGAAGCCCTCGCTGCACCTATACTCTCTTGGGAGAGGTAAACCTGTCCGCCTATCAGTGCTTCTTCAGGGTAGCAGTAGGAGAACTCTGATAAGGGCAGATGGAATCTGAGCTGTCCAGGGAAAGGAACACCAGAGATAAGTGGAAACCCAGGGCAGAGAGGCAGCAGATAGAAAGCCGTGGATTTTGTTCTTAGAAGGCAGAGAACCCTGAGGACTTCAAGAGTCACAGCGACCTTCTGAGAGGAGGCTGGCCCCGCCATCCCAAAGGCATAAACTTCAGGATCTTACTACATTAGGACTCGGAAACACATGCCCTCCTAGAGGACACAGTGGTGGGCCACACAGCAAGCCGGCATCTGGTGTCATGGATGGCCACGGGGCCATATTCTTTTCAGGTTCTTATGTAGGGCGCCTGTATCTAAAGAAGTAGATGATTGCCCCCTTGATAGGTTTTCCACTTTGTTTCTATATTTATACAGAATTAATCACTTGTTTATCAAAATTCATCTTTACCTTCCTTTTGTTTTTTGTTTGTTTGGTTGGTTTGGTGTTTTGAGATAGGGTTGCACTGTATCCAGGCCTAGCTGTCCTGGAACTCACTCTATATACCAGACTGGCCTCAAACACACAGATATCCATCTAATCCCAAGTGATGGGATTAGAGGTGCGTGCCGCCACCACCTGGATAGTTTTTTGCCTTCTAAGGGTAATACATGTTCTTAAAAAAGGGACAGATAGAAAGGCAAAGGCATTGCCCACCCATAGTGATTTCTTTCATCAGAGATAATTACTGTTAGGCTGTCTCATGTATGTAGTTTCAGAAATTATATATATATGTATATGTATGTATGTATGTATATACACACACACGCATTATCATACTATTTTACTCTTTACATGAATTTGTGCTCTAGTGATGACACTATGATGGTGATGTAAGAGTGACCAAATATGCCAGGCGGTGGTGGCGCACGCCTTTAATCCCTGCACTCAGGAGGCAGAGGCAGTCAGATCTCTATGAGTTCGAGGCCAGCCTGGTCTACAAATCTAGTTCCAGGACAGGCTCCAAAGCTACAAAGAAACCCTGTCTTGGGGAGTGTGCATGTGTGTGTGGGGGGGGGGGTGACCAAATAAGGCCAGTGTGATTGGGAGGACCTTTGATGAACTGTTGCGAAATAAAATAACAGGACAAGGGGAAAATAAAAAGAAAGCAAAATAGAACAGCAGCTGTCCACGTCAGAGGAAAGAGGACGCTGGACAGTACAGAACACACGCGCTTTCTGAAGTAAAGGCCCAGCTGAATCATTCCTCTGTTTCCCTTTCCTCCACACGGTAACTACACATGCATAGCTGCCTGCGTCTGTGTGTGAGCTCACCACAGTGTCTTTACTTATTCATCAGCATATACACCAAATGCTTTGTCTCAGAAACGCTATTATTTTCAGTCTCTCTGTGCACGGGAACTAATTACAACATGTCCTGTAAGTGGAAATACTAAGTGGAAGGGAATGCGAATTCCCCGTGTCGCCAAAGCGTTCTACCCAAACCACCGTTTCAATTTATAATCACTGGAAGGGAAACTTTTATTTCAGGATTTCCTGGTAGGAAGTGCTGAGCTATGCTGCTGCAGACCCAGCCCTGCTGACGTGGGGCCCGGTGGCTACCCATTTGTATACAGAATGGCAGTCACATGGGTGGGCACACTCAGCTTTCTCTGCGCTTCTGAGTGAGCAGTTGAGCAGTTTGCTTTAGTAACACAGCTGAAAGGCAGTGTGGCCTAAGCCCATCCACACTGAGACCATTCACACTGAACATTGTATCCACACTGAGCCCATTCACACTGAACATTGTATCCACACTGAGCCCATTCACACTGAACATTGTATCCACACTGAGCCCATTCACACTGAACATTGTATCCACACTGAGCATCGTATGCACACTGAGCCCATTCACACTGAACATTGTATCCACACTGAGCATCGTATCCACACTGAGCCCATTCACACTGAACATTGTATCCACACTGAGCCCACACAGAAATTTCACACCAGAAATCGTGGTTTTGAAGCCCTGACTGCTGTCAGAATGCCTCATTTCCAGATCTAAGGAAAATTCAATTGAGAAGGCCAAGGAATGGGGGGAAGGGAGTGTGAAGGCCACATAGCGCTGTCAGGAAAGCTTCATAAAAGGACCAGACAGAGATACACATTAGGAGATTAATACAGGGCTGTGTGACACTCGAGCATTCAGGTTTGCTGGGGTAAAATCCTGGAGGAAGGGGAGGAAGAGTGTTTGTGACATACCGGCATGGGGAGGGCTGGCTGCAGGGCTGGGAGGACAAGCAGGAAGTTTCATCCTGGGCTGCTTTTGCTCAAATGTTTCTCAGGAAGACACACTTCATCAACACTAAGCTATCATTACACTGGGCCTTTTCATGCATATTTGTTATTGATTAAAATCTAAGCACAGAAGGGAAATCACTAGATTCATTATGTTCTTACTAAAAGAATGGGTAAACTAGAACTAGCCATGTCTATATTTTCAAACCACAAACTGGGGGGAATTTCTTTCTGTTTTAGAAAAAAAAAAAAGAGTCCAGGATTCAAATTCTATTACATTTGTTATTGATCAAGAGAGCAGGTCCAAAGAATGTGCTTTTGAAATGGTGAGAGCTTCCAAGAAATCTGAAAAGAATAGCTTATTTGGGGGGCATTGGGAAAAACCATGTTTGAAATACAGGGTAGTCATAAATGAAAAGATACATGATTTATGATGTGTAAATATGTGCTGTTTCTATGTTTGAGTCCCCTGTGATATCCAACTCTTTTAGTTAGGGTTTTATTGCTGTGAAGAGACACCATGACCACAGCAACTCTTAGAAGAAAAAAACATCTAACTGTGGCTGGCTTAGAGTTTTGAGGGTGTAGTCCATTATCATCAACATGTCAGGAAGCATAGGGACATGCGGGTGCCTCAAAAGCCAGCATCTAGCACGAGCACTTGCCCCTGGCCTCTGATTTTATTCATCTGAATAAATAAAACCAGCAGCACTTTCTGCCTTTCTCCCTGCAATGCGCACTAACAATTTCAGATTTTCAGTGCAGGGAATCCAAATCAGGGCATTAAACTCGGAATCATTCTTCAGGAATTTATTTCTACACACGACCCCTCACGGAGCTTAGGTTGGGAAAGTGGGAAGTTGGGGAGGTAAGGTGTCATAAGACAGATGTCTGGATTAGTCAAGAAAAGACAGCACCAAAGCATCTTAACCGGTGTTCTGCTAAGTCCCATTAACCCAGCTTGCCTTCTGCCTCCTCCCACCAGGGACACAGCAAGCCCACATCACCAGAAGTAGGCCAGGGATGATCCCATCGGCTCCAGGAGCTGAATGTCTGCTGCAGAGTCCAGATAATGAGACTCGATTACATACACAAGCAGCCCTCTGTAGCATCCGCTGTCACACTGCCAAATGGGGAAGGCGCTGCGCTGGCGACATGCAGGGATGCATACCTTGCAGCTGACGCTGACTCAGAGTGGCTGGGGCTTTTCAAGTGAAATAGCTTATGCATACAGCAATCAGAAGATAATCGTCTACCCAACTCGGCCAAAGACGACATAAAGAACACACCAATATATCCTGCACACATATTCCGTTCTTTCTCCTATCATTTAAAGGTGGCTATCAGTGTGAACTTGGCACCTGGGATTCTCCAGCCCTTTTCACATTCTGTCACTTCCATGTATTTTTTTCTTACCTACACACTTATTTTTGGTTTTACATGTTTTCAACTACATATATGGCACCTGTGTTTCTTACTTTTTTTTTCAAACTTTATAAATAGCATTATACTCTAAATCTGCTAATTTTTTTTTTTGTTTTTTGTTTTTTTTCGAGACAGGGTTTCTCTGTGGCTTTGGAGCCTGTCCTAGAACTAGCTCTGTAGACCAGGCTGGTCTCGAACTCACAGAGATCCGCCTGCCTCTACCTCCCGAGTGCTGGGATTAAAGGCTATTTAACTCTCCAAATTATGATCTAGAGATGTAGTATAACTTTGTTAAAATTGTATTGCCATTTAGCGTTGATAAACATGTTGTTCTGAGGATGGTATCTGGGTTAGTTCTGATTTCTGCTGCCTTAGAAAATGCAGTCAAGAATAGTGTGTTTGAGCCGGGCGGTGGCGGCGCACGTCTTTAATCCCAGCACTCGGGAGGCAGAGGCAGGC
>NC_022024.1:17382656-17388751 GCF_000317375.1 Microtus ochrogaster
TTCCAGGACAGGCTCCAAAAAACCAGAGAGAAACCCTGTCTTGGAAAAAAAAAAAAAAGAATAGTGTGTTTGCGCAAAGTGGCAGAGGGTGTCTGTGTATCTGTGGCCATTACACACCCAGTGCAGGGTCTGAGCATCATCATCTTTTCTGACCACAGTCAGGAAACATCTCGAGCAGAAATACAAGGGTTCTTGTTACACACATCCTTCTCATGTTAGCATTCTCACAGTTAAGTCTTTGCCCTGCTACATCCTGGCTTCTGAGTACCTTGCTTCTTAAAACCTTTGACCTTTCCTAAGTCAGCTGCTCTGCCACCCACTGTCACCTCCAGCAGCTTGCAGCTGTTTCTCGGGATAGATATAATATAACACTATCTGGTAACATCTCGCCTGTCTTTTTTTTTTAAATATTTATTTTATTTATTTATTATGTAGACAATATTCTCTCTGCATGTATGCCTGAAGGCCAGAAGAGGGCACCAGACCTCATCACAGATGTGGCTGCTGGGAATTGAACTCAGGACCTTTGGCAGAACGCGCACTGCTCTTAACAGCTGAGCCATCTCTCCAGCCCCCTCGCCTGCCTTTTCAATCCACAATCCTTACACGTTTCTGCTCAACAGGAAGGGAGGGGAACAGAAACAAGCCAGTCTAGAATTAAAATTCTTATCTTTTCCAGTTCAAAGTAGCCTAATAGAGGCGTGACGTGAGTAGACAGCCCGCCTTCCTCCGTTCTGAAGCAGCGGTGTGGAATCGTATTACTTAGAAGGCATCTCTCACCTACGAAAACTACCCTTCCGTAAACTGGAGGAACGCAGAGTGGTAGGGTGAGGCATGGCAAAGCAGCAGGGGTTTGTTTTCCTTCTCCTGAACGGTGTTTACTCTTTTTCCTTCTGAGTCACGTCATTCCTGGACCCCAAGGGGGAAAAGCGTTCAGCATTGGCACATCTTCTAGAATTCACTTCCTTTCTACTAAGCTGGAATCTTACCGCATCCAGATTCCTCAGTGGCAAAGCAGCTTTCAAAGACGCGTGCTTTTGATGTAAAGAAGGGTGAGGAGGGGGCATGGCAATGCGGAAATGAGTATTTGTTAAGATTGGAAGTGGGAACTTTAGAGAGTAACCATTCTTACTACCTCCCGCGGTGACCTGCAGCATCCAATTGCTCAGCCAGGACGAGCAAGTTTCCATCCCTAAAAAAACAAGGGTCCTATTTCACTCTGGCATACGTGGGTAACAAATGGATTGTTGGGTGCTGTTCTCAATGTGGTGACAGACAAGTAACTAGAAACTGCGTTTTCATCGTTGCTCTTCTGAGTTTTAAGAATGGTATTGTAGCAGATCAAAGGTTCTCCAAGTGGAACTACTTTTTCAGCAAGCTCTAAAAGGGAGTGCAAGTTCCTGGAGAAGGCTCAGCAGCAAAGAGCGCTCACTGCTCTTGCTAAGGACTAGAGTTCTGTTCCCAGCACCTACATGGGGCAGCTTAGAACCTCCTGTAACTCCAGCTCCAGGGCATCCAACACCCTCATCTGACTTTTCCCAGCACCCCTTCCTCCCAACACATGCCTGTGAGTACTAATGTACACATAGACACATAAATAAAAATTAATCCTTTTGAAAATATTACCAGGTGGGTGTTATGGGGAGGAAAATTTGTTTCAAAGAATGACTTAAAGTAGCAGTTCTCAACCTTCCTAATGCTGCCACCCTTTAATACAGTTCCTGGTGTTGTGGTGACCCCAACCATAAAGTTAATTTCATTGCTACTTCATAACTGGGATTTTTACTAGTGTTGTGCATTAGGTGACCCCTGTGAAAGGATCCTTTAACCCCCAACCCCAAGGGGTCACAACCCAAAGGTTGAGAACCACTGGTTTAAAGAACGCTTCTAAAATCATTTCTTTCATGTCCTGGACTCTTCTGTGTACAGATGTGTGTCCTAAATCTGCCAGGCAGAACTTAGAGCAGCTGGATCTCCAAATCGAGCACAGGCTTTTTCACTACAAACACCCACAGGGTTTACTTTCGGAGGCTACACACCTTAAGAAAATGCTAGGCTAGATCTTCTAAGGTCAGCCATGGCATGATTCCTAATCACTGAGTTCAGAAATCAAGAAACCTCAAACCAGAGTCCTTGACTAAAGATCTGTGTTGGGCTCTCCATATTGATATGTTTGGTGTACAGACGGCCTTCATGGCAGATGTCATGAAAACTTGCAGTGTTGTTTGGTTTTGGTTTTATCTGCTTAAATGCCAGGGGAATGTTTTGGACCAGGAGCATGTTTGTGGTGTTGAACGTATTATCAATATTTCCTAAAACATGCTCTTTTAAGTCAGTAGTTGTGATAATTCTTTAATGAAATCTGCTCACAAGAATCTGGTGCCTGTTCCCCGTCTAGTTAATTAGACCCTCTCCCGACACATCAGCTCCCCCACCACCCCCAGAGGAGGGCCTTTGTACTCCCCTCTGTTATATTATCTGCTGATTCTGCAGGTGGCCTTGTATTTGGGGGCTATGCCTGTATGTCAGTCATTTCATCTGCCGCCATGTTTGCTCCGTTCCCTGAAGGATTGACTTGGAAAATTTGTTCCATCGTAGCCCTTTCTTCTTTGTGCGCCTTAGACCTTGTGCAACCTTTCCACGGTCCTAGCTCGTCTTTGAGGTTGTGGCTTTCAGAGGTTGATGTCCTCATTAAGTTGACTCACAGTGTAGAACATTTCAGAGGAATTTCCTTTTGTTTTTCTGGATTAGCCTTTCTTTAGATGCTGAGGTTTCTATTATCCTTTTGTCTACCGTGTCCCTGTCTTTTAAGGAAGAGCTGCTTTTGTTCGCTTTTATTTGGGAGAGTTGTCTTAGCATGCTGGATAATCAACATTGTTTAGCCCTACCTTCCTTCTTGTTCATTTTAGATCAGTGGGTCTCAACTGCTTTCAGGGTCGGACAATCTTTTTGCCGGGGTCACCTAAACCCATTGGAAAAACAGATTTATGATTCAAGTAGCAAAATTTATGTCACAACTGTAGCAAAATTAGTTATAAAGTAGAAACGAAAAAATTTCATAGTTGGGTGTCACCACAACACAAGGACTTGTATTAAATGGTTACTGTTAGGAATATTTTCCTAACGCAAATTCCTAATCAAGCTAAATCAAAACAAGCCAAATTAAGAGATATCCAGGTTTAATGGGATTTCTGCGCTCTTGGGTGGCCCCCAGGGGAAACCGGGAAGCCACGGGAATGTGACCACCAGGAGAAGGGAGAAAGAAAAGGAGACCACGTGTTCCTCTTTGGGAGTTCACTTAAATTTTCTTGGGAGTGGTCCTGACCTCCCTCCGGGGTGGGGTCAGGACCTGGCCTGCTGGGATTTGGAGTCCAAAGTGCTAACTCGGGGGGGGGGGGGGGGGCTAGGATAGATGCAAGGGCCAGGGGTCTAAGCTCCCAACTTAACAGTTACAGCATCAGAAAGGTTGAGGACCACTGATCTTTATCTTCTCTCTTCTAGTGATGCCTCCTTGCTTTCATTTCTACTGACTCTAACGTGTTCCTCCTAAGCTATGTCTTAAGAAGGAATGCGAGATACCATCCACTTTCCTACAGTCACGGGTAGACAGACCGAGAAGGGAAAGCTCTACTGAACCCCTGGGGGATGCTCACATGAGCTGGAATCCCTACATCCTTCCAACCCCTTCGGGATTTGGTTGATGTGTTAAGTTGTTGCTTTGTTGTTTTGTTTATTGCACTGGGAATGATGCCCAGGACACCAGGAAATCGGGGCAAATGCTTTCTCTCTTATCCACATATTCATCACTCGGCTATTTTGAAGTTTTACGTTTTCCCTTTACTCAAGACAAGCCGGCACTTGTCGAGGGACGCTCCGGGGTCATTGCTTTCTGGAGCTGTGTTTTGTTTAGTTTTTCAGATATTCAACAACTTTTTATTGACTCTCCTTTATAAGACACTGGGGATAAGCTAAGCAAACAAATAAGACAAATGAGTTCATAGTCGGTGTGGAAACCGTGCTGACATATGGCGTCTGAAAGAAACAGCTCGCTCCTTCCTGAGAGTTGATGTACTCACTGTCCTTCAGACAAAAACAAGACAATGAAGAGAGTCTCCTTAGCAGCCTCCAGACTTGAGAGCAACAGTGAAACGCTTTCACCAGCCCCCCAGGAAGTCAACAAGGGGCAGGCAGGAAGGCAGGCTTTAGATATGCCTTGTATCCCTTGGGGACCATCTCTTTTTCTGGACCAGCATCTAGCGGAGAGGAGCTGAAGGAAGGTCACATGTCTTGTTCTGTTGTCTGAGTTATTACACTTTCTCTTCCTCAGGAACAGGAGTATTGAGGAGGCAAGATGCTGTTTCTTACTGTTGACATTGTTTGCCTTCAGTTCAGAGAGGGCACAGGCAAAAACAGAAGTAGGGGTATAGTCACCTACCCCTGGACTTCTACCAGCATGTGGGGCTCCAGGTACACATTAGAAACCCCAGATACCCGTGTCCCTTAAGCCAGTGCTCCCCACCCTTCTTAATGCTGTGACCCTTTAATATACAGTTCCTCATGCTGTAGTGATCCCCATCCATAAAAAATTTTATTGCCACTTCATAGCTGTAATTTTGCTACTGTTATGAATCGTAATGTAAATATCTGATATGCAGGATATCTGTTACATGGTCCCCCAAAAGGGGTCACAACCACTCCCTTAAGCTTCACCTAAACAGTAAAGGAGACATTTGCGCTTTTAGATCCTTTAGTATCAGGTGAAGCATCACCTACAAATGCTCCTACTGACTTAGATGAAGAAGAAAATCTTTGCCAAGTGTTATGCTCCTAAGAAAATCCAGGTGGCACTAGCTTGTGGATCCTTGTGTCATTGTCTTGCATCTAATGTAACTTCTGCATTCCAGGGATCCTCAGCCAGTTGCCTTGAAAGCTGGTTACTGTGGCGATGACAGCCAATACAGTGATGACCCCTTCACAGGAAGTTCTGTGTCACCAGGAAATGAATAGCCGGAGATGGCCTTGAAAAAAGAGTCACGCTCCCTCTCTGAAAATGCTTCTACAAAAAAACGCCATAAATGTAGACAGTCGTGGGGTATAGATTTGTCCATAATTAGTATCAGTGGCACTTTCTGTGAAACTGCAATTTAGGCTTGCAAAAGCAAAGGAGGCAGCGGAAAGACCAGACACCAGCATTGAGATGTTTCTCATCCTCCCACGGGCTGATGTGCAGCCGCGAGCTTAGAGTTCCTCAGAGCAGAGGCAGAGAGGCCTGACTCTGAATCTTGTCCAGAATAATTCTGGGTGATTAGGATTCCAAATCGGTTTTCAAAAGGGCTAATTCTTACCCTGCCGCGCTGGATGTAAACACAGTTCGAACAACTCACAACTGGGTTCTTAATCTGAAGGCCACTGTACAGCAGCAGTTAGAGATCTCACCCTCAGCCCCTGTTGGGGGAGGAGTTTCCTGGAGAAGCTCGTGCTTGATTGACAGGTGATTGGTCAGAACAGGATGTCACAAAGTAGCCATTAATAATTCAAAAGCAATGGAGGATGACTCAGGAACCAAAAGTCTACATTCTGTCCCCCACTTGGTCCTTCACTTTTTTTATTGAGTTTATGTGACTGCATGCAGACATGGCCTTTTAAATTTCTAAGTGTTTTCTGTTTATCACTGTCCCGGTCTTTATAGAGATTGAAGCATCAGCTAATGCTGCCCTTTGGTTCTTTTGAGAATTTTTTTTTTCTGGCACTGCTTCACTGCACACCTGTAAAAATTCCCGTGCAGAAAGATAGATCTTGATTGTGTTTAAAGAAGCAGCAGCTAACAGTATAAGCTATGCGTTAACAAAACAGGTTGACGATTCCCTAAAATGTCGACTCCTATGCTTCTCTCAGGGTTGAATAGGAGCAGTTTTACCTAAAATGCCTTAATCTTGCTGATTGCATATGGCCTTAGGCTCATTTATATTATTTCTTAAAAGAGGCATTAAAAACACCAAGTGCTTTTCCATGTAATCAGAGCCCGTAAATGGTCGTTTCTCTTAGAACATTGTGTCTACCTTCTTATTCATTTATTATTAGAGATCTCTAACTGC
>NC_022024.1:17390034-17391084 GCF_000317375.1 Microtus ochrogaster
AAAGGAGCCTAGTCGCTAGAGCAGGAGCCAGAACCAAGCGCAGGAACCAAGAGAGAGGGCCGAGGCTTGCTGCTCTTTTTTAAAGATAAATAGACCACGCCCCAGTGGGCTGGTACTTCAGCAGCTATTGGCTGAAGGAGCTGAAGATCCTCCCTCAACACCCGTGAGACATCTTTGCCATGTCCAGTGAGAAAGCTATTCCTCTGATGTCTCCAGAGACAGATCTCCCCGGGGTGATGTCATAGAAGTCCCAGCAGTGTTGAAACCTTCACCCCAAGGCATTTCTACACCATACAAATGCATGGGCAAATACAGGTTTCTGTGGGAAATTTTAAAAGGTGTGGCTAAGCTGGGATAAGCAGCCATGACAATTCCATGAAGAAATGCTATTAGAACTGATCACAGTGAAGATGTGTTGGGTGGATGGAGAGGAGACAGCTAAAAAGGTGTGTTCCACATGTCAAAGAGACGACTAGGGAAAAGAGGAAACGGAGCTTGGGCAGCCTGGCAGAGGTTCCCCATGAATAGATGTAAAACTTGCTATAGCACAGGCTGGCGCTCCCTTTAAGAGAAGTGGAACACGACAGGGCCCCCAAAGGAACTCCATCCATGTCCATGGTTCCACAAGAAACTCTGTAGGAAGTGAAAAGTCTAATATAGGACTGGATTCCCTGGTCATTAAAATGCTTATATGGTAAGATACAAAAATAGGAAATACATAAAACCACAGATTGTGGCTTTAATTTGGCGCCTTCAACTACTTGCCTTGGTAATTTTAATCCTATGTTTTATAAATTCTGGATACCATACATAATTCCATCTCTCTGAAACCAACTCTCCAGCCCCTGTGAATCTTTTCCACTGTACCTTATACTAATGAAGAAACCAAGAATTGCACTGTTCATCCTTTTCCAGGTCCATGGGCTCAGAAGGGTCCCTTTGGACACAAAGAGGGAACCCAGAGGAAGTAATTCCCTTGTTTTAAGGAGGCTGCTAGTTCGTTTTCAGGCTGCCCAGACTCCCAAAATAATCACACAGAAACTATATTAT
>NC_022024.1:17392511-17402010 GCF_000317375.1 Microtus ochrogaster
GTGTGTGTGTGTGTGTGTGTGTGTGTGTGTGTGTGTGTGTGTGTGTGTGTTCCACTTTGTATCTGTGCATGCCCAAGTTGTTAGTCAGGAAGCCTGTAGTCACATAGAATCCATTAAATGATCCTCAAAAATGATAGGTGGGATTCCGTGGTTTCCACCACCAGTGCTTAAAACGAAAATGCCCTCCACTTAATTCATAATAGCATGTGGCTTTATGCTTTTTGTCTCTTCCAAGCCTGCTGCCACCATTAGTGAATTAAATCAGCCTTTGCTATTTTCTGATCTGTCTCATTAAAAGAGGGCTGGTTTTCTCTGTGGTAGTCACTTATATAGTGTTGTTTTCTTCTAGTAAGCATTGCACTTAACCAATGTAAATTCATTTTTAAATTGTATGCTCACTTGGAAAATTTCCCCCAGAATCTATTTTTAATGTTACAGCCTTGCTATAGCATTGCAGGGGGGCATTTTAACCTACACAAACATTTTAAACTATAGAGACACACCAACTCTTTTATGTAGTCTTTTCCAAATGTTTATAAATTATTTATAAAGAGCCCCTCAAGTAAATGTGCTGAAACTGCCAGTGATAGAAATAAAAATTATTAGTTCTTTGAACCCAATTATGATTTAATTATTTGTATACTGTTAAACAGTTGGTTTACTGATAGAACAAGGCTTACTTGATAAATGCAGAAGAAGAAGAAGAAGAAGAAGAAGAAGAAGAAGAAGAAGAAGAAGAAGAAGAAGAAGAAGAAGAAGAAGAAGAAGAAGAAGAAAAGCCTGCATTTGGCAAAGAAATACTGAATCCTAAATCTATCTTTTTGTTCTCTCTCACTACTAGGCCACTTTAGACGAGTATTTAGTGGTTCATTTCTGGGAACCTGCTTGAATATGACAAATGTCTCTCTTGACAAATAGCTATGATTATATTCCCAAGTTTAGGCAGAAGCCATCCTGAAAATTCTGCAAACACCCACTGGTCCCCTGTCATCTTCCAGCTCTCCTTTGGGTCAAACCTTTCTGGTACCTGTTGAAAGCTGTCCGTCCTTCCTTCCTTCCTTCCTTCCTTCCTTCCTTCCTTCCTTCCTTCTTTCCTTCTTTCCTTCCTTCCTTCTTTCCTTCCTTCCTTCCTTCCTTCCTTCCTTCATTTTTATGAGACAGGTTTTGAGGCTGTCCTGGAACTCACTCTGTAGACCAGGCTGGCCTCGAACTTAGAGAACTGCTTGCCTCTCCCTCCTGACTGCTGGGATTAAAGGTGTATTCCACCACTGCCCAGATCGGAGCTGTCATTTCTTCCTCTCTTAGCATTGAACTTTGAACGGAGCAGATCCTACCTCTCCCTTCAGAAAAGAATCAACGCGGCCCTTCTTCCTTATCCATTTGAAGAGAGACCTAAAACTTAGACCTAAGTTCATTTGGCTCACTCCATTTAGCATATGGATTTTTAGAGCAAGAATTTCCCCTGTGCTGTCCTATCAGAGGAAATTTGGGGCTTTCTTGGTACCTCTATGTGTAGACTATTTTCCCTCCAACAGTATTTTGTGATCCTATGAGACATAACTGGTGCTGTCATTTGTATTCTGAACATGAAGTCCTAGAAAGGCTGGCAAGGCTACCATGTATAGTGTAAGACAAACACCATAGAAAAGACTTCGAGACACTGGTAAACCTGGAGCTTGCGGACATCCCTGAATTCCTACCAACTGTGAACCCTGCTGAACTGCTGTGATACGGATAACCCAAAAGAGAAGACGAAAAGATTTAGTTTGCTAATTCCTCATCCTCCTGACATCCATAGATGGGAATGTGGCCAGGACAGGTAGGTAGGTAGTTTGGGGGAGGGATGTAGGCTCTTCCTGCCTTCTTCTCCTGCTGCCCCATTACCCTGTTAACTTCACCATGGTGAGACACGGTCAAGAAAGCCCCACTCACTACCCAAGGTGGGGTTTATGAAGCTCATGTCTATTGGTATCTTTTTTAAAAATTTATTTTATGTGCATTGGTGTAAAAGTGTCAGATCCCTTAAAAACTGGGGCTACAAACAGTTGTGAGTTGCCATGTGGGTACTGGGAATTGAACCCAGGTCCTCTGGAAGAACAGCCAGCACTCTTAATGTTAAGCCGTCTCTCCAGCCCCTCTATTGATACATTGAACCTGACATTTTCTGTTGTGTTCTATCCTATGTGTTTGTTATAAGATATTTAGCAGAATCCCTGCACTTACCTCCAAATTTCCATAGCAATCCCCCTTTCTCTGTGGTGACATGAGAAATGTATCTCAACACTGCCAGAAGCTCCCCACACTGAGAACTACAGTTTGTGAGCTATGCTGTGGAAGGTGATTACATCACCTCTAAGAATCAGGAGGTAGTCAATCAGCCATCATGTCAGAGAAGATTTAGAGGAGATGGGTGTAACTGGGAAAATTGGTTCCCACCTTCAACTGTGGGAGTTTATTACTCAAAAATGAGCAGGGAAGGGATTTCAGGGGACACTCACTATCCCTGTCACAGAGGCCCACTTCTAGACTTTGCTATTTCATAAAGCCTATAAGGGACCCTCTGATTTGAACCATTTAGAAACGCTTGTGCAATCACTAGAGCCCTAACGGATGTAATCATCACTTTCTTCATCCCATAATATAAGCTGAATTCAGTGAACATTATCCAAAGAATAAAGGATAAAAGGAATAATATCTGACGATACCCAGAAGCTGGGTACCAGCTCAGAAGGCATGAAACAAAGCAGCCGCGATGAGGCTAATTCTTACTGAGAGAAGTCTTTGAAATAGAAGGCCATGGTCACCAGGGCCCACGGTCACTGTGGTAGTTAAGGAAGAAGACAGTATCATTATGCAAAATTGTCAGAATTCAAAAGGCAAGCATTGTGCATTAGTCGGCTCTTAACTGCCACTTTCTAGTTCACATTGTAAATACAAAAAGCCTTTAGTGGCTCCTTTATATCTCATTGCTTACCGCCAGCTGTTTGGCAATTATATTTCTATGAAGTTAGCACAAATTGACATTAGAACTGCCTCAGGGAAGAAGGGGCTGGAAATATTTTAGGGTTTTAGGGTAGAAATATCGAATAGTAACGAAGACATTCCTATCGTACGAGTAGTTCCCAAAGTTCATCACTTAAGACACAATACTTCACTCAAAAACACATTTTCCCAAAAGAAGATTGTTTTTATGTTAGTCAAGTAGCACAGAAGTCCTCCAATACCAGAGAAACAAAAAAAGTACAAAAGAAAAAGGCCACAGGCAAAGAGGATCTACTTTGTGCTGCAGAATGAAAAGGTTCTGATTGTTCATTCACAGACATTCAGGACAGTCTGCAGGGAAGAAGTGACCTTTGTGCCAAAGTTAGGATGGGCGAAGGAAGAAAGCGCATCGCAGGCTAGGAGAATAATCTTAAAGCCACGCATTTAAAGATCCACATCATGGATGCTCAGCAGCAGGGATGAGCGACAAGACAAATGTTAGGATGAACCAGACGTACCCTGGGTTCAGATGTGACGCCACTAAAGACTTTTCATGGGTGGTGTGGTGACAAACAAACTTAGCAACCATGTGAGGGATCCTTTGAGATCAGCAACTGCAGACTCTCTTTCTGGTCTTGAGCAGTGGCGATGGGTTAGGATGGAAATCAAAGGAAACCATGAAAGAACCTTAACAGGTTGTGAAGACCAAGAAGGAATCCTGGCCCCAGATGCTTGAACTTTTGGCTCCAGGAAGTGAGAATTAAGGTGAAGAAAAGGCTTGTGGGGAGGAGAGGAAACTGAGCAGCATCTGGCTGAAGGATAAGAGAAGGGCTGAGGTGGCTGTGGTCTTGTGGCAAGTCACATG
Organism: Microtus ochrogaster; assembly: GCF_000317375.1. Taxonomy (NCBI): domain Eukaryota; kingdom Metazoa; phylum Chordata; class Mammalia; order Rodentia; family Cricetidae; genus Microtus; species Microtus ochrogaster. Next base: position 17,396,359 of record NC_022024.1, read on the forward strand.
CTCTGTGCTGTTTCTGCAGAACGCTTGCCCACTGAGGTCACATAGCTGAAGGAAAAACAGTTCACATTCTACTTAGCTCAAATTTTATGTGCTTCTGGGGTGAGAGTTTTACACGTAAAACTGAGCCGGTGACCATGTTAGTGAAGACAATGAAGTCAGGTATGAGGTTCCATGTCTAGGAACTTCATTTAGCAGAGCTAAGTGACATTGGGAGTATCGGGTTGCTTTGTAGAATGTCTGAGAAAAGGAGCGTAGAGAAAAAAAAAAAACAATCTCATCGACTGTGTTCAAATAATAGTTAAGATGGCAATCTCATATAAAGTATGTCAGCGAGGGTCTCGGGGCAGAGGAAATAAAAGGAGAAATTATCATCTGATTCTCAAAGAGAAAAATGAGAGCAACAAAATAACAGTTCCTGAAAATTATCTGTTGGAGAGGCTTTTTGAGCTATCTTTTGATGCTCACTCTGCAGACTTGCTCATATTACCAGCCCCTCCAAAGATAATCTCACTAAAGCAAGTGAAACTTTCTGTACAGTGTGCCCGGGGAGGGGAGAAAATGAAGAGCAGGGACCGGAACAGCAGGAAAGCAGGGTAGAGCTAATGGCATTTCTCTTCTTCTTTCATGACCAAAAGACAGTGATGGTCTGGGTATGGTGGTATGAGCCTTTAAGCCCAGCACTCTGGAGGTCGAAGTGGGTGGATCTCTATCTGATCTACATAAGCAGTCCCAGGGGACACTATGAGACCCTGTCTCCCAGCTCTGTATTTAAAGTACCGAGGTGAGAGTCAGGGATTGGAATAAATACAGCACCTGGCATCCTCTGTGGAGGTGACAGCTCATCCTACATAGACATGGATCCTGGAGCACCATGGCTAGATCAGTTTGACAGAAACTGGCTATTGGAAGGTCATCTTTAGCAAAGAAAGACCCATACTAATTGATATTATGAGGACATATATGAATATGCATAAGTCTTTTACTCATGCTTGAACATGAACACACAATGAACAAAAACAATGGCACTGGACCCCAGGCTTTCCTCCTGGTGACACACTCAGAAGGTGTCTTAGTTAAGGTTTCAACCACTGTGAAGAGACATCATGACCACAGCAACTCTTATAAAGGAAAACATTTAATGGGGTGGCTTCCAGTTTCAGAGGGTTAGTCCATTATCATCATGGTGGGACATGGTGCCATGCAGGCAGACATGGTGCTGGAGCTGAGAAGTCCTATTTCTTGATTGGCAGGCAACAGGAAGTGGTCTGAGACACTGAACAGGGCTTGAGCATATGAGGCCTCAAAGCCCACCGCACAGTGACACACTTCCTCCAACAAAACAATACCCATTGCAAACAAAGCCACACCTCCTAATAATACCATTCCTTGTGAGCTTATGGGGGCCAATTACATTCAAACTACCACAGAAGGGGATGGTCAAGTGACAGCTACAGACCTGCCTTGTCATCCTCAGAGACCCTCCAAGCTGAGTCTAACCAAGCAGTCATAAACCCTGCCATACAAGACCTAAACTGTTCATCACCAGCCAGAGATCCTCTGTCAGCCTCTTCAAGTCATCATTGCTTTGGTGCAAGGTTCAATAAATGATATGTCAAATCATATTGGGGTAGCCTTAATGTAATGGTTTCCTGTCCCTCATTCTAGATGAGAAACAGAGGGATGAAGAGGAAAGAAAGAAGGAAAGGGAAGGAGGGAAGAAGGAAGGACAAAGGAAGAGAGAGGGAGGGAAAGGAAAGGTTCTATAGCAAAGTAGAAGCTAGAAGGAAGAAGCTAAATTGTTATAAAATTTTCTCATAATAAAAAATATTAACAGGAAAGGAACACAGATCTGAGACTTGCCAATAACTGGCATTACCACATCCCTGACAACAAATCTCAATAGTGAGAGAGACCTCTTTCTCATTTTAGCAACACAAGAAAAGTGTTAACAAATAGTTCATGTATGACATGCCCAAATATGTCAACATTTTAGCTGGCTTCAGAACCTACCAAGGCTAAGTAATTTTGACTCCTACTGTCCAGGATTGTCAGTGAAAACATCCCGCTTAGGTCTCTGACTTTACCTCCCCAACTCTGTGTGATTTGAGCCATTTATCTCAAGAGAGGGAGAAAACTTTGGAAGACCCTAAATTGGTTTTCTGTCTTAGACTTCAAGATCACCCTATAAAGCAGTAATATTCTTTCTTTGATCGCATCCATGATTAAATTCTTCATGAGTCAATCCTTGGCTGAGAGAAGGCATCGCACTAGGGAGCTTGTCTCTATAAGGAATGGGGCAGAGAAACTACCCAACCAGACCTCTCAAGGGCAGAAAGAACGCTTTGTTAAGGAATCAAGCTGCCAAGGCCATCTATGGGGAATGGGACAAAGTGATAGGAAAGCAAGCAGATCATGCATGACAGCAGGGTGGGGATGATCTGAGTTGCTGCAAGTTGTCCAGATTGATCCAGAACTAGGTTCCCTTTCCAGAAGTAGTTGGGAGAAGGTTGAGGGGGTTCCTGGAAAATAAAAAACTATGATAAGAGTTCTGCTTTTCTAGCTAACAGAAACCTTCAGGCTTGTTTACCTTACAGCAATTCTCTGTTTACCCAGCCAGAGCCCTTGTGTTTAGGACAATGTCACCAGCTCTGCCATTTGGGGGAGGGGTGGCTTTGAACCCCAGCGGCTCACTTCTGCAGCAAATGAGACTTTTTTTTTTCTTAAAGAAAACTAAAGATCAATTTGTTTAGCAAATGAAACTTTTTCCTGCTTGCTGGATGTGGGCACCAGGTCAGCCAAGTGAGCTAGGGGTCAGTCTGGGTCATAGAGACTGCCTTAGCTGTCACTTGCCCCAAACCATCATAATCATATATGTCAGCCTCAAGTTGAAACACTTTCCACGTGTGTTATAACTATGGTTAGCTATTATCATTTTCCCTAACCTGCAGTTGAGGATATGTGACACACATACAAAGGTTAAACAACTTCTGCATGACCACACAGCTGTGAGGAGCAGAGCCAAGATCCACATTAGTCTGGTTTTAGCATCTGTGCTTACGAACATTTATACTAAACTTTCTTCCTGGCATACCACAAAGGGCAGCAGATTTTGAGACAAAAGACAGGGATGTGGGTCTTGAGGAAAAACAAAAACATCAGACATTCTCAGGCATTTTCTCACAGGCATTATTGTAGTATAAAATGATATAATGTAATATTAAATAATTGGATGGATGGATGGATGGATGGATGGATGGATGGATGGATGGATGGATGGATGAATGGAATAAGTTTATAGAAAGCATAAATTACACTTCAAGTGTTGAGGGCCATTATTGTTTAAACCTTTTAAAATCATTCTTGGCTTATATTTTATCCGATTTTACTAGATTTACCACAGAGCCTAAAAAGTCTAGATAGTACTATGATTTTTTTTTTGTGGGGGGGATGGTATGCTCAGTGTTCTTTTATTTTTGTTAAAAGAACTTAACCTTTTTTAAGGCTTTTCAATTCGAAAATCAGAATAGCCACTTTTAGGAAAGTGGAGAGAACATCAACATTTTTCAAAAGATGAGTTTCTAGATCTATATATATAAAATCTTTACTTATTTATTATGTGCAGTGTTCTGTACTGGTGTGTCTACAGACCAGAAGAGGGAACCAGATCTCATTATAGATGGTTGTGAGCTACCATGTCGTTGCTGGGAATTGAACTCATGACCTCTGGAAGAGTAATCAGTACTCCTAATCTCTGAGCCATCTCTCCATCCCTAGACCTATTAACTCTTGAAGATTGGAGAAGCCACTCAGAGTGCTTATCTGGCATACCTACGACCCTGGGTTCAGTCCCAACCCCCCCCCAACACACACACACCTTGAAAGCACCTTGACTCTCATCCTCACACCTTGCTTAATAACAAAACAGAATCTCTTCGATTGATGGCTGCTTTAATAGTTTTCTGTTGCCAGTGTGAAAATATAATCAAGTCCCTGTCCTGAAACAACACTGTATTTCCTTATAGTTCTATGGAGTTAGAGAAACTCCCATTCATTTAGAGAAGAGGAAAAAGTACTAGAATAGACCTATTGTATGATGTGGTAACTGTAGTCAGTAAGGAAGCCTTCTTGAAAATCTCTAAGACAGTACATACACAGTAAACATTCTCACCATGAAAAGTATGTGAAATAAAGCCTGTTTGTTAGCCCAGTTCAACCACTCCACAATGTACATGCATTAAAGCCATATTGCACATAGTAAATACAGTTTCTTCTTGTTTTGTTTCACGAGACAAGACAGAGACTTTGTGTAGCCTGGGCTATCCTATAACTAGCTCTGGCCTCCAACAAGCTGGCCATAAGCTCACATGAAATCTGCTTGCCTCTGACTCCTGATCATGAGGGTTATAGACATGCATCACCGCTGCCCGCTGTTCATGCAATTTCTCTGTCCCAATGTAAAATGTTAACAGAGAGGTCTAACCCAACCATCAGTGAACTCAAGTCCACGTGTGAACAGGATTATCTTTCCTGGAGGCTCTAGAGAAGAGGGCACCCCTTGTCACTATTTGGTTTTTTTGGGTTTTTGTTTGTTGGTTGGTTTGTCATTTCTAAATGTTTTCTTCTGGCAATCATCCACATACCTGAGCTTGTGGTGCCTTCTTGCTCAAAAGCAAGGCATGTTAGTTTACTCTTGCAAAACCAGCATTTGAGAGTCTGTGGCAGAAGCTGGAGGCCAGCCTGAGCTACAGAGTGAGTCCCAGGGAAGCCTGTCTCAAATATAAATAAATAAAATAGCCCAACACATTAGCATATGCCCGACCCTTCCTCTGTAGTCACGTTTCCTTCTGATTGTAGCCAGCAAAGGTTCTTAGCATTTGTGAGGACTTATATGGAAAGAGGGGGCCCTTCTGGAAACTCCAGGCTGACCTCATTTGAAAGTCCTCGCTTTGGGGCTGGAGAGATGGCTCAGTGGTTAAGAGCATTGCCTGCTCTTCCAAAGGTCATGAGTTCAATTCCCAGCAACCACATGATGGCTCACAACCATCTGTAATGAGATTTAGTGCCCTCTTCTGGCCTGCAGACACACACAGACAGGATATTGTATACATACTAAATAAATATTCTTTAAAAAAAAAAAAAAGAAAGTCCTCGCTTTCAACACATTTGCCATGCCCCCTTGGGCCACACAACATACTTGTAGGTTCTCGAGATTAGGACGTCATGTCTTTGGAAAGAGTTATTATTCTGCCTACCATAATTGTGAGTATTAGGGACACGCACTTTAATTTGCTGTATTAAAAAGACTTGTCGACATGGAAGCGTGCGAGTGATCTGAAAAAAACCACATCAGAGTGTCCAGAAAATCCTCCAAGTCAGATCAGCTATTAGGACTGAGAGGAGATAAAGTCCAGCTAACCTGATTTCCAAAATGGGGAAGAAAAAAAAAAAAAAAAAAGACAGCCACACAAGTTGTCTGGAAAGAAGCAATGACACTCAGAGCAAAGCCAAATGAGAGGCCTGACAATGACCCAGGCAGACTGGGCCATGACGATCTCATGGCTGTTTCACTGACAGAGAAGTCCTACTTTCTATTCTGTGTGTGTGCGTGGTGTGTGTGTGTGTGTGTGTGTGTGTGTGTGTGTGTGTGTGTGT
>NC_022024.1:17402180-17406213 GCF_000317375.1 Microtus ochrogaster
GTGTGTGTGTGTGAGCATGTGAGTGTGTGTGTGTGCACTATGCATGTGTGAGTACAGGCACCCCAGCACCACACAAAGCACATGTGGAGGTCAGAGGTCAACTTTGTGATGTCATTTCTGTCCTACCTTTCTGTGGCTTCTAGGAATAGGATTCAGGTCCCCAGGGTTCCCTGATGCTGGTCTCCAACTTCTCTTCTTTTGTTGAAGTCGCAGCCAAAAGTCATCAGAAATTAAAGAGCAGAGAAAAAGATCTTTCTCCCTACCAAAGCCTTAAAAGAAGTAGACTAGTATTTTGAAACAGAAATGAAACAAATGAACGGCTTGCCACATCTCTCCGCCTTGGGGCTTTCTGGGTGCAGCAGGGATTAGATGTTGCTAAAGAAGGGGGGGTCGGTATTTGGATGAGGAAGATGTCCATGACTGCTTACTGCCGGGAACTGGAGGACCCCCACAAGCCGCAGGGACACCGAGTCCCTGAAGGGGTGGCCCAGTTTCACGGCTTACATAATTCGCCACACTATTTGCACATTCCCAAATCCCCAAGGGAAGTTTCCAACACCATGCCTAGTGTCTAGCTGCAGAACCCAAGAAAGGCCACATCAGTAAGTCCCATCTCAGCCTATTGTGTCGTTTCCATAAAATTGTACCTTATGACAGACACAATCGCCAGGACTTTTACGCCACCATGACAATGGGAGTTTACAAGGACTTGCTTTCTGGAATAAACCTTAAAACAGACCAAAATTAATCATACAACGATCTGCTTTGTGGGAGAGGTAATCTTTGCTTCCAAAAATCTGTCTGTCTGTCCTCCAAGGATAAGCGAGACTCACTACATGGATGTCTTCCTATTTAGGGGTCTCAGTGTCGAGCCAGGGAAACAGGAACAAGACTTGAGCTCATAAAAATCACTAATGAGATAAACGAGAGATTAGCGCCATCTGCAAAGGGATCAGAATTCAGGACAAGACCTCTGTGCAGTAAGGGAAGCCAGAGAACACTTGGGAATCGAGGCAGTCAAGGAGCAGAAAGCAGAGAAGCCTAGAGAAAAATGGAGAAACAGGCTAAGACTTCAGATTGCGGGGGTCACAAAAAATGATCCCTTGCCTGAGTTCAGCACTGAAAAAACATATCCCCAAACTATCTATATCCAAATATGTAGGCTTTGGAGCAACAGGAACAAGACCTTACACTTACATTTTACTTGTTCATTTAACAAAAAAAAAAAAAAAGAGGGGGGTAGAATGCAGCTGGGTTGGCAGAATGAACCCATAGCATGCACAAGTACACCCCAAAATCTTTATTATGTGTTAGACTGTTCAAGTAAAATAGACTGGTGAATATTAACATATGGTTTCTGTCCTTCAGGGGTATCTTAGGTGGGGTTTCTGTTCCTATAAAGAAACACCATGACAACTGCCATGCTTATAAAGGAAAACTGAGGTGGTGGCTCACAGTTCAGAGGTGCAGTCCGTTATCATCACGGCGAGGAACATGGCACCGTGGTGTTGACATGGTGTTGGCTGCATCTTGATCAGAAAGCAACAGGAAATCAACTGGGAGCAGCCAGAGCCCAAGAGAACTAAAAGTCCACACCCACAGAGTCACACTTCCTCCAACAAGGCCACCCCAACTCCAACAGAGCCACACCTGCTATTGATGCCACTCCCTTTAGGGGCCATTTTCTTTCAAACCACCACATTCTACTGAGGCACAAAGAGAGGGAGGTAAAAAACAACCTTTTTATCTGCTGCTTTCTGAAACTATGTGGGCATTAGATTGCCTGTGTTATTTCTCCCAACTCAAGTTCTGAAAGGAGAGAGAAAATTTGAAAGGCTTAGCGGTAGTTATTTCGGATGACACTAATTTTTTTTTTCTTTTTATCTTTGCCTTCTGGAACTTTTCTATAATGAACTTGCATTATATATGAAATGGAAATTGCTCAAAAAAAAACATTAGAGAGATTTTTTTTTCTTTCAGTCCTGGTTTCTTGCGAGGTGAAGGTGTGTCGCTCGCCCATTGGTAATGAATGCTGGCTCTGGGCGCTCCCTCGCCCCTCCAGTGTCTGGCCTATTTTTTTTACCTTTGCCTAATGAGGCTTGAGGAAAAATGCTCAGACAATCATCCTGACCTTTCCTCATCACTTCTGCCTTGCACACATGTGACGAAAGCTATCGCCAACCTTTAAGGCTTGGTATGATCACCCTGTCTAACACACACATACAGAGAGAGACAGTGTGTGTTGAGAGCACTGAGTGTGAACAAGTGCCGGATTCTCTTACTCAACCCTCTGTAGTGGCATTTCATTTGTTATTTTAATAAATAAAGACTGCCGGAAGATCAGAGAGTAAAACAACCCCACTGGTCAGCCTTACAGACCAGGCGGTAGTACCACACACCTTTAATCCCAGTAGCCACACTAGTTGCCATAGAAACCGGGCAGTGCACGCCTTTAATCCCAGCCCTAGAGAGGATTATAAAATGGGAGGAGACAGTTCTCAGACTCAGTCTCATTCTGAGATCCCTGGAGGCAGGATCGCCATTTCAGACTGAGGTCGAAGTAAGAGCCAGTGGCTGGCTGTTTTGCTTTTCTTGCCTTCAGGTTGAACCCCAACTTCTCTCTCTGAGTTTTTATGCATTGACCCTCCCATCTCGGCTCCAATGTGTCCTCCATAGAGGACCGCTGAGCGATTCCGTTCCTACTTGATTTTATACTTTGCTGTTGCTGCTGTCTCCTGTCAGCTCTTGGCTCAGCTCCTCCCTGTCCCAAGCTCTTTAAAAGCTGAATATCGTTGCCCCACAAGTCTGAACTCCCATCATGAAGACCAGAGATCTATTGTGCTCGGCGTTGCTCCTATCAGTAATAAGATGGCCTAATACTTCTCAGCCACTCAACCAATGCTGGCTGTGTGAATAAATAAATAAATACAAAGTGGCCCCTTTGTTCTCAATAGCAAGCAACAGCTAAGCCCTCTGCCAGCTCACAAAAGCCAACTGTTAAATTCCCAGAAACTTTACACACCCGTTGTTAAACAGTTTGCGGCTTAAAAGGGGCCACGGTAAGCACACTTACACCACAGAGATCCGCAAATGCTTCATCAAGACATTTTCCTCCAAAGAGATGGTTTCCTGGCATACCACTGTCCTTTCCTTCCAAAGAAACTGGGAATTTCAGCTAGCATGCCAATAAGCCCGCCACAGAGCTTGCTTAAAACCCCTCAATGAAAGGTGCTGGACACTTACAACATATTAAATAGAAGCTACGTGATCACTCACCTGTGGGGGCTCAGTCCTTTCCTATGCTAATTCGTGATCTACAACACGTGGCTCTGGCTGGTGAGAAGGCTCCGAGGGAAAGGGACCTGCTGCCAAATCTGATAACCTGAGTTTGAACCCTAGGACCCACGAGGGAAAAGGACAGACTCCCACAAGCTGTCCTTTGGTCTCCACGCCTGCACTGTGTCGTGAACCCCACCACCACACACAAATACAACAAAATGGTTTTGTTTTAGTACCAGGTTTTCCTTTTAGGCCACCAACCAGCCTCCAAATCATGGCGTGGGGACTTATTATTAGTTTTGAATGCTCAGCCCAGCTTAGGGTCCTTTCTGGCTGGCTCCTTTAACTTAAATTAACCTTCTCTACCTTTACCTTTTGCCTCGGGGCTTATTACCTTTCTTACCGCTGTATCTCTTACTTTCATTGCTTCTCTAAGTCTGACTGGCTGTCAGCTCCTTGGCTTCTGGCTCCAGATGTCTTCCTCTTTCTCCTTCATTCTCTTCTCATTCCCCTTTTAAGCCTAGATTCCTCCTCCTTTTTATAGTCTCTCTGCCTGCCAGCCCCGCCTATCCCTCTCTTCTGCCTAATTATTGGCCATCCAGCTTTTTAGTAAACCAATCAGGTGCCTCAGGCAGGCAAGGTGAAACAGATGCAACACATCTTTACATAATGAAATGCACATCCTTACAACATTAAGCAAGTGCAGAAGAAACAAATGGAACACATCTTTACATAGTTAAAGTAGCATTCCGCA
>NC_022024.1:17406769-17417541 GCF_000317375.1 Microtus ochrogaster
ACTGACTCCTAGAGACTGCCCTGGAGCAGCGGTAGTTCAATACGACCCTTAGCAAAGACGCCAATGTCAGACCGTAATAAAATATTTTAGATAAAATAAACCACGCGTCTGATCCCCTAACGCTCCTGTATCTGTTTTTCAGACCCTTATGTCAAGATTCATCTGATGCAGAACGGCAAGAGGCTGAAGAAGAAGAAGACAACCATTAAGAAGAATACGCTTAACCCCTACTACAACGAGTCCTTCAGCTTTGAAGTTCCTTTCGAGCAAATCCAGGTAATATCAGACACGCGTGTGTCCTTCCATTCAATTTCACGCCTTCAGATCCCATCAGTGACAAGCATAGACCCTGCGAGTCGTCAGTGCCCGGGCCTCCATCAGAACTGCCCCGTGCACATTTGATGCCTGAGCCTGGCCAGCCAGGACTTAATAAGACACACAGCATGAGAAGGGCTGATCCATCGGCTGGAACAGCCAGCGGCCTTCTGCTGGGCAGAAATAAAGTGGAAAATAGAAAACCAACAGAACCGCTTTGCTGTGTCAATAAGTTTGTCTATGGCATCCAAACGCCAAGAGAGAAAGACCTTGCCTATGGACTCCCAGGCAACAATAAGCAGTCTGCCTCTATAGGGCAAAAATCAGTCGCTCACGCCCATTTTCGCATGCTTGGATGTGTGGCTTTGCTTCTTTTCAACAGCTGTTAAGTAAGTAAATGCTACTGTTTCCCTAGCTCATCACTTGTCCCGTAGCCTCCAGCTGTGAACACTTTGGGCCTTCTGGCAAATGCTGGAAACATTCATTTCGACCAGAATTTAGTTGGCAATATCGCTCAGTGAACTTTTTTTTTTTTTTTTTTAAAACACCTCCTGGCATTTTGTTTTGAATTCCACAAAACAATACAAAGCAAGGTGTTGAGAGGAAATGAAAACCTCGTAAACCTACCTCTTTGGGCTACAATTCCATACCTACAAAAATACATCTCACCTATGAATTTCCAAAAGTACGAATATATTCAGAGGGAGGCATATTAAATATAACGAAATAAAATTTGTGATCTGGGGTGTCATTTCAGAGGAGAGAGACCCGAGCCTGCCACAAATCAGATTGGGCTTGGGAACAGAAGACACCCTGGGCTGGCCCTGCCTTCACTGCTCCTACAATTTTGTTTTTTTTCTTTTAATCTGAGAATGCTATTTTCCCAGTCTTTGTTTTTCCTAAATCAGTGATTCTCAATCTTCCTAATGCTGTGACCCTTTGATACAGTTCTCCATGCTGTGGTGACCCCCAACCACAGAATTATTTTCACTGCTACTTCCTAACTCTAACTTTGCGACTGTTATGAATCATAATGTAAATATCTGTGTTTTCCAATGGTCTGAGGCAGCCCCTGTGAAAGGCTTGTTTGATCCCCCCATAGAGTTCATAACCCACAGGCTGAGAAGCACTGCCCTAAAGGGACAGTGTCTTAACTGCTAGCAAAGGGGTTTAGTTTTCTCTTAGGCTGAGCTTAGAAGATGATGTGCCTGTCTTCTATCTTCCTCACACTCCTCCTGAAACATTTTGTGAAGGAGGCAAGTTATGCTACTTTCTGAAAGTATGCAAAAAAAAATATCTTGGTCACCACCATCAAAAAATGCAGAAATAAACTACAGAGGCAACTGCTGAATTAGATCCATTGGGTGCCCTAATCAATTCACTCGTCACTAACCTAATCAAGTTTGTCCCAACTCTGAAAATGTCCCTTATATTTCCAAATAATGTTCCCATGCTGGTTCCTGCGTGATGATTGCATCATGGTGCCTTTGCTTGGGACAAGGCTGAGAATCAAAGCCACAAATCTTACCATCTTCCCCCCTTGCTCCCAAACACACCTAGTAAATAGGTAATTCATTTATTTTATTCATTTGTGGTACAGGGGGATGAACCAACTACCACTGAGCCATGAGCCCAGCCTAGAAAAGTAATTTTCTTAATGCTGGCATCACAGTAAGACTGTACATAGAAGATGATGCTACATTTTGCATTCAAATTCTACATCCAAAAGCTATTGTTGGGCCCATGAGATGGCTAAGTGGATAAAGACTTGCTGCCAATCATGATAATCTAAAATTGATACCCAGGACCCACATGGTAGGAGGAGAGAACCAAATCTTTCAAGCTGTCCTCTCTACATATGCAACATGGCACACATGCCTACACACATACACACACACACAATGAATAACTAAATGTACTAAAAAAGGAAATCCCTTTTAAAAAGAAAAGTATGGTTGTAAATTTTTTTTTTTATTTTTTATTTTTTGGTTTTTTGAGACAGGGTTTCTCTGTGGCTTTGGAGCCTGTCCTGGAACTAGCTCTTGTAGACCAGGCTGGTCTCGAACTCACAGAGATCCGCCTGCCTCTGCCTCCCGAGTGCTGGGATTAAAGGCGTGCGCCACCACCGCCCGGCTTATTTTTTTTTTAATTTTTTATAATTTTGTTTTATTTGGGGAGGGGTCAGAGGTGGAGGGTGGATTCAAAGGGATCACAAAAGGAACGGGATTAAGATATATGATGTAAAAGTCACAGAGAATAAAGAAAAAAGAAAAAAAAGTTGTTTTTGCTGTTCCAAAACTGTACCCAAGTGACATCTGTCGATATACCAACAGAGTAGTTCTGTCCTCAGAATCAAAGTCCCCCAATGCCATAACTCAGTGGATCTTCGCCTGGGCCTGGCTTTCATCATTTTATTCTTCTTCCCCTTCATGCTGGCCACAAATTGATATAGCTACTTTATTTTAATCCTTTATCTTTCTATCCGGTGTCTAAATCAGAGCCATCGCATATTCTGACTAACCAAATTCATTACTTGGGAAGTAGAACCGAGATGCTCTTTAGAGACTGTATCTTTTAGGCTATCATATGAATTTGCTTTCCTTGATTCCGTCAGTCCAATAGAGGGAGTTATTAAATAGACCCTCACAGTCTGATGAAGAAACTCACGTGTGTCCTAAAGTGGCATCCGTTTACTATCAATGCCAGATGCCCAGTAGTTACTAATTCATGTTCAATAAGAGAATCATAGTCAAGGAAAAGCATATTTTTTCTGTTGCTGCCTTTTTTTTCTTTGAAAGATTTCTACTATATTGTCACTGTTCATGGTTACAATTATATGGTTAGTTTTCCATAAAACCCTTGCTGTCACTTCTTGAAATGAGGTCATAATGAATGATTACTCAGAAAGTCTTATTAAGAAAACAGCAACAGCAAAATAGAACAGCCTAAGTCCTAATCTAAGAACACCCATAGATGAGGTGCGTGAGGCAGTGTCGCAACAATCCACGGGTGTTTGCCGTGTTTGTCTCCAGGATAGAACCTGGACACCAACCCACTCCTTCCTTATGTGATCTCAGACAGGTTAGAGAACTTTTGTGAGCTCCCAGTAGCTCCCTCTGTGCCATGGAAATAAATATTAATAGGATCCATTGAGAGACATAACTAAATTATTTCTTCTGTAAAGTTGAGATACTATGAAGCACGTAATAAAAATCAGGATATATGTATTGAGATGACCGTCAGGCTTGATGACACACACCTGTAATCTAACATAACACTTGGGCGAGGCCAGAAACAGAAAGATCAGGAGTTCCTCAGCTTGAAGTCGGTCTGAGGTACATAAGACCCTGCCCCTACCAAATAAAAGGTGATAAGATGGTGGTGACCACGATGATGGTAGTGACAGTGACCATAATGTAGAGCTAGAACAATGAGAACTGGGCTGACGTTTCCATGGTCACATACTTTCAAGCCTCCTCCTGCTAGTCCGGAATGGAATCTGTAGTTCCTAGGGCTTCATCCATAGGGCCGGCTGACCTTTGGTGCGCTTTGTGTCCTCTTCCAGAAAGTCCAAGTGGTGGTGACGGTTTTGGACTACGACAAGATCGGCAAGAACGACGCCATCGGCAAAGTCTTTGTGGGCTACAACAGCACCGGCGCGGAGCTGCGACACTGGTCAGACATGCTGGCCAACCCCCGGCGACCCATCGCCCAGTGGCACACTCTGCAGGTCGAGGAGGAGGTTGATGCCATGCTGGCCGTCAAGAAGTAAGAGGAAGAAGAAGCCTTTCTGCGTTTGCCCACCTAGTGCTCTTTAGCCGGTATCTGTAAATACCTCAGTAATATGGGTCCTTTCAGTTTCCAGCCACGCATTCCTAACACGAGTCAGTGGTACTTCAGACCCTGTTTTGATTTGCACAAATTTCAGTGTAGAGAGCCCCCCCCCAGTGCCCTTCATCCATGCCACTGCCCTCCAAATCTACTCTTCTTTTAAGCAATATGATGTGTAGATAGAGCATGACTGAAATTATGTATTGTATCACACCGTTGTATATACCAGTATGCTAAAGATTTATTTCCGGTTGGTGTATTTGTATGTTGTAAGCGTTTCCTAATCTGTGTATATCTAGATGTTTTTAATAAGATGTTCTATTTTAAACTATGTAAATTGACTGAGATATAGGAGAGCTGATAATATATTATATGGTAAATATAGTATCGTCTGCATTCCAGCAAAAAAAAAAAAAAAATACCGACTTGAAAGGCACTAGTACCGTGAATCTGACATCTTAAAGGACAACTTAAACCTGAGCTATTGACATTTGAGTACCAAGATTCGCCCGCACGACATCTCTGGTGGGCGAACCCCATTCTGTAGATTTCTTTCCCAGGCAAATAGCATGACCCGAGCAGCATATCCAGGCTGACCTCAAGGAAGTGAAGCCACGACCCAGAATAGCATCTGTCTGTATGTCTCTGCAAAGCTAAGACCATGACTTCACTCTTACGTTCAGGGAGGCAAGTTCAGTGAGTTCCTATGAGTGCATCAAAGAGCAGCACCGGGCTGGTGTTCTCTGCGTGTGTGTGTGAATGCAAGGATGAAAGTATGCTCGTGTGTTACGTGTGGTGCATGCCTTCGTTTGGGGTTAGGGTGGGGGAGGAGAAGCGGAGAGAAGTCAGCGTTTCTGAAATATTGCCTGACTCTTTAAACAGAAAATAGTAGCTCTCCATGATCACATTATTTCTATAAGACGTGCAACCTGTGAATTCTGATCCAGATTTCACACCGATAACGATTCCAAAAGGTCTGCGCGTGAGACTTTATAATGAAATATTTTATTATATACAAAAACCGGATTAGAAGGAATGCAGAATATTTTTAACACAGCAATCTGTGCTTATTCCACAAAATTACTTTGTGGTAAACAGACAGTATTGTAAAATCCCATCAAAAGATGAAAAATAACAATTAGCCATAGTTCTGAATGCACTTCGATTAAGCCAAAACAGACAGCTAGTGATCTTTTTATATGCTCTTTTTACTTAAGTTTTAATTTGTCCTTTAAACAAAGGCGAAACAAAAACAAAAAACAAAAAAAAAAAACAAGAACAAGTTCCAGTAAAACTGAAGCAACCTCTTATGTACACTAGATGCTTGACTTAGGAGGAGTTTTTAACTGTTTTCCATGTTACCCTGTAGTAAATGGTACTACTCTGAAGCCACTAGTCATTCCATAAGAGTCTTAAGGATTGCTCTGTGTAACACTGTGACTGCCCTGTGTGCTTAGACACGTAGTTTCCTCAGTGGATAGCACTCGACTTATTCCGTAGTGATAATCGTAACAATACTGCCATTCCCTCTTACCGCACTGCCCAATCTGTGTGTGTAGCACAAACAGTTCTCATTACTAAGGACCAATTCAGAACTGGACAGCTATGCATAGGACAGAAAGATACATAGAGCGGGGATGGGGGTGGGGTGGGGAGAACACACAGCATCTTGTCGACACTGTGCACTAGTCCGTATTTGTCCCCGCTGTGGTAGACAGCCACTTCAGGAAGGTGAGCCTGCTACCTAAAGCAGCTTCTAGTCTCCTCCCCCACTGGCTGCTGGGCCCTGTCTTCACCTCCAGGCCACAGAGAGTAGCAAAGATCCAAAGTGAGAGACAGTCTTCACAGGTACCAAAATAAAATGGAGGGATGGTAGGTATGGCCTCGTGCTCCATCTTTAGGATCGAGCTCCGTGGTTAGGACAAAACTAGAGAGAATCCCCAAAAAGGGCTGCCGGTGGGCTTTAAACAAGGGGTTGGCTGTTCCTCCCCTCCCCCCCCCATACACACACCACAAAAATCAAATCCCAATGGTGATTTTTTTTTCCTCATCGGAGAAACGGTAAACCCTTTGCCTTTCATCCCCATCACAGCAAACTCTTTAGAAATAAGACCGACGAGGAGAAAAGCCTTTCCTGCGGATGAGCGGCACTTTTTAAAAGCCAAACACGGGGATGATAGGAAACGCACACTCACGGGTGGGCTTAAACAGCAGTTTAAAGAGGAGATGCAAATGAGATGCTTTCCTATATAAGGGACCAAGCCCTACCAAAGAGGAGGCGTTGGCTTTGAAAAGCACGGCAAACACCAGACCCTGACATTTGATTTCACCATCTCCCGATTTAAGTTATACACAGTGAAAGTAACATGCCCAAAGGCGCGGCTCCCAGCTGCCGAACGGACATTATTTCCCACATCCTGATACCGCTAGCATCGTCCTTGTACAACACTGCCAACATGGGGTTGCCACCGTAGACTTAGTTGGTACTATATCATCTCTCATGAGCCGGTGACTGGACCTGCTTTATGACCAAGCGTCATCCTCGGATAAACCACATGTACCTTCCTGACAAGGCTGTGTAAAGTCTTAGATGCTGATAACCCTAGAAAGATCCTAGTTGCCTTTGTGTATATTTACTGCCTGCTTGAGTGTTTCTCTGTGTGGGTTTCCCTGTGTCTCGTAGAAATGTTGGGGTGTTTTTCTTCTTCTGCCATAAGGCTCGTGGCCCGCGAGCCAACTCCTTTAGCTGTATTTTTCCCTTCATTTTTTGATAAGTGGTTTAAATTTTGTTTCACTTTGTGTAGTGAACCCCCTGGTAGTTTTCTGATTGTTGTTAAAAAAAATGACTTAACATATTACATGGATACTCAATAAAAATGTTTTATTTCCTGTTGATGGTGGCTGTCTTTCAACTCCTTTTTTGTTCCCGGCTCCGGTGTTACTAGAAGGCGGGTTGACCTTGTGGATGGCCAGAAGCGGTGGCAGCTGAAAGAAAGCTTGTGCTAAATGCCAGCCTCAAAGTCACTTCGGGGACAACAGAGATGCTGCAGGGAAATAATGCCCAGAGGGCATCTGCCCAGTAACCTTCCTCACCTGCGCGGTCCTCTGTGCCTATCGCAAAGCCCCTTAGCGTAGTTCAGAACCTTTCAGTTTGCCTAAAATGTGTCCCGGAGGGATTCCAGTGCCAGCCAATACACACTTCCCCCAGAACAAAATTAAAATGAAAGTGTTTTAAGTGTCTCTTTGGAGGAGAGACTGGGCATTACAGGCCATGCCTGCTACAATGATTAGAAGCAGATGAATGGCTTTCCGACATTCGTTTGACATCAGTGTGGGGCTTACTATGGACAGTTCTTCACCAGACGCTGGGTGGAGCCCATCCCCAAACTGACATGTAAACTCCTGGTACGGTGTGGACATGGGGCCGGCAAGATCAGTAGGGAAAGGCAGTTCCCTGAATATCTGACAGCGGGACTTTGATCCCTAGGACCCGTGTAAAGAAAAGAGCGAGCACCATGTAGCTGTCCCTTGATTTGCACGAGTGCTGTGGTACACACAAATATACACATGCATACACACATATACACACCATATAAATAAGCAATTATATATATATATGTGTGTGTGTGTGTATATGTATTTATATACATGTATATGTATATAAATATATATACAGTTTTTTTGAGAGAGGGTTTCTCTATGTAGCCCTGGCTGTCCTGAAACTTGCTCTGTAAACCAGGCTGGCCTCGAACTCAGAGATCTGCCTGCCTCTGCCTCCCAAGTGCTGGGGTGAAAGGTGTGTAGCATTTTGCCTGGCTAAAAATTTTAATCAAAAGAAAAAAAGGCATAAAAACTTAGCTCAAACTCTGAACCCATGTAAAAGAGCAGCTATAGTGGTGGGGTCATGTAATCCCACAGAACAGGGAAAGACAAAGGCAGCCAGGCCCCTGGAGCTCTCTGGCCAATAAGCTTAGTCTACTTGGCTAGCCTGGGGCCAGTAGCAACTGTCTCCTTTGGCCCCCAAACTTTCACTAGACCAATGACAGCACAGACTGGTGTGTCATCTTGGTCCCCTTGCAGTCTGGAGGGTCCTTCCTGCAGTTTCTCTGGTGTTGCCTGCTGACAGTGTACCCTTTCCCTCTGCTTCTGATGGCTGCTCCACCTAAACTCAGTGAGTAGCGCACACGGCTGAACTCAGCTCCACAGCCGGAGGGGATGGTTCAGCGATGTGTCCACTTCCAATGGCTGATTCAGGAACTCTTATCTCAGCAGCCCAGAAAGATGGTTCTGGAATATGTCCACATACACGACTGATTCGGGAACTCTACCTCAGCAGCCCAGAGAGATGGTTCTGGGATAAGTTCACATTCATGGCTGATTCAGGACCTCCACCCAGCTCATCTCCACAGCCCAGAGCAATCAATGGTGGAAAAAAACTTTTGCAACGGTTCTGTAGCTCAGCGTCTAGCCAGTTTTCTTAACCCATTTGCAGGCGTGGTTCCTACAATATCTCCTCAGAAAAAAAACCCTTTTCTGGGTGCTGGAGAGATGGCTCAGTGGTTAAGAGTACTGGCTGTTCTTCCAGAGGTCCTGAGTTCAAGTCCCAGCAACCACATGGTAGCACACAACCATCTGTAATGAGATCTTCTTCTGGCCTGCAGGGATACATGCAGACAGAACACTCTCTATATAATAAATAAATCTTTAAAATAAATAAATAAAATATAAACCCCTTTCTGTTAGCTTAATTCTGGGGGTCCCAAGAACACGGTCTTTGACAGGGGAGATCACAGGAAGTTTCCAAGAGAAACCAGGACAAGAAAGAAATCCTCATGGATCTGGTAGGGGTCACCCAAACCATGGCAGCACGGGCAAGACGTTCTTTGACCTCTTAATAAAACTCTCTGCCGGTCACCTCCATCATACTTCCTGTTTCAGCCATTAGTCACTCCAAATGAGGACAGGGACCAATGAGGACAGGGACCAAGCCTCAGAGGCTTCAACAGCCTAAGGAAAGACCATGGAATTATTGAGAACTATGAGGTAGCGGGGAGCAGACTTTTAAATGGGGAAAAGAAAGGCAGCAGGCCAGGTTACAAACAAAATGTCATCAGCATGGTAAGCCCAATGGTTAGGCTGTCCCTGCCGAGGGTTTTGCTTCATTGAAAAACTCTCAAAAATAGACCCAAAGCGAATGAAAGAATATTTGTAATGATTTACCAACGGCAACCAATAATCGCCTATGTTCTTCTCAGTTCCTGCTTCCCCAAAGGCTTCCCAAGTCTAAAGCAAACACAGGACACTTCTTAGATGTGTTAATCAGAAAGCAAATCCACTTCACGTGTTACAGAAGGACATTTAATATAGGGAATGCGTCATATGGCGAGTGCTGGGAAAACAAAGGGAAAACCTCTGAAAGGTTAAGAGGAAGAGGATTTAGTGCTGATGGCATCCAGGGGTCTGGGGAAAGTGACCTGCAGGCTCCAGGACCTATCAAAAAGACTGACTCAGAGTAGGGCAGGTAACAACAGATAAGAGCTTCCCAGGACGTTCTGGGAAGGCCAGATGGCCCTTATCAGTGACTGCTCTCGGAGCCAGGACAGAATTCTGTCTCCTCCCCTCCTACCCTTACCTCAACCAGTGCGGCCCGTGGTCCCCAGTGGGCAAGAGATTCCGGGAAAAACAATCTTCACAGGTTAAGACCACATGCCAAGCATACTAGAGAGGACAGGTTGGAATGGGGACAGAGAACAGAAGCCTGTGGCCAATGCATGCCGAAGCCTAGGGACAGCTGGGAACACTTAACATGGATGTTTATGCCTTCTTCAAGGAGGCCTCCACTGTTCCTTTCTGAGCTCCCACACAAGACTCCACCCGAGAAGGTGGAGGCACAGCAATTGCATCCTCGGGAGAGAGCTGCTTCCTGCAGCTTCCAACTGTGATCGCGCGGTGCCTCTGCTCTCCCTATGGCGCATCCTTGGTACCTATGCCCAGGAGGCTTTGATTTGCAGCAAATTCTTACTATTAAAATAGTGAGATGGCAACCAAGTTAAAAAAAAAAAAAGTCAGGAGAATAACAATAAGAAATACTCTAGGTGCAAAGGACATTTCCAAAACACACCAGGTAATAATCACTCAGAACAAACTCTAAGAAGGAACCAGTAATAGCCTGCTGGTGCGAGCCTGTTGAGAACTTGGGTAGCCTGGGTATGGCCGCATATTACCTGCATTTAAAATCTCCTGCTTCAGCCATCTTGATTTCCTCATTCCTCACCCCCACCAGGGTGGGCCCATTTCCACGGTTCCAACATTCGCCCTCGACGGTAGCATTTGGCCAACCCAACTTTTCTCCCGTGCAAAATGTACTTGCATCCGCCTGCCAGGCCTCCTGCAAAGTTAAAAAGCTTTTTTCAGGGACTAGATCAAGACTCGCTTCCTTTTTCCACTACCCTCTTATCTCTGCCACCTCCCCACCTCCTGTGACTGGAGAGAGCAGGGCCCAGTGTAGATGCTTTTGGTAAGATGGTTTGAATGGGGGGGGGTGAAGGGGAGAGGCAGAGAGGGAGGCAGAGGGAGGGGAGGTAGAGAGGGAGAGAGAGGGAGGCAGAGGGAGGCAGAGAGGGAGG
>NC_022024.1:17417641-17418931 GCF_000317375.1 Microtus ochrogaster
AGAGAGAGGGAGGCAGAGGGAGGGGAGGTAGAGAGGGAGAGAGAGGGAGGCAGAGGGAAGGGAGGCAGAGAGGGAGAGAGAGGGAGGCAGAGGGAAGGGAGGCAGAGAGGGAGAGAGAGGGAGGCAGAGAGGGAGGCAGAGAGGGAGGCAGAGAGGGAGGCAGAGAGGGAGGCAGAGAGGGAGAGAGAGGGAGGGAGAGGGAGAGACAGGGAGAGACAGGGAGGCAGAGAGGGAGGCAGAGGAAGAATGCCTCTCGGTTCACTTAACTAGGAAAGTTCGAGTAGCTCCATCATAAACAGCTGGATTATAATCAGGGTCCCCACTCCCACTTCCTCTCCCTCCTCCTCCCTGCCCCCCTGGCAGAAGAAAGTTCTTTCCCAACATCCTCAAAATTCCCACACCTCGCTTGTGTGTCTGGAATAAACACATCTACAGATAAACACCATGGCTACGAAATATAAGATTTGCTTTGCCAGAATTGAGGTTCGTATCTCTAGAGCCAGAAGCTTGGGGATGGAGGAAGGTGGGGCCCTGGACAGAAAAGCGTGACAGTAACAGGATAGGGAAGGGGTGGTTATGAAAACCAAAGCAATAGGTCCCTGATTCTCTACCTCCAGCATATATAATTCAACACGTACACAGGCACAGCGACAGCCTGCTCCTCCTTCCGAGTACGAGCACTAATTAGAGAAGAAAACTTGCCATTTCCTTGTGTTCCACCTTGCAGTTACTTAGTGAAAATATCTATTCCCCTTGTATGTATGGCCAGGAAAGTCAACCAGCTGCCCTGTGTTCTGAATAGAAGCTTTGGGGAAAGCACCGAGACCAAAGCATCACTTTTGATCTCTCAGTCCATAAGTAAAACTACTATTATTGAATTTTATCATTAAATGAGCCTAACACGAAGCCAGAATGGAGAAGGAAATGTATCGCTCTAGGCAGCTCCTAGCAACTTTGTTTTCCCGCGGAAGATTATGTTCTGGGTCCGTACAGAACCACCGCTCAGCAGTTGTAATTCTAGTTTTCACTGAAGCTGATACTAGTTCCTTTCACATATTGTGAAAAGCTCGTTCTCTGGTTACTACATAGTCTTTGTTTTTGTTTCAAGACAGGATTTTTCTGTGTACCCTTGGCTGGTCTAGAGCTTGCTCTGTAGACCAGGCTGGCCTTGAACTCACAGGGGGAAAGGTTTTCTAGCTGTGTGGAAGAGAACAGCCAGAGGCATCTGGAAGAGCCCAGAGCAGAGAGAGAAAGGAGTAGATTAACATGCCCGACAAACTGGGATTGGAC
>NC_022024.1:17420095-17422536 GCF_000317375.1 Microtus ochrogaster
ACATCTCCATGCTTTCACTACCACCTTCTTCCCCACCTGGGTTTCCCTGTTAAAATCCCACAAGCTGGTGAAAAAGGTAGGAAAGGGGCACAGGTTCAACAAATAAAGGACTCAGGGCCACCTGAAGAAATATAGAGATCCTTGTTCATAAACGCACTGTATTGCCACACTCTGTAAGACCCAACCGCCAGTCTCAGGTTTAATTCAGTGAGGCTGACTTCTAGCTCTCCAATGGTCCATCCTACCCACAAAGGTCCCTGGACCTTAGGCAAGCAGCAACGCCCTCTGGAGCAATCGACCTAGGAAAATACCCCACTTTGCTTGGATAAGTTACAGAATATTTTTACTCTGGAGAGAAGGAACACCCATTGACAGCAAGTGCACAGCAAAAAAAAAAAGAAAGAAAGAAAGAAAAGTATATATGATTTATAGAAGGAACTAGAAGGTAGGTCCCAGTTTCCCATCACTGTCAAAGTTGCTTCATTCTCTTACATCTCCCTTGAAATATTTGCTTCTGGGCTGTTCCCAGTGAGGAACAGAACTCAGGAGCTTCAACTTAGGCAGAAAGCTTTGGGCTGAGTGACTCATGATCCTTTCTTCTGCCTCTGCTTCGGAAGATCAGCTGCCGATAAACTGTGGCCCAGCAGGGAATTAGGGCAAGGAGGAGGCCACTGGGGCCTCTCTCCCTTCCATCCGCATTAACACTTGAACGATGAGCTCACCCCCAGCCCTGCGTGTGTGCCCTGGAAAGACCCTCCCATTTGTTGAGGTCTCTTTAGGTAGCTGTATGCATTCTTGGCTTATTTACTCTGTATTAAGTGCTAGCTAGCTCTTTGCTAGGGAGTCTTCGCTGGGAAATATTTGTGTTAGCATTTGGAGCTGGTTATACATTCAATTACACAGCGCACACACATACCCAATTCATTTAGTGAAGTCGTGAGGTCTCAGTACCTTACAGAGTGACTACATTTGAATCTATAACCTTCACAGAGGTTCAGGTTAGGCCCCAAGGGTGGACCCTACTCATTCTGACTGGTGTCTCCTTAAGAAGAGATAATCTGGATAAAGACACCAAAGGCATCATAGGCACAAGAGAATGACCCTGAGACCAGGCAGCCAAGGGACCATCTGCAGGGACCGAGACTGGAGGAGAAGCCATTGACCTTGGGCTTCCAACCCCAGAACTCTAAGCAGCACACATCTCTGTTGTTCAAGCCCCTCGTGTTGTGGAATCTGTTCTGGCAAAATAATACAGAGTCTGGAACAGAATTTAAAACTCTTTAAATTCTGTTGAAGCTGCCGCCCGGGGCAGGGCTGATTTCAGCTGCCCTTGAAAGACACGACACTGTTTCCCCGAGTCTTCAGAGGCAGGAAACACCTTTTGTGTCCTTCCTTTCCTCACCCTCTGGTTGGAACAGCATCTTCCTCCTACCCTGTTCGCCCTCCCCAGTCTGTATCTGTCCTGCCCAGACATCCCTGCTCCACAAAACTCAAAAAGTTGAAGTGGGGTAGTTTTTTTCAGACTTACCTTGAACTGAGCAGGGTTCTTCACAGGAACACAACCAACAGGGTATGTGCACGTGTACACGACTAGAGATACAAACACTGTAGTGTAAAGGCTTGGAGTGTTCAAGACATGAAGAGGCAGGCAGGTGGGTGAGACGCTGAAGAAAGAGCTGTAAGTCATGTCCACGGCCATCTTCTGACTGCTGTAGAATATCATTTTAACTAGGCAAAGATGTGCTACATTTGTTTATGCTGAGGGATATTACTTTAACTGGCTAAAGGTGCGTTACTTTTGTTTATGCTGTGTTTGCTCAATTATGTCAAGATGTGTCTCATCTGTTTCACCTTGTCTGCCTAAGGCACCTGATTGGTCTCATAAAAAGCTGAACGGCCAAAAGCTAGGCAGGAAAGGGATAGGTGGGGCTGGCTTTCAGAGAGAATAAATAGGAAGAGAAATCTAGGCTTGAAAAAAAAGAAAAGAAGAGGAACAAGTGAAGAATCAGGGAAAGAACAGAATGTGGGACACCCCTGGGACATAAAGTCAAGACAGTCACCAGACAGACAGACATAGAAAAGCAGTGGAAGTAATATTCACAGAAGTAAGAAAGATAATAAGCCCCAAGATAAAAAGTAGATGAAGAGAAATAAGTTGTTAAAAGAGCTTAGCTAGAAGCAAGTCTAAGCAAGGTCAAACATACAAAATTAATAACAAGTCTCTGTGTGTATCATGATTTGGGAGCTGGTTGGTGGTGACCCAAAAGTAAAAGCCTGGTGCAGATGACAGAATTCTTTTTTTGCTCTGAGGAAGTCATTCTTTGTTCTAGTCAGGCCATTGGCTGCTTTCTGAGGCCTACCCATGTCATGGAAGGTGTCCCACTTCCTAGAATCCCCTGACCTAAATGTTCACATTATCCTGAAACATATACTGGAAGTCT
>NC_022024.1:17422636-17424868 GCF_000317375.1 Microtus ochrogaster
CGCTGGACCGGTTTCTCTCTGCCCACTGGGTTCCTGCAGCCGCTTATGAAATAACCACTCTGAGGCTTATTATCAGTTAGAATTGTTTGGCCAAGTTTCTGAGGCCTACCCATGTCATGGAAGGTGTCCCACTTCCTAGAATCCCCTGACCTAAATGTTCACATTATCCTGAAACATATACTGGAAGTCTTAAATATACATGAGTAATATTGAGGTCTATTGTTACCTTCAGTTGCTAATAGCTAACAGTAGCTTCGGTTCTCAATTTGACTTTCCTGGGGAGACTGAACCTCAACTGAGAAGCTGCTTCCTTCAGACTGAACGGTGGGTATATCTATAAGGCATTTTCTTAATCACTAATTGATTTTGGAGGACCTAGCCCACTGTGGACAGAGCCATCCCTCATCAAGTAAACCTGGGCTCTACAGGAAGAGGAACTGATAGGCCAGCGGAAGCAAGGCCAGTAAGCGATCGTCCTCCATGGTCTCTTCAGGTTCTCCTTGAGTTCCCACCTGATTTTCTTTTGCGATGAACTGTGGTAAAATGAAATAAACCCTTTCGTCCCCAAGTTCCTTTTGGTCATGGTCTTTATCATAGCAAAAGCAACTCAGCTAGACCAGTTGCACATCGTGGGAACTCTAGTCAACAGAGTTATTTCTCAAAATAACCAAAAGAAAATGTGTTCTCCATAGTGTAGAATGGAGTCTACACACACGTATTATCAATAGCTTTGGCCTATACACTGTTAATATTTGTTCTGAATTAACATCTCACCAGGCCAAAACCCTGGAGGAGTACAAGGGCTGTACAGGCAGATAGGAACTGAACTTAGTGTTATCCCAGATGTATGCAGCCCAGACTGAGGGAAGAGTGGTGGCGTACACCTTTAATCCCAGCTCTTGGGAGGCAGAGGCAGGCAGATCTTGCAAGTTCGAGCCTGGTCTCCCGGGGTGAGTTCCAGGACATCCAGGACTACACAGAGAAACCTGTCTCGAAAAGAAAATGATAACGGGAGTGGTACTGACATGGAGGTTCACAAACATGGCTGACCACCTGACTGTGGTGAGCAAGACCGAGCTCCAGAGTGATTGTCTGTTCTACACACGCATGCATGCACGCATGCACGCATGCATGCACAAACTTCTCCTCATATAACCTGCTGGCTGGAGAAGCCATGTCAAGCACTTTTTAACCTGTTAACCATCTGCCCTCTTACGTGGCCAGGTCTCAGAAAGAAGCACAAATTCAAGATCCAGCTCCCGGCACCGCTCACTGGCACTTGCCATGACAAGCATTATGAATTCCAGCGCTCTGGTTACCATACCGCCAAAAATGACAAGTAAACAAGATGATGGATATAATAATTAGCTTAATTTAATCATTCGACATTGTTTGCGCATATCAAACCATCATACTGTATCCATGAATGTACCCAATTATGAGCTGTGAATTTAAAGTAATCACAAGCTGGAGGTGTGCACAGTGGTACTGGGCTTACCCAGCATGTATGAGGTCCTCCCTTGGAGCCACAGAAACGGTAATAATGTCAATCTCAGATTTAAGCTTTATATTAACAGGCTCATCCATAATAACAATTTACCAACTACCTGGCTACTGGGGTTCAAGTAGTTGGCAAACAAATCCAACCCTTATAGGTCTTCCTTGTACTAAACTGGTTTCCTGTGTCCTCAGCGGCCTAGGGAGAACTGCCATGTCTGATCCTGCCATCCTGTCCCAGAGGGCTCTACAATAGGCATCTGAACAGGGACAAGATCAAGAGAAGAAGGCGAAATAGATAGCCAAACTGCTTTGAAAAACGTAAACCATGACACAAATAATCTTCCATTGCTTTTGTCTGCCAGGGATAATTTGAAAGTATAGTAAATTTCGGGTTTTCCTACAGCGTCCACAAAAACCAGCCACATAAAAACTTGGCCACATAAAACAACACACATTTATTGTGGGGCATTCTTGCAGTTCAGAAGTCTGACAGGGACCCAGGGGCCCACCGTCAAGGTATTGGCACATCTGGTCCCTTCCGGAGGGTCCAGGTGGAAATCCATTCCCTTCCTGTTTCCAGCACGTAGGAGGGATGACAGGCTCTGGCTTGTGTCCTTCTGCTCCAACTTCAAAGCCAACGGTTGCCTCTTATGTTTCTTCTCTCTAGCTCTCTCCCACCAATTAGGAAAACGTTTTCCTTGTTGCTGTTGTTTTCGTGTTTGCTTTTTTTTT
>NC_022024.1:17425193-17430543 GCF_000317375.1 Microtus ochrogaster
TGTCCTGGAATTTGCTCTGTAGACCAGGCTGGCCTCAAACTCAGAGTTCTGCCTCTGCCTCTGCCCCTACAGTGCCAGGATTAAAATCGTGAGCTGCCACCACCCAGCTCCATTCAGGTATTTTTTAACTGCCTGTGGGAAGCTCTCACATTCCCATGACCTTGGACATCTTTAAGGTCATGACCTCATCGAGTAAAATAAATGATCAATCTCACTCTCTTAAACATCTGTAGATGACTAATAAAACATTTTAAACTACAGACGGGATGACACATACCTCTCAAATATTTTTGCTGGCTCGTGATCCTTGAATGTGCCAGCGGTGTTACTTCTTCTACTCAACAGCGTTCTCTAGAGAGCCGAACATGCCATTTCTTTACTCCATTTAGTTTCTGATTAATTAACAAGTCACCAGTGTGGATAGATATTTTTCTCCAGCTGGCGGTCCCGCTGGACCGGTTTCTCTCTGCCCACTGGGTTCCTGCAGCCGCTTATGAAATAACCACTCTGAGGCTTATTATCAGTTAGAATTGTTTGGCCAAGGGCTTAGGTTTCTTACTGGCTAGCTCTCTCTCTCTTATAAATTAGCTATTTCTACTGGTCTGTGTATCACCACATGGCTGTGGTGTTACCTCTGTCCCGGCATCCTTTCTCCTTAGGGTGCTCTTGGTATCTCTCTCCTTGGGAGGCTACCTAGTTTCACCCCGACTCCACCTTCTCTCTTTCCCTATCTTTGTTTCAATTTCCCGCCTAAGTATATTCTGCCTGGCCATTGGCTGAAACAGCTTTATTCGTCAACCAATAAGAGAAACACATAGTCACACTATACAGAAGGGCATCCTATTTCACATTAGTGTACAATTGCATCATCCTCTACCCTCATTCTGCCTTTCTTCAGAAGATATGACTGTGGCATACTATTATTGTTCTGTTTGCAGGTTGCCTGCTTTTCGTGTGTGTGTGTGTGTGTGTGTGTGTGTGTGTGTGTGTGTGTATGTATGTATGTGTGTATGTGGAAGGAATTGTATCCATGTAGACTGTGGTTTTCATCTACTTATTCATTGCCATCCCCAACATTTAGAACACTGCCTGGCAGCTGCTGGCATAGTGGCCCTTCAATAAATTCTGGACAAGAAGTCATTAACGATTTCACTCGGATAAGATTAGTAATGTTATGATGACTAATTAAGAATAAGCTGGCTAGCGTGTTTGATGTGTGTGCTTTTGTGTTTTGTTTCCTCCCACCCCCAGAACTGCACTATTTCATTTTGGCAGGTCTTAAAAGACAGTCTTCAAGGATTATCAACCACGTTAGCCAATTTCCAGATAAGGATCCTTAGCCATTGACAAACTGGTGGCTTCAAATCCTGTTTGCCCTTTTGCCGTTCAAAACTCTTGCTTTTTTTTCTTCCATGGAGAATTATTGAAATCTACTCTTTCAAGCTGCAGAAGGAAAATGCAGATAATTGCTGTTACAATAAGTGCAAAAGCAGCAACTATGACCAATTTTCTTCAGTTCATTTAACCCCTAATCAACTGTCAAGCAAAACATCCTTCCAAGTTAGCAAAGCATGGGGCCTCCTCTCTCTCTCCGCTTGCATCACCTCGCAAGTGTTTCAGGGAATGAGATAACTGCTCATCACTGTGCAGAAGGAAATCGGGGGTTCAGTGGGGAGGGTTGGGGGAGGCTTACATCTTACTGCTCAGCTATATGTCATTCCTTGCTGACTCTGCTGCAGTTGTCAGCCTCAACTTTCAGATTGTATTCTCTCCTCAGCCATAAAGATATTGGGTATTTCAAACTTCACACAATCAATTCCCCTTTTTCTCAAAATCACACTGAACTTGCTATTGTCTTCTTCTATGCTATGAAGACACATCAACTATTAAAGAAACTTCCAAACTGCCAAGAGTCTCTATTTTCTTTCTAGAAAATATTGGGAGGGGAGTGTCTTTACCATCCATGCTACTATGTGTACTATGGTCTGTAGTGCCTGTATTACGTGTACTATGGTTTGGGGGTTTTTTTGTTTTTGGGTTTTTTTGTTTTTGTTTGTTTGGTTTTGGTTTTTTGAGACAGGGTTTCTCTGTAGCTTTGGAACCTGTCCTGGAACTAGCTCTGTAGCTAAGCCGGGCGGTGGTGGCACACGCCTTTAATCCCAGCACTTGGGAGGCAGAGGCAGGCAGATCTCTGTGAGTTCGAGACCAGCCTGGTCTACAAGAGTTATGTGGTTCTTAAGGTCACAAGAAAGCAAAGAGAGAAATCAGACCTAAAGACCGTTGCAAAGTTGGAAAGAAATATCATAACTCACAAATTAAAACAGTACCAATACTAAATGTTCCCTGTGAGATATTGAAAGGCTGGAGAGATGGCTCAGCAGTTAAGAGTGCTTGCTGTTCCTCCAGAGAACTGGAGTTAACACCCACATCTGACTGCTCACAACTGCCTATCATTCCTATAACTGATAGGTTCTTTTGGTTTCCTCGAGCACCTGCACACACACACACACACACACACACACACACACACACCATAAAATCCAAAATCAGAAAACATATTATATGAGCAAAAGACCAGCCAGATATTTTTTAAATGCCCAAACGAAGCATCATGAGACAAAAAGAAAAAAATCTACAAAAATACCATTGAGTTCATTTTATGTTAGCAGTCTACTACAGGGCATGGTGCCTGCCCTTAAGTGTGGTCATATACCCAGTCAGACTCCAATGGAGAGAACGAATTTTTCTTTGCAAGTGGCTGTGAATTAGAGACGGCTTCTTGGTGAGGAATGGGAGTTTGTGTCCACTCCCCTCTCAGGACTGGGACCCTTTCTGGCTTGGACCTGTGCGTGCTGCCACAGTCCCTGTGGGTTCACTGGGTGGCTTTTAAAAGACAGGAACACAATTCTTCAGCATAGCTTCTCTCCACCAGGGCCATGTTGACCTCCTGCCCTTCAAATGGGAGGACTGGACGTCTTGCTTTGTGACCAGCCCCTTAGGTCACGTGAGTCTAAACCTAAGGACTGAGTGAATGCCAGTCTACTGAGGAGGGTGAGAGGGAACGCCTAGGGGCTTGGAAACATCCCTGGGTATTTAATTTAGCCATCTCTCCTTTTGGAATTCATGAGATAGAAAAGACAGTCTCCTAGAATGTCAAGTCTGTATTACTTGTCGGTGTTGTACTTATAGTCCAAGCGTTCTTAACTGGTATAGAATTTAAATCTCTTGTTTTCTTTTAGATAGTTATTAAGCCTTCTAAAACCATCCATTGGAATGACTACTTTCTCCTATTCCAAAATCTTCTGGATATTATATTTTATTCCACTGGGTACCTGGATAGTAGTGGCCATCTATAGGATTTTTTAAAAATTTGTGCATGAGTGTGTGTGTGTGAGTGTGTGTTTTCCTGTTTGTTTTCTAAGGAGAGATTAAAAAGAAGGCATGGAGTCAGATGGGCAGGGAGGTGAGGAGGATCTAGAAGGAGATGGGGGAGGGAAAACTGTGACCAGAATCTATAGTATGAAAAAAAATTTAAAAAAAAAATTTTTTTAAAGGAGCCATGCAAAATTCCTTCTGGATCTCATTGGCTGGCACACACATGACCATTCCTCGCTGCCAAGGATGTTTTCAAACTCTGCTCAGAAGAAGGTGGACTAGGGGAAGGGACAAGAAACGGAGACAAATAGCCAATCAGACTCCTTGGTGTATATGACAGGCAGACTTCCCATCATGATGAGAGCAAAAGCCTCCCCCTTTGCTACTGTCACTCACTCCAGTTAGGAACGGCCGAATCCTACTTAGAGATAAATGAGCACAATGCTCTGGACTCTGGAAATGCCAAAGGATGTACTTTTTCTTACTGATTTTGAAATTCTTTGCCATATTCACTGGTGATCTCTCTGTGCTGGACTTTTGGTTATTTTTAGCAACAAATAGTCACACATTGCTACTCTTGATCTTTTTCTCTTTCCATAGGTGGGGAGGGGAATGAAATCCTGGGGACTTTTTAAAACGTTTGAATTGAGTTTTTCTATGTTACATTTTGAAATTTTAAAATAAGGGAAAGAGGAGATCCTGTTTCACTCAGATACCTCCAGGATACACGAGACCACTGTGTGTGCTCTGTTAACCTTTTCTCCTCCTATTAAAACTATTCTTGAGCAGCTGACGACATTCCCAACACAGACCCCGGAAAGAAGGGAAACATTGTCCAAACCGGCACATTGAGGAAGATTCCTTTTTCCTTATACCCTTTCTCTTATTGAAGGAAATCAATCACTGAGTGCTTAACAGTGTCAGCCCAGATGACAATCTGACTTTATTCCATCAGAGGTATATTTGAAGAAGAGGTTTGTGGACAGATGTCTCCTTCGTGTCTGTGTAAGTGGGAGGAAAGGAACCATTGTGCCAAGGTTGGCTCAGCCAGCCAATAACTCCCCCAGCACCACGGCCTTTACTCTGGTCTCCCCAGATTCTCTAGGCATTCTCTGTTCAACCCTCCTTTCTTTCCTGTGCGTGTTTCTGCCTCGCTTGGATGCTCTCTCCAAAACCTGTGCGGGGCAGCCCTGCGGTGATGGGGAAGAGACAGAAATCTTTAATAAATAAACAAATTAATTAATTAAAAAAAAGAAGGGAGCAGAGAAGATCCTAGACCCAGGTGTGATCCCATCTTCTCAGGGCCAGCCCATTGCTCTTTTGATTCAGATCCCCGTGAGCACACAGACATTGTTGATAAAAGAATCACCGGGTTGTGGTGGTGCAGGTTGTGGCGCAAGCTTTTAATCCCAGTCCTAGGAGGCAGAGCCAGGTGGGTCTCTGTGAGTTTGACGCTAGCCTGCTCTAGAAAAAAAGGGGGGTGGGGGTGGGAGTGGGGACATGGGAAGTGAATATAGAGAGAGAGCTCCAATAATTTTCCTACTGAGCCAGATATTTTTTGAAATGTTTGCATCCAGCTAGCCAGAATTCACAGAAATGTATCCTAAGGATAGTTTTTGCTTCAAGTTTTTGGACAAAGATGAGAATTTCTCTTGCTGAGCTGTAAGTTAAAATTCTGCTAACCGCTTCTCAAACTGGAGGTCCTTTTATACCGTTCTTAACACAGCTGTGCCCACACTCTATGCCACGCCACAAAGTCAGTTCTACAGCTAAATACATTTAGGAACTGTGTCATCTTGGTTTTTTTTTTTCATCTTTGAAAATTTTTTAGGAAAGCCCCTGCTGTTTAACAATGCTTAACCCAAATTTCCTAGCTAAGTTAACACAGAAATCTTTTTAAAATATCTTTTTATATTTCATAAAATACACACTGAAGAATCTTAAGGCAACCCAGGATATTCTTGTGCGATTTTAC
>NC_022024.1:17430739-17433929 GCF_000317375.1 Microtus ochrogaster
TGCACCACCACCGCCCGGTGCGATTTTACATTTTTTTTAAATGTTTATTTGACATGCAGCTCTGAGCTGCACCTGTTTGTAGAATCCGTTGGCGTGAGCTACACTGTTCATAACACACTCTAAAATGCCACTTTCTCTTCTGCCTTTGTAAGCAAAGCAACCCACTTTAGCTAAGGCGGCAATCGCTCAGTCAGCTGGAAACATCCATCTAACTTAGATCTCACTGCGGACACGCACCCAACCTTCAGCAAATGTGAGCTAAACAAAAACAAACTAGGCTATGAAACAGGGAAGAGGCATCTCGAGAGCTAGCTGTACTTGTCTGTCCACTTGGGTTTTTTTTTTCTTTGTTTTTCTCCTTTTCTCTAACCTGGAACACAGTCATGAGTGCGCCAGTACCACCAGTAAGACACAGAAAGCCACACTCCGAGGACTAAAAAGAAGGTAGCTGGACATAGCTTGGGACCATGACAACCTTCCGGGGTGGCCCAGGTCTTCAAAGATTCCTTTGTTTCCGAAACACAAGCTTCTTCCTTACTCAATCCACTGCCAACTTTCCTCTTCAATATTTTAATGTCTTTTGAGGCTGCATGTCAAATACCCCAGGCTAGCCTCCAACTCCTCATGTAGCTAAGGATAACCCAGAGCTCCTGAAGCTCTTTCTGAGGTAACAGGCATGGGCCGCCACACTCGAGAACTTGGCTTTCTCTTCTAACCAAGCACATCTCTCACCAAGAGTCGCATGTGTGGTAGTATTGCAGACACCTTCTATCTTCAATAAAATGATCGCTTTAAATTTTTTCAATTAATTTTTTTATCTTTTAATTTTATGCTGATGGGTGTTTTGCGTGCATAAATGCCTGCACAGCACATGCAGATCCCTGTGGCCCCAGGAGGCCAGAGATGGCTTCAGCTCTTCTGGAATTAGCTGTTGTGCGGGTGCTGGGAATTGAACCCTGATCCTCTGGAAGAGCAGCCAGTGCTCTCAAACCACTGAGCCATCTCTCCAGCCTCTCATCACCACTTAGTAATCGTTTTCTTTTATGAAGTGTGAGTCGGCGAAAATACATGTACTTCCGATTCTCAGAAACTTCATGCCGAGTTTTCAGAACAGCAATCAGAACAAAAAGTCCAATCTGCGGCCATCTGCCTACAGCTCAATGCCGACTGAAATTTCTAGAACTGCCCACTCTATTTTTTAACAGTTGCCATCTATAAATTATGCAGCGGTAAACTTTGTGTTTAAGTCAAAGAAGTGAAAGCAGTCTGTGGGAGCAAGAACTTCCGTCACTCTTTGTAAAAAACTATAACCTCGCTCAGACAGCAGCATCTTGGAACGGAAAGCCAGGATTCTCATTAAAAACCTTTAAGTTCTCCCCTGATCTCTTGCTTGAAGAAAATCTGACCTCCTCGAGCTTCCTAACAGAACTAGACTAGGGAATGCTGGAAAAGATGCAGCCCCAAAACACACAGCCAAATGAAGGGAGCTGTAATTCACTAGTATTACCATCTTAAAGGTGTTCTCTCTCTCTCTCTTTCCCTCTCTCTCTTTCTCTCTCTCTCCCTCTCTCCCTCCCTCCATCTCTCTCTCTTTGTCTTTCTCCTCTTTCTCTGTCTGTCTCTGTCTCTCTGTCTCTCTCTCTCTCTCTCTCTCTCTCTCTCTCTCCCTCTCCTCTAGACACAGATTGCTGCCCGGAAAGGGAGATGAGTTGAACTCTCTCGATCTAGGCAAGAATGGGAAGGCGATAATCCCAGCACTCGGGAGGCAGAGGCAGGCGGATCTCTGGGAGTTCGAGACCAGCCTGGTCCACAGAGCTAGTTCCAGGACAGGCTCCAAAGCCACAGAGAAACCCTGTCTCGAAAAACCAAAAAAAAAAAAAAAAAGAATGGGAAGGCGGCTAACCCAGGCCACTCTCAGGTCTATTGAAGATGGATGCTTTGCCGTCATTACAAATTGACCTGCAATTTTCAGAGGTAACTGGAGAGTTGAAATTTTCAGCTGAGAAAGAAAAAGAGAGAGAGAGAGAGAGAGAGAGAGAGAGAGAGAGAGAGAGAGAGAGAGAGAATGATGAGACAGACTCCAGGCTCATCTAGGAAGTCTCACCTGACTGAAAAGGAGCCAAAGAAATCATGCTCAATTCTGGAAACCTCTGTGAGATTATTCATTCACAATTACAAGTGGAACCCTGTTGAATTGCGTGGCAATGTCGGTTTAAAAACCTTCTAAAAAAAATCTGCCACAAAGAGAGCGTTAGCGAGGGGTAATGCTTGAGATAAAATAGGAAAGGGCCTCATAGCTTTGCATTAAAAAAAAGAATCTCCTTTAGGGCGGTACTTGGCCTAAAATGGAGCAATTAACAACAGGGCGATCAAACTCTGTGACACTGTAACTAACCAGCGCTGAAACTCATCCTGGGACACCGAAAACATTATAGAGTTAAAACATGTAACTTTTAAAGACTTCCCACCAAATAGAAAAACCAGGCTAAGTACAGAGAATGAAGAATTAATGATGCATAGACTCTGCGTCTATGCCACCCCCAAGGGGACTTCAGCATCCCAAAGGATTAAATGCAGTGTGGTGTTTGAAGCTTTATAACCAGGCAGAACCATGCTTTTAAATGTCTGCCCTATCTGCCCACCTCTGAAATCTAACCGTGTTTTTACATAACCTACCTCTGCCTCAGGTTCTTCAGTGGATTCAATGACCTATAGCACAGGCTGTTGGAAAGTTTAATTCAATGATATATGTAAAAGACTTATGGAGTCTTGTTTGAGAGGCGCAGAATCTAGAACACTCTGGGTGAGTGCTCATTAGAACAGTCACAATGGACAGGAGTCTCTCCTACTGCCTCGCAAACCTTTCCAGAGATCTGTGAAGGACTGAGTCCATTCCTGTGAAGGAGAGAAGCCAGAACGATCGACTAATGACATTGTCTTGGTTAGGGTTTCTATTCCTGCAATGCAACACCATGACCAAAAAGCAAGTTGGGGAGAAAAGGCTTCATTTGGTTTACACTTCCATATCCCTGTTCATCATTGAAGGAAGACAGGACAGAAACTCAGGCAGAGCAGGTACCTGGAGGCAGGAGCTGATGCAGAGGTCGTGGAGGGGTGTTACTTACTTATTTAATGGCTTGCTTCGTGTGGCTTGCTCAGTCTGCTTTTTATTTATAATTTATTTTTTATT
>NC_022024.1:17434822-17440812 GCF_000317375.1 Microtus ochrogaster
AAGAGCACTGACTGCTCTTCCAGAGGTCCTGAGTTCAATTCCCAGCAACCACATGGTGGCTCACAGCCATCTATAATGAGATCTGGTGCCCTCTTCTGGCATGCAAGCAAACATGGAAGGAATGTTGTATACATAATAAATAAATAAATAAAAAGAATCACTATCTTGAAAGAAATCATTTCAGATCCGTGTGATGGGCCTGAGGTTGAACCTATAGGAAGGATGGAGGCAAATTCATATTGAATGATTAGAAGCTGGTAGGACAGGGGGAAATGTCAAATACTGAAGAGACCCCAGTCAGCACTGGCGTGTGGACCACACCAGTCTTCCACAGCCCTGCTTATCTGACAGAATTCTATTAAACTCAGGTCCAGATTAAGGCTTCCAGACCGGGAAGGGCAGGGGTTCTGACCCGCGTTGGAGTTAGTTATCTGAATTGTTAACTTGGTCCCAGCCTAAGATAAAGCAGGCTGCATCGGCCCCTGGAAGTGTCTGTGATAGTTCAGAGAAGCTCTGAGGCTCAAGGGTCAGCCTAAATTCAGCCTGACCCATTTGGTTCGAAATGGCAGCTAGTTGCTTAAATGGTCATCCACAGTGCCTATACACTCCTACACTAAATTTAACAACACAGGAATTTTGGATCAGCAGCTCTCCGTAAATCAGTTTCCATGGTTCCTCCTAAATTAGGACATGTTAGGACAAATTTCACTTAAAATAGTTGGAAGTTGAAAACAACTTAATGAGTTACTTGTAAAATCATTGGACTTCTCTACACAGATCCAAAACGTATTTACTACGTTTTTGCCTACATCTATACCAAAAGGATTCTGTATAAGTGGCCCTTTGAGAGTCCAGAATTGTCTCAACTGCTAAAAAAATTAAAAATTAAAAATTAAAAAAAAAGTAGAATTTGGGACTGTTGAGTGTTCAGGAGTAAAGGCCTAACCACTGGAGTTTGGAGTTTGATCTTTAGAGTCCCTTTTAAACTAAAAAGAGGAAATTGACTACAAAATTGTCCCCTGACTTCATCCATGCCCCATGGACCACTCCCAGCTCCCTCCTCTCACACTGACAATAAACATAAACAAACAAACATAACACAAAGAATAAAACACACACACGCATATTAGAATTAGACCGGAACAAGTAATTTTAACAAAGCCAAACAAAGAACCCAGAACTATTAGTTGCACTATTTAATTGTCTTCGTGGAACATCATTAAAATTTCTTCCGCCAGTCACCCTTGGGATGGTCCAGTAGATGTAACGCAAGCATCCCAGTGAGCATCCCTGGAACTAGGTTTTCTGCCCACCCAGAAACTGAGCTGGTGGGCACAACGAGATCCCGTGGCAAGTGTCCCGCATCTGCTTTTCTAAGCCGAATCCACATTCTGCCACTAGTTAGAGCCACCAAGGTTCCCTCCACAACCCCAAAAATGTCTAACTCTCCATCCCCGTATTGCGGACTCAGCCTTGGAGCCAGCTCGCCCACGGTACTCCACTGTAGCACGCTTACTCCTGTGTGTGTTTAATCCGTTTTCCCCCACCAGGAATTCTCTCAGAAAACAGCTCACCCAGTTCTAAGCTTCGTTTGTCTTTCCCCACGGGTCATTTATCACAGGGAGGTGGCTTGTGGAGGCAAATCCTGACTGCATGTCCGCAGGATCCTCTGTGTATAATCTCATCCCAGCGCTGAGCAAAGGAAATCTATTTGCGCTCGGTCTGAATATGAGCCAGTATAGAAACAGAAGAAATCCTGGCAGCGGGGGATAACACAAGCTCTATGGGTATTTTGGAAGAGTCTTCTAATATTTAGTGAAGAGGTATCACCTGATAACACAGTTTTACATAGTGACCTGCCATCTCCCTTCTACCAAAGACTTTCTTTCTATTGGAGCTGTAATTACCTTTAAAAGAAAATAAAAGCCGGGCGGTGGTGGGGCACGCCTTTAATCCCAGCACTTGGGAGGCAGAGGCATGCGATCTCTGTGAGTTCGAGACCAGCCTGGTCTACAAGAGCTAGTTCAGGACAGGCTCCAAAACCACAGAGAAACCCTGTCTCAAAAAACAAAAACAAAAAAAAAAAAAAACAAAAAAAAAAAAAGAAAAGAAAAAAAAGAAAAGAAAACACTTTTTAAAAAAAAGAAGAAGATTGTAATTTCATCAGGGGCTGAAGAGATGGCTCAGTAGTTAAGAGCACTGGCTGCTCTTCCAGAGTACCCAGGTTCAATTCCTAGCACCCACATGGTAGCTCACACTTGTCTGTAATGGCAGTTCCAGGGGATCTGAAGCCTTCATGCAGACATGCATACAAGCAAAATAACACCAAGGCACATAAAAGACATTTAAATTATTTTTAAAACAATTATAATTTCACCATTTCCCCCTTCCCTTTCCTCCCTCTAAACCCTTCCATATACCACTCCTTTCTCTCTTTCAAATTTAAGGCCTCTTTTTAAACAAATAATTGTTGTTGTTGTTGGTAGTGGTGGAGGTGGGGTGTGTGTATGTATTCCAAAACACTTAAATACAACCTACTCAGTATGTAAGATGTTACTTGCGTGTATATGTTTTCAGGACTGACCATTTGGTATTGGATAACCAATTGGATTTGCTCTTCCTGGGTAAGACTATTTCTCCTGCTCTTAGCATTCCTTCGTGGTCTGTAGTTCTTGGTACAGGGTTGAAGTTTTGAGAGTTTTTCCCCATCCATACAGCATGTCTATTGATATCATCCTTACTCGGCTCACATTCAGACAGTAATGTTGATGAATCTTTATGGGTGCAGCTTCTGGCATTTCTAGGAGACACAACCTCACAACAAACTTCTCGTTCATCTGGCTTTTACCATCTTTCTGTCCCTTCTCCCCAGTGATCCCCTGAGCCTTGAGTAAAGGAGTTGTATTGTCGAGATATCAGTTAGAATGAGGCTCCACAGCTCTGCATTTTGATTGGTTGTGACTTTCTGTAATGGTCCCTGTTGTTGCAAAGAAAAGTGACCTTAACGCAGGGTGAGGCTACACTTGTCTGTGAGGACACAGATGAGTAGTTAGGATGTAGCTGGGGATTGTGCTGAATTAGTAAAATGGTGGTTGTAGGTTCTCCTCCAAGATCCATGGCTTCTCTAGCCCTGGTAAGCTGGCTATGTCTCCAGTACAGGGATGATTTACCTCTTGCTAAGTAGGTCTTAAGTCCAATTAGAGAGTTGATGGTTACCACCAAGGTGTGTGTGGCACCACTGCATACTGAGTGTTATTGGGTCATGCCATGTGATTAAAAGGCATCATAGCTGGGTAGGACTTTGACATATTGCATTGTGCTTTCTGGTACTACAACAGGACCCTAGACCTTTGTTGTAGGCAAAGTTTTCCCATCCCAGGAGCCACTTCCAAATTACCACATAGAGGCTTATATTGATTGTAACTGCTTGGTCAATAGCTCAGGCTTATTACTAACTAGCCACTACATTTTAAATTAACCCATATTCTTCGTTACCCTCTGACACATGGAGGGAACTTTATTAGCATGGAACGTTCATTTTTCTGCTCCGTGCCTTCCCTCGACTCTCTAACTCCGCCCTTCTTTCTCCCTGTGTCCTTCATTGGTTCTCCCAGCCTATCCCTTTTACCTGCCTACTAGTCAATGAGAGTAATACATATTCACAATGTACAATAGGATTATTCTATAGCACTTAGTAGGACCCCACACCCTAGCATAATTGATGCCATGAGGAAAATACTATTCAAACCTTGGAACCCAGCATGTAGGCAGAAACACCTGCCCAAATGAGGTCAAAGACCTAATCCATCAAAGTCCATAGTTCTAGGAAAGTCCCCAAATGTGCTTGGCTTGGATTTTGGCTTCTGTAGTTCCATTTCTGGGTAACCGTTCTTGTTAATTGGGGTGTGGCAAACCAGAATGTGATTTTGTGCTTGAAAGTTCACCCTGAGAAAATCTCAAGGCTATACTCGGGTCCTAAACAACCATTATAGTCACCATCCAGCTAATAAAGACTTTTTTTATGGGTTTGAACCCATGTCCAAGTGATCTTCTCTGGTAGATACTGTGAACAGTACCATGAAAGCTTGTTCGCAGGAGGAGGCTTTCAGGTCAGTTTCTGCTCAGGGGCTTCTGGGTCCTGTGTCTGAAATGCATAGTGTCTTCAGTAGTAAGAACTTCGGTTCCACCTCCTGTTGGGGAAGGGAGCAACCAAGGGAAATAGCAATAGCCTGCAATGTTTTGGAGGTGTCTCTTGGACAATCCTAACAACTAGACTTGGTGTTGGCATTTTTGTTAGATTTCCTATGGCTCTTGGAGAGAGCACTGTCAGCCCAGGCAGGAAAATTTAATTTAAACTTTTTTTTTTTTTGGTTTTTCGAGACAGGGTTTCTTTGTGGCTTTGGAGCCTGTCCTGGAACTAGCTCTGTAGACCAGGCTGGTCTCGAACTCACAGAGATCCGCCTGCCTCTGCCTCCCGAGTGCTGGGATTAAAGGCGTGCGCCACCACCGCCCGGCTTTAATTTAAACTTTTATGTATATGTATACATTGATGTGCCAGGCACTGATGGAGCACACCTTTAATCCCAGCACTTGGGAGGCAGAGGCAGGTGGATCTCTGTGAGTTCGAGACCAGCCTGGTCTACAGAGCAAGTTCCAGGACAGGCTCAAAAGCTACAGAGAAACCCTGTCTCAAAGAAAAAAAAGTATACATGGACTTACATGTTTATAGATATGTTAAGTACACAGTTATTAATATGATTCCTTATGACCTTTTCAGACATCATTAGCGTTGATGTTATTTTAGCCACATCACTCGTTCATCTGCATTTATCTCTCCCTTCCTAGATAAAGCTGCCCCCCCCCGCTTTTCCTGTCTCCCCCTTCAGATTGCTTGTACCCTGCTATCCCTCTGTCTATTGAAGAGCTGTAATTATCTTACAGAATCCAGGATGAGAAAGCAAGTCCCAAATGTAGACATTTTCATACATCCATTACCGAGCCTTTCTCCACTCTCTCTTCCCTACTAGTATAGTAAGTATGGTTGGAGAGATAGTGGAATCCATTTATATTAACTCGAGGATATATATTCATTTTCATTCATACAGCAAATGAATGTCCTCCATATAGCAGACACAATGAGGAGAGAATCCGCATTATTGGGAGAAAAACAATTTTGATTTTGAAAAGCCCTTATGCACCACAATGATGTCCACATTGATTTCTGACTTTCAACTCTCAGGGATAATCCATACACAAGATTGGAACTGGGTTAAAAATGCACAGAGCAGCAAGTGAAAATTAGCAGAAGTGACAGCGAGCCAGCTCGGGCGACAAATGCTGGGAAGCAGGAGGGAGGGGCAATTGTTTGTGGGACAGGGTAGGGATGAAGAGGCCGTCTAGAAGCAACGGAGGATAAACGAAGACAGAAAGACATCCGAGAGGTCAGCCGTGGACACCCGCCTCTTATCTGGCCCACTGCTGCCCTCTCTGAACTTCTGCCTCTTGCCCACCGTTGCTTTTCTCATGTGGTCACGTTACGCTTTGGCATCACAACCTCAGAACAGTCAGAACAATGTAAACGGTAGCAATCCCACCTTCTTCTCCTAAAGAATATACAGATATGTGTGACTGGTTTTGTCAGAGCCAGAAAGAGGAAGTGTACAAGGTTTCTGGAAGAGATGCAAAGGAAGAAATAGCTTCCTGTGTTCTTTAGACATTGTTTGGATTAGTTTGTCTTATTATTTATTTATTTATTATTTATTTATTTTCCTTGGGACATCATATTGCGAGGAAAAGATTTCTTTTTACTACTCAAATACTGGAATTTTCTGTGACTAGCAATTTAACAAGCAAACATACTACAGCCCACAGAGGAGATACAAATAGTGGTTTAGCTCTACTAAATGGAAGGGGGAAAGGAGGACAAGGAAATGTAATCGAAGGTCAATAGATAATACCCATAGCATTGTTTTAAAAAAGAAAAGAAGATG
>NC_022024.1:17441357-17446754 GCF_000317375.1 Microtus ochrogaster
CCAACACTGAAGAAGTCAGGTAAATGTTTAGTCAGGTAAACATTTGGCTAAATGTTTCTTTTCACTACAAGTCCTTTATAATTTTGTTATTTTAAAACCATATACAGGTATTATTTTGATAAAAGTTTTAACTTTTAAGTAAAATAAATTCAAATTTTGAATAAATTAATCCTTTTCTGGAGACACTAGAGAAAACAGGATTTTTTTTTTCCTTCGCGCAGAGAAATCAGCAAGTTCAGAGAAGCGCTTTTCACCCAGGCAGCGTTCCAAGGGCCTTGGTGCTTTTCCACGGCGTTATTATTTTCTTTCCCCACAGCTGTGGATTAGGCTTTTGGCAGCAGAAATGTTGAAAATCGGGGAGATAAGGAAACTTGGAGGACAGAAAAACAGCAAACTCCCCAAACTGCACTCCAACTAGTTTTCTGCTCCCCCCCCCCAAACGACACAGATGACACGGACCCCCTGGTTCCTCTCTGGAGAAACAGGGCTAGCAGCTCCAGGCGGAGAAACAACCAGGTTGCCTGTGTCCCTCTGAAATAAGACATCAATTTTCTCCACCCTCATTTCACTCTTAAAGCACAAGAGAAAATTGCCCTGGTTCTCTCCCAGTTTCGTTGGGGGTACGAACTAAGGGCTTGCTTCAAGCTGGGTCTTCCACACCTGCCTGACAGTCGCCACTCAAAGTCACTAATGGCCTGCAAGAGGCCACCACCGCTGCTTTTAGTCACACAGGGTCGCCCACATCAGCATATTGGATGCTGCCAAACCAGGCGAGCAGAGCTAGCAGGCAAGATGTGGGAGGATTTTGTTCTATTCCTTTCTTCCCCGTATCCAAGGTATAATAATTTTATTTTTTGTAGTCTTACTCTTAATGAAGTCCTGGCACAATTTCAGTCAATAGGCCTTTGCCTTTAAACTTCTTCCAGTACTACAATCAATAGATCAATCCACCAACAGATAAATATTATCTGCAGGGGACTGGAGAGATGGCTCAGCGGTTAAGAGTATTGCATTCCCTTCCAAAGGACCGGAGTTCGATTCCCAGCAACCACATGGTGGCTCACAAGCATCTGTAATGAGGTCTGATGTCCTCTTCTGGCCTATGCAAACAGAATATTGTATCCATAATAAATAAATGTTTATAAAAATATTATCTGCATTCTTTCTGTTTGTTTGTTTGTTTGTTTATTTGAGATAGGGTTTCTCTATGTAGCCTTGGCTGTCCTGGAACTCACTCTATGGACCAGGCTGGCCTCAAACTCCCCAATATCTGTCTGTCTCTGCCTCGCAAGTGTACTACCATCTGGTTCATACTTCTTAAATATTAGGATTCTCTGTAACATAATAATACATCCACCCAAGTACACTATATAGCACCCTTTGAAGAAATAAAAAAATGGTTATTTAGCTGTAGTGAAAGGAACAAGAAAAAAGTACAAGGAAATATAAGTCTACACACACACACACACATACTCTCTCTCTTAAATATGAATTTTTAAAGAAGTTAAAGTAAATCCTAACTACAATCTAAAACTCACATATTGCACTATTAAATATGCATCAACGTAGCCATATGTATTCTGTGGAATATATCCCACAAAAAAAGATCAAGTGCTGGTCATGGTAATAGCTCCTTTTATGGCAAAAAAAAAAAAACTAAAATAAAATATTTAAAACCCTTGGAAAAACTTAAAAGTAAAAC
Source organism: Microtus ochrogaster (assembly GCF_000317375.1). Classification (NCBI taxonomy): domain Eukaryota; kingdom Metazoa; phylum Chordata; class Mammalia; order Rodentia; family Cricetidae; genus Microtus; species Microtus ochrogaster. Next base: position 17,443,060 of record NC_022024.1, read on the forward strand.
AACTGGAAACCAATTAATTGCATAATTTTACTAAGAAATATCACTCAAGTTTGAAAGCCAAAATAAAAATAAAAAGTAGAACTGAGAATTAATATACAAAGATGTCCATCTGCATACAAAGTATGATTCTATTTTTGTCTTAAATGCAAGTAAGTGTGTGTGTGCGTGTGTGTGCGTGTGTGTGTGTGTGTGTGTGTGTGTGTGTGTGTGTGTAGCTGAGAAAACTGTGATGACTACACCAGACTGTTAGTGGTTTGGTCCCCAGTTAGTGGAACTATTTGAGAAGAGTTAGGAGGTGTGCCATTGAAGATTCAAAACCTGATAGCAGGCCCTGCTCTTTTTCAATGCCTGCTGCAGGCAGATCAGGATGCTACTGCTCCAGCGCCCATGCCTGTCTGCTTCCTGCCATGATGATAATGGACCAGTCCTCAAAATCTCTAAGCAAACACCAGTTAAATGCTTCCTTTTATATGAGTTACCTGGTTGGGGTGTCTCCTCATGGTAATAGAACGGTATCTAAGAAAACTAATTGCTTCCAACCATTATCTTAACGAAACATTGTTTTTCCATCAAGGGTGTAAAACGTATTTGTTGAGAACAGGAAAAGGGTATTCCTCTCTTTTGGACCACAAGTTATGTAATAATTCCAGTGAAAACATGGCCCATTTTTAAATATCATCAGTAGGCATTATATGTCATAACAGTTTCTATTTCTCAAACGGAATCTCCTTCAGTAGCAGCACCATTCCAGAGGTGAAGGGAAAAGCAACAGGAATCACCTAGCTCTAATCAAGGGACTAGCCTGGACTTGGAGTGGATCAGACAGTGACATTGCTGCTCTTCCTCTTAGCCTGATGTGTCTGTTCGGTCCTTGACTCTGAGCCAAATCCTTGGCCTTATTTCCCAGTCAGTATTTTTGTTTTCATTTTTGAGACTGAGTCTTACATTGCCAGGCTGGCCTAGAACTCTCTAGGATGGCAAAGATGATCTTGAACTCCTGACCATCCTGCCTCTGCCTCCCAAGTGCTGGAATTATGGGCTTGTGCCACCACCACACCATGCCCAGTTTTGGAATGCTGGTATGCTAGGCAGGTATTCGAATGATCTACAACTCCACCATGATGGTCTATTATTGCTACTCTTGTTGTTGTTGTTGTTGTTATTATTATTATTATTATTATTATTATTATTATTTTATTATTACTGGGGGCTGGAGATTTATCCCATGGCCTCATGCATGCTAAACATAAACTCAGTCACTGAGCTATTCCCCCAGTGCTGAATTGAATTATAAATGGAAATTCAAGTATAAAATGGAAATGTCATCTCAAAGAGTTACTAAAAGCAAAAAAGGATAAAAAAAAAACTTTCCTAGACCTCAACAAATTCCTTTTTTTCTGTTCAGAAGCCTCCAGAAGACTGGCATTTATGAACCATGTGCCCTGGCCCTCAAAATCCCAATCTTTCTGCCTTATCTTCTAGCAAAATTCTCTCAGTGAAGCCTGTCCAGATTTTCTAAATTGTTCCAGACTTGACAGCATCATAGGTATCATCCTACAGTTGAGTCAAATAAAAAACCTTCCAGGGGGCTGGAGAGATGGCTCAGAGGTTAGGAGCATTGCCTACTCTTCCAGAGGTCCTGAGTTCAATTCCCAGCAACCACATGGTGGCTCATAACCATCTGTAATGGGGTCTGGTTCCCTCTTCTGGCCTGAAGGCATACACACAGGCAGAATATTGTATACATAATAAATAAATAATTTAAAAAAAAACCTTCCAAAAGGGAAGGCCTGTCCCTACCTCTTCCGCCCTGTAGACATGGTACTATCTCTTGCATAAGAACAAAGACTGAAGCATTGGAGCCATAGTTATCTGGTTCTAACACATTTTCAGCTCTACTTGCACCGGGGCTTGTCATATCTGGCCTTAAATTTATCTCATTTGTCAGCACCTCTGTGAGAAGGACAGTGGTCAACAGTGTGTAGAGGGGGGAAAGCTCATTATGGCCAGAGAAGAAAACTCGGCAGGCTTCAGAAAATATAAAGCGTAATAAATAAAAAATGGGAGAATACAATAGGTACCAGAGAGAAGGCCCTGTCTCCTGCGGCGTAGCCTGCAACGTGACTGGATTGATGACTGTTGCCATATTCTCACTTGGATTCAGTGACCAGAAATGCTTTTCATCCCGTCTCTCGCTGGTCGGAAGATCATACTCCCCAGGGACCCAGCACTTCATAATAATGATTCATTATTTATTCCAGCCCCAGGACATTTCGAACGAGTGTTTCAACTACTGCTGGTTATTATATTGGATTTAACTCTCCTGATGCATTTATGGACACCACAGGGATCACTGAGCCGCAGTGGTCGCCCTGGCGCTCCGAAGCTCCATCTTTATTTGATTTCTCTTTCATGAACGCTGAAACTTGGCCGAGAGAATCCTTTCTGCAATAATTAATCTAAATAAATATGTTTGTGCGTTAGCTCATGAATGTCTTAACAAACTAACAGAGTAAGAATTAATGATGAAACTTGTACCAAACGGTTGATTTTCTTAAGGAACATGGCAAATCATGCCCAGGCCTGGACCAAAGCAACTATCGGGGTGGGAACCACATCTAGTGATGCCCAACACAGCTTTGGACAAAGGGAATGACAACCATATACCAACACATACTGTTCTCGTTCTTCTTTTCTGGTGGTATTATGTAAATGCCGTGGAATAGAAAACTGGAAACCTCCATCTGTTCCTCATATCTTTCATCTTCCTGCCTGGGCTTACTGCTTCCCCAGTCCTAGCATTTATACATCCTACAAAAAGATACACCAGGCCATCGGAAAACTCGGTAGGCTTCTCTGGGACACGGCTAGAAAATCAAACTCTTTTGCTATCAAGAGAAGGAAAACAAATAACATCTAAAAGATCCGCAAAGGTCTAGATACAGATAATGGGCCAGAGTTAAGCTGAATCTGAAGGAGACCACAAGTCTTCATGGGTCTGCTTCCTTCCTAAGAAAGACCTTAGGGCAGTGGTTCTCGACCTTCCTAATGCTGCAACCCTTTACGGTATGTTATGGTGATCCCCCAACCATAAAATTATTTTCATTGCTATTTTGTAAGTGTAATTTTGATACTGAATAGTGTCTCAGTTTCTAAGACAATTGGAAATACGCGTTTTTTGATGGTTGTACCCCACAGGTTGAGAAACACTGCCTTAGAGGGCGGAGGTGAAGCTGGTGCCATGGGTGCTCAGCCACAGACTTCCTTTCAGACATTTTTGCACTGCAACAGTGCTCAGGCTATCGTATATGATAAAGTTAAGCTGTAACATTGAGAAGCTAACAGTATTACCTAACTGAATAATTCCCTTATTCTGATCTAGAAACATTTGGCTATGGAGTTTCGTGGAGCTATCTACTCTACTTATTTTTTCTAACTCGGTGAGGCCTAGGGTAAAAGGCACAGGTCTGGGCAGACTTAAGGGTACTCCTATTTATCTTCATTTTCATCTCTGTGCAGTTGCTACATTGATTTTTCGAAAACTCAAGGCTAGTTGTAGCTACCCCTCATAGACTACCCCTCAGTGGCTCAAGATTACCCCTCAACATGACGTCTACCTCCTTTCAGACTTGCCACAAACCCTTTCTGACTTGATCTACTCAAACCAAGCCACTTGCCATTATGCATTTTGGTTG
>NC_022024.1:17447734-17454181 GCF_000317375.1 Microtus ochrogaster
TGTAGATCAGGTTAGCCTTGAACTCATAGAGATCCTCTTGTCTCTGTCCTGCCATACTGGCTTAAATGCCTTCTTTGATAACTTGCCTTGGTCATGGTGTTCTGTCACCAAAATGGAAAAGTCAGACAGTCACCTATCTTCTCTCACTGTTAAAGTGAAGCAAACCAGGTTTCCCTAACCTACCTAAGGGCATGGGGCCAAGGAATTGAAGAATTTACCTCTCGTTATTTTCTAGTTCTTTTTCTTTTCTTTTAAAGATGAAGTTTCTCAGTACAGCCCCAGCTACCCTGGAACTCACTCTGTAAATCAGGCTGGTCTTGAACTCAGAGATCCACCTGCCTCTGCCTTCCAAGTGCTAGGATTAAAAGTGTGCACCGCCACCATCTGGCTTATTTTCTAATTTTTATTTCTATCCTCCAACATTCCAAAAGGCTTATAACCAAACAACAAACCACTTGATTGGAAATAAAATTGTGATCCCAATCATCTACTAAGTGGTAAATTTGTTAGACTCTTGACTCTTTAGTATTATTCAATCATAAAAAAATTAATTCAAGAAATCATAGAAAAAGTTTAACACGGAATTAATAATTGGTTCCTTTAAACAAGCACAAGAAGAACCCTATAGATGACCATTTTCTCACAAAATGCCATTTTATTGCCAGTATCACTGGAAACTTAGTCAACAGCCTTGCAACCTCCTCATGGATCAGATAAAAGTCTTAGGGACCTAAAGAGATGGTCAGGGCCAGCTACTCATAGAAACCCTGTCTCAAAAAAAAAAAATGAAAATTAAAAGAAAAAAAGTTTAAATGGAGTTACCCTATATTGGGGACATCACAGACCATCACAGGAATGGGTTAGCTCTTTTGGAGTTTGGTGTAGGAGTTCCTTCTGTTTGTATGTTGTTTTCATTGGTTAATGAATAAAGAAACTGCCTTGGCCTAGTTGATAGGGAAGAACTTAGGCAGAGAAAACAGAACTGAATGCTGGGAGGAAGGAAAGCAGAGAAGGAAAGTAGCAACGGATCCTCCACCTGAGATGGACATTGGTTAGAATCTCTGGTAAGCCACTGCCACGTGGCAATACACAGATTAATGGAGATGGATTAAACTAATATGTAAGAGTTAGCCAATAAGAAGTTAGAGCTAATGGCCAAGCAAGTGTTTTAATTAATACAGTTTCTGTTTGGTTATTTCCAGTGTAAGCTAGCTGGGCGGCTGTGACAAACAACAGACCCTCTCCTTACAACAGGAGTTGATGGTCAGCGGAAATACACAGACCGTTCTTCCAAACATTATAGCCTATTGCCGCTACTCTTTGCTTACCCTCGCAGAACTTAATGGTAAAACTATATTGTTGAAGACAGCACATACTTGAGTACATGGAATAACCAAGCTGGTACTCACCTCAAAGCTTTATGCTATGGGCTAGCTTTCATAGTGTTGGAGAAGGAAGAGCAGTACCAGAGAAGAAAAGTAACTTCCAATTGTGCTGAGCTGAGAACCGTGCAAGCTACGATAATAACTGGCCTGGAGAGACCTACCCACTGGTGGGAGTGTGGAAAACGTTATAAGTGCAACCAAACACTTTCTGATTGGATTTCAGGTCTGCTCCTTGAGATGGAAGTCATACCCAGCACCATTATCAAAGCCAAGAACTAATGGTTCACCTTAGGGGAAAACCTAATGTTGTTGTTCTGCTAAATGGATATAGTGTTCAACTGCTCATTAAGTTCTTGTCTTTATAGGTATAGGTTAGTACAGCTTAAGCCTCATCAGAGAAACAGCTTCTTTCAGGGGATGACCATTAATAGAGACCCACAACTTCAAGAAAGAATAAGAGACTGTAGAGTGTTCATCCCCAAATGGAACATCAGTATGACATCCCTGCCCTCAAGGCTTAGGGATCAACAAGAAAGAAAGGGATGGAAGATTTTTTGAGCCAGAGGTGCTGGATGACAAGGAAATAGTGGTTTCTGAACTCAGCTGGTCGGTTGTGTGCATGAGCTCGGTGCTGTTGTGGCTACATGCATAAGACTCAGATACTGGCAATTGATAACTGGTGTGGAAGGTCCTTCTGTCTATGTATTGCTTTTATTGGTTAATGAATAAAGAAACTGCCTTGGCCTGTTGATAGGGCAGAACTTAGGTAGGCAGGAAATACATAATTGAATGCTGGGAAAAAGAAGGGCGGAGAGAGAAGCCATGGAGCTGCAAGAGACAGATGCTGGGAATTTTACCCCGTAAGCCACAGTCTCGTGGTGATACACAGATTAATAGAAATAGGTTAAATTAAGATGTAAGACTTAGCCAATAAGAAGCTAGAGCTAATGGGCCAAGCAGTGATTTAATGTATATGATTTCTATGTGGCTGTTTCAGGACTAAGCTAGCTGGGCAGCCAGGACAAACAAGCAGGCCCTTCCTGTTACAGGGTGGCCTTGCTGGAGTAGATGTGGCTTTGTTGGAGAAGGTGTGGTGGGCTTTGATGTCTCAGATACTCAAGCCTGGCCTGTGAATCTCTTTCTCTTCCTGCTGCCTGCCAATCTAGAAGCAAAACTCTCAGCTCCTCCTGCACACATGGCCTGCACAGAGCCATCCTCTCCCATCATGGTGATAACTGACTTAGCCTCTGAAACTGTAAGCCAGCCCCAGTTAAATGTTTTCCTTTATAAGAGTTGTCGTGGTCATGGTGCCTCTTCACAGCAATAGAAACCCTCACTAAGACAGTAGTCTTCTGTCTTTTATGGTCCATAGCCTGTCCATTGAAGCTACTGCTAGCCTTAGGTATATAGTGTCTCTAAACTAATCGTGTCTTCTTCACTGGCGCTCATTTCGAGTTCACTAACACATCCTTCAGCCACCTCACTTGCCCTCATCTGTCTACACAACAGACAATTTTTGCTAATTGTATTAGAACTCATCCGTCATATATAAAACATATACAGCAACATGTACAATTTACATCCTCTGCAAGGTCACAGAGCCTCCAGTCGGCCATGTCTTTCCAGTCCCATTTCCTTTCACTGGCTTGCCCATCATATCCCAGCCTCCTGACCATGTTTCAGTTATGCTGAGTTTAAACCCTACCACCTCTCTCTCTCTCTCTCTCTCTCTCTCTCTCTCCTTTCTAATGCTTTCTTCCCTGTATGCAGACCTTTATCCAGACATTACTCCTCAAGTCAATTTCACACATGATGCCTAATTTACCCTCCCCGAAACTGCACTTGGATTATCTGTCTCCATCCACTAATGCAGACGCTCCTTATGGGCAGAGTCATGTGATCCACCCTGCGCTCTGTCCACGTGGACTGGACTGGTTCCTAGTCTAAAACGGAGCGCAGTAAACGTCTGTCAAGTAACAGAGTGACCCCTGCCAGCAGGACCTCCTCTCCCAAATACTAAATGCCAACGCTTTGTTAGACACAGAACACTTGGGAAGCACGATTTTCAAAAATGAGCAACTTATCTCTTTGAGGGGAATATTTCAAAGCACAATGTGATAAGACTGTATTCCAAAGGAAAGAAATGACCTGTCACGGACACGCGCCACAGGACATTCATCTTTCATTCCCACTGGATTAAGACCTAGGAGCCCGATTTCAGCACCCTGGTCTTCAGACGAACCCTGATGAGTTATTTCCTTTCTCCAGACAATTGAGAAACAGAAACTCCTGGTCAATTCTCAGTATCATTTACTGTATCTTTCATCGTTAGAAACCTGTCTGTGCCATCTCGGTGCGGTCACAGCTCCACTCTGTGGATAAACAAGGAGACAGGTTAGGAATACAGTATGGATATGTATCCTGGGTGAACGCTGGGAAAACCTGCTAGACTGTGTTTGAGAGACTGTGATCCATAAATAAATAAAAAAAAAAAAACATACACACACAGTAGAACAGAAAAGACTTTGATTCTTATTTAGGTAGGAGAGTAAGATCTCTAAAAATTAAATATGAATCAAGGTCCAATAAATATTTGGTAATTTTCATGCTCCTTTTTCCCCCCCATCATCTTCCATTCCTTATTTCCACCGACTTGAAACTGCTTAGCAACATTCTCCGAGGTATTTCAGCCCTGACAGTAGTTACCGACACATGCATTTTAAAAACTCACAAACAACAAAACCCAAAGTTCATTCTGGTCAGACCTAGAAACGAAATAATTAAAAGCAAATGATTTCCTACGTCTGCATGGAGAGTTCAGCCATGGCAACAAGCAGAAACAGCATGCCCTCTTCTGAGAAGGAAAAAAAAAAACAGAATGTTTTTCACTGATTAGCATCTTGACCCTCGCCCAGGGAAAACAATCCGACTCGAGGCTGCCAATAGGTAGGGGTAACAGCAAATCAAGACCTCAGCAAAGTCCATCTGGCACAGCTTCCTGATCAGGTGCAGAAACGAGTTGATGGCCCCGCCCAGGAAAGCCCAGAAATTTTTTTTTTTTTTTTTTGGTTTTTCGAGACAGGGTTTCTTTCTCTGTGGCTTTGGAGCCTGTCCTGGAACTAGCTCTGTAGACCAGGCTGGTCTCGAACTCACAGAGATCCGCCTGCCTCTGCCTCCCGAGTGCTGGGATTAAAGGCGTGCGCCACCATCGCCCGGCTGCCCAGAAATATTTTTAAGTGTCTTTCAGTGTGCTACCTTAAGATCATGGGTCTCCAAGCCACCACAGCTAGACTCAAACCAGGAGCTGCACAGCGGCTTGCGCCACAGCTAAAACCTTAAACCATTTTAGACCAGCTTCAACATGTAAATATGGAAACAATGTTACTGTCCTTCCTCTAGTGAGCTGAGTGTGGGCGCAGGAAATGCGTTCATCACTGAACTAACTCAGTTAGGAAGCTTCAACACAGAGAGACTAGGAACTTAGTGACGTTTATCTTTGCTGGCCTCAGATAAACCCTCCGCCTCCTCCCTCCCCGCCTGCTGCTGTCCCTCCTTAGCCCTCAAGTTCTTTCCCTATCAAAACAGCCTGACAAACAGAGATCTGAATTCCTTAGCTCTAAAATAAATGTTTGTTGGAGCTTCAAGGATGACCTTGCTCAAGGAGCTGAGTGGGAGGTAGAACTTGGCGGTACAGCAGCCTGCTCAGGAATCCCAAAGCAGGCCAGGCAGGGAGGCTTGCAGGGGAGGCGGCTCTTGGAACCTGTGAAACCACACAGTGCGGCAGCTGCCTGACTTTGCCCACACGGTGGTTGCAAATCCATTTCAAAATGTCAAGAGCAGACTCTCTCCTCGGGTAGGTCATAGTCCACAGCCGTGTAAACACTTCATTTTCCCTTCATGAAAAGGAGATCAGGATACGTAAGCGACAGAGTTAGTTCAGAAGGGGGGACAAAGATTGAACTCGGTTTTCAAGGATGAATAAAAATTCGTCGACAGACATGGTCAAAGCATTGTGAGCAACGGATCAAAATGTGTGAGGCAGGTCGAATTTTTATTCTTGTTTTATTATATTATCTACTAGTGTGGCCCTTTGTGTGCCTGTCTTTCCCTGCCAGAAGCTTCTTCCCTTAGGTGTTATGAACTCTGTTTTACAATTACCAGTGTTCAGTATTAGAACATAAGTACATCCTGAGACTGTGTCTGGCAGATCTTCACGGTCCGGGGATAATGATGACAAGGACACAGCCCACCACAGAAGCCATTTCCAACATAATAGCTTTAGACAGAAATGTGCTCAAATAGTACCAAATCATTCAAAATGGAATTCAGGAAATCCCCAAGTCTGGACAGAGTTCTCCTCAAGGCTGCCAGCAACTGTTCCTGCCTAGACCAGTCTTCCCTCAGCCAACAGCATGGAGGTTAATTAGAACGAGCAGGGCTTTGCTGAGATTCCAAATGTTGACGACTGTTCCCACCACCCGTGGCGACGACATCAGCCTGCCTTGGTCTCTGTGTGGAGAGTTTGAACTTGATGACCAAGAAGCCTTAAGGCCGAACTTTTCTAACAATTTGGGTAAATGAACTCTAGAGTTTCTGGTGTTGGGCCAACCACAGTTTTCCTTTAGCAAAAAAAAAAAAAAAAAAAAAGCCTCATCCCTTCTCTTTCTACCGTTTAAAGACACATGGACAAGTTTTGGATTAGCTGTTCTCCCCCCACCACCCCCATTTTGGTTTTGTTGACTGTGGAAATGTGGACAACTCATGATGTAGGGTTCCCCTTTGTATGCTGTCAATATGTTTTATTGCCATTGGTGAATAAAGAGGCTTCTTGGGTCTATGGTCAGGCTGGAAGAGATACAGTGAGAGGGTTAGCAGAGTCCGGGAAAAGCCGTGTAGCCACTGCAGCAGACAGACACCAGATGCTAGACAGAACCTTACCAGTAGGCCACAACCACATGGTGATACACAGATTAATAGAAATGGGTTCATTTAAAATATAAGAGCTAGCTAACAATATGGTTAAGTGATTGGCCAAGCAGTATTTTATTTTATTTTTTTTAAA
>NC_022024.1:17454286-17456266 GCF_000317375.1 Microtus ochrogaster
ATGTGGTTGCTGGGAATCGAACTCCGGTCCTTTGGAAGAGCAGGCAATGCTCTTAACCACTGAGCCATCTCTCCAGCTCCCAAGCAGTATTTTAATTGACACAGTTTGTGTGTGGTTATTTTCTGGACTGGGCAGCCGGGAAATGAATGAACAGCCTTCGGACTACAAACCCACCTTTAGGAAGGTCTTTCATCTTGCCAAAAGCACACGGGTCCAGTTTGACATCTACAGATTGACATCTATATGCCAGCCAAAGTCCCACTGTAAAGCCATCCTTGCAAAAGGATAAAAGGAGTCTCAGTGGGGACTGGAGAGATGGCTCAGAGGTTAAGAGCACTGCTTGCTCTTCCAGAGGTCCTGAGTTCAATTCTCAGCAACCACCCATTGGCTCACAATTACCGGTAATGAAATCTGGTACCCTCGTCTGGCCTGCAGGCATACATGCAGACAGAACACTGTAAGCAAAATAAATAAATAAATCTTTTTTTTTTTTTTAAAGGAGTCTTGGCAAACTCTGGAGTGTTTATTTGATGGGGAGAAATACACAGGAAGGCCAGCAAGATGGCTCAGTGAGCAAAGGTACTTGCTACCAAGCCTTCCCACCAGAGTTTGATCTGCTTCCCACACACAGTGGAAGGAGAGAACCAATCACTGCAGGCTTTTCTCCTAACTCCCCCACTTTGTGCATCATGGCCCATGCGCCCTACCACCACATGCATGCACAGAGTAAACAAACAAACAAACAAACAAACATAAAGTTATACAAATGGGAGGGGTTTTTTTGTCATAGCATCTTGTAGTTTAGATTCATAGGCACAAATCTGGCTCAGAAACCGACCCATCTCATTGCTTGCTTTATTAATTTGTTTCATTTGTTCTGTTTTGTAGGATTAGGCACGGAGCTGAGTGCCTCCACATGCTAGGTAAGCACTGAGCTATGGCCCCAGTCTTCTTTTAATTTATTTGAGACAGGATCTCACTAGGTAGCCCAGGCTGACCTTGAACTCGGTCTGTAGACGGGAAAGGACTTGAACTTGTGATCCTCAGCCTCCCAAGCAACTGTTATGACAAGCCTAGACCATCAGACTTGATCTCTTATTTTATGAATTAAGGAATCCACTCTAGTGAATTCTATTTATACATTCACTCATCCAAACACGGCAGGTTTTATCCTAGTGATTACTAATGTGTGATTCCTGTTCCAGAGGCATCACCACCCACCCATTTCAAAGATGGACATATTGAGTTGTACCCTGCCTCACCACATCACACACTGTGGAGGAGAGACCAGCAAATGAGTTCAACAAGATGTTCTCACACACCCACAGGTCTGAGGAGAACTCCGTGCCCTATTAGTCAGGTGTATTAGTTAGGGCTCCTTAGCTTAACTGGATTATACAGAAAAGGGAATTTTTAGGCCACGCAAATGAAAAATTCAAGGAGCAATACTTCTTCCAGAATAATCTGTGAAAAATAACATTTTTTTTTCAACAGCTTCAAATATCTTGCTCTGCTAACTAAATACTTCTCTGTAGAGATTATTCAACCCTTGCCCCCAGGTAGCCAATTCTGGCTAGTTTCCTGTTGCTTTCCAACAGATACTTTGCCAAGGCGCTTGTGGTATTCCATTCCTTAACCACATCATGTCCATAGCCCCTGCTCTCACTGCATCCATGATATATATAATCTGGGCCAAAACACTTTCCAGTCTCTCAACAAGATGAGAGCGTCCTGCCTTGGCTTCACAAACAAGCATGTATTCTACCGCTGTATGAAAATTCTGTATCTGCCTCCAGCCCTTCCTCACCCATATTCTTTTTTCTTTTAACAGTTCATTTATTTATTATGTATACAGTATTCTTCCTGTTATGGTTTTGGTCCCTTTAAGAGACAAGCCACACCCATTCCCCTCCCCATCCGCTGAGGCAGGCTGATCTTCAGCTTCCGGCCTGAGCTCGCTCTCTTTTCCATCTTCCTCTC
>NC_022024.1:17457301-17463912 GCF_000317375.1 Microtus ochrogaster
ACTCACAGAGATCCGCCTGCCTCTGCCTCCCAAGTGCTAGGATTAAAGGCGTGCGCCACCACCGCCCGGCTCATAACATGACTTTTGTCCCCAATCTTCAATCTGTTTCCTTCTCCGTAATGGGTGAGTTTGGGAGAAACCATGCTTAGTACAGGTCCTTCCTCTCTTCATTTTTGGGGACTTAGGAGGAGAGGCTTCATTAGAAGATGCCTACATCAGGGTAAAATGGAGACGGGGGATGCAGGCAGCCGGGTGATTTTGCATATTCATCTTTAGCTAGGTGCCTGTGTTGGTACCTGAGCTGAAACTACTAAGACTCTTGCTACTGAATCCGCAAAAACTGCCTGATCTGTAACAAGGGTCACTTGATTCCCCTTGGCCTGAGTTAATCATTGATCCCCTCAGGTGATCTGAAATTCAGGGAAAGGGTGAAAGGAGATATCATAATCATAATAAAAGTAAATAGTAGATAACAATCTTATCTTGTGCTATCTCTTGCGTCTTCTTCCTGGAGAGTCACCGGACTCCCTAGGAGAACTCCCTTCTTTTCCATTTATACTGGAGTTGCCCTGAGGGATAGACTGCTCGTTTCTCACCGAGGGTATTTCCTTCTGACTTATAAAAGGTTGGACATGACATCTAAATTTTAGGGTGGTCAACAGCAGCCCCAAATAAAGACTTTTCTCACCAGATGTCATATATGTAAGTTTGGCCAGTGAGGGCTAAGTGAAAGCGTTACACACAACATCTGGAAAACATTGGAAATGGGGACAAAGTGTATTCTTCATATCCAGATGCTTCCTTTTCTGCTCACTGAACTACAACCCTCAGGTCTGGACGGAGGGTGGTCCTTCCGAACCATGAATTAGGAGGCAGACCAGGCTCTTACATGCTTGAGGCAGCGGTAGCCAGGAATTTGCAAGCTGCTTGTTGTTGAATTACGAGCGTCGGGGCTGCATCCCCGGCACCCGGCCGCCCACATGGCTAGCTTAGCTTATGCCCCGAAATAATTACACGGAAACTGTATTCTTTTAAACACTGCCTGACCCATTAGTTCCAGCCTCTTATTGGCTAGCTCTTACATATTGATCTAACCCATTTCTATTATTCTATGTAGCCCACGAGCCAGCTTACCAGGAATGATCTTAACCTGCATCTGCCTGGAGTGGGAGAACCATGGCGACTCTCTGACTCAACTTCTTTCTCCCAGCATCCTGTTCTGTTTTCTCCGCCTACCTAAGGGTTGACCTATGAAATGGGCCTAGGCAGTTTCTTTATTAATAAGAAATCACTCCCACATCAGCTTGTGAAATCCTTGTGGCTTGAAACTGTTCATGGTAGGAAGATTTTCACCAAATGGTAGAACAAATGCTCTAACAAATCAAGCCTCCCTCCTCCCTGCCCCTTGCCCTAAAAGCTAGTTTTCCCATATACTAATGTCAGAATGGTAGAGGAAAAGGGCCCTGAGGCCCCGAGAGTCATGAACAGCTCATCGTAGAAGCCTTGATCTATATGAGAGAAAACTCAGTATCCCTCATGCCTACAAATTTCCACATTGGCTTTCTGCCTGACAAAGTCAAACCTAATTGTAACAAATACCCATATCGAACCCTAGATCCAACTACTGCATGATTGTAGCTTTGAGATGATTCCGGAAACTGAAAAAGGATATCTGCCGAGTTTTGCTTAGGTCAAGTGTCCGCATCCTTAGCATCGTTTGTGGCAGCCAGCGATACGGGTTCCGCCGTACCAAACTGCTCACCCAAACCCACCCTCGTGGTAGGCCCTGTTAGTTTACACCTGCAAAAGATGATATGGGCGAAGCACGGAGTCCAAACTGGTTCACTGTGAGACCATCAACAGACAGATACCTAACATCATTCTCCATCTTCGAATGCATTCCTTCTAAGCCCATATGTCTGAATCATTTTCCAAAAATACTTTAATTTTTTAAATTAAATAATTTTAATGTGTTCTTTTTGTAATTGCTAGATACAGATGTTCGGGGCTGTATATCTGGGGACATCGTTTTTTCATTACCCTCTTAGCCATTCCGTGTTACGCCATGACACCCTGAGCTTCATGTCTTGCTGATTCCAATACACTCTTCCTCTGTTTGTTGATTCGTGTCTTTTGTTTCAAACAAACAATTCTAACCAGTAATGCCTGACCAGAGCTGCTCATATGACGACGCCGTGTCTGCAGGCAGGCGTAAGAGTGTATCACAGGCAGCCTCCGAATGACCGCTGTGGTGACAGTCAAAACACACACACACGCACACACACACACACACACACACACACACACACACACACACACACACGATGACTGTAACGTCCCTTAGACAGCAGAGGTTGGGGAAGCCCTTTGACCTTTGACCTCAGGAAAGGCCCAGCCCTTGCTGTGCCAGGGAAGAGTCACCAACCTGTACAGCTGGCGGCACGTCGTGATTTCAGGAGAACAGAAGGCACTACAAGAGGCCAATGCCACAGTCGTAAACAGAAACGCATTCCTAATGGACTTGGACATAACGACCTTTAACCCCGCCGACTCGATTAGGGCATACCAATTCAAGGGTCTAAACTTAGCGCTAAATTGCACACACTTCAATGTATTCACATGTAGTCTGTTAATTGTTCCCTCATTGGGTCACACCTGTCTGGGAGGTCTGGGCTAAAGCACACAAATAAGACAAGATTCTTGATAAATAAAGGAGGACATTGCAAAATGGGACAAAAAGTGCTCCCAGGGAAGAAACAGGCTGTGGAATCCTTTAACAGTTGACTCTCTGGTACCTGTTCCGCCCCTTGCGAGTGAGCATCCATGAGGTCTCAGTTCCTTCACTGAACCCCAATTTAAAAATGGACGTAGGATTCCAAGTAGGTCAATAAGACACAAGAGCAAGTAAGATGCTTTATTAGAATATTTGCTGTCTCCTTTGAAATACACACTAGGAAGAGATGCCCCCCCCTCTCTTGAGCCAGCTGACTCCCCAGAAGGAAGGCTAAAACTGGAAAAGAGCAGGCCTGACTTCAGGAGGTGACAAAGAAAACTCAGAGAGGAAAAGAGGGGATGAGCAGAGCAACTGGATAGGGACTTTAAAGGCCATGGGGGGAAGAGGCATTCTTCTCATAGGCTCCAAGTACCAGAAGCAAACTGGGGTGCTAGTTAGCATCCCAAATGAAGAGAAGGAAGAGAAAGCCGAAAAGTCACATCCTAGAAAGATGAATGGATCCAAAGAAGCTCATGCTGGTTAGTGTGTTCTGCTGGAAGCCCTGGGTACCCATATACCCAATGTTTCAGATATTCTGCTCGAAGCTCCACCCCAACCTCTGGCATCTGTATGTGGTGGAGGCTGCTCGTTCATTTCCAGCTGCCCAGACTAGAAATAATCACACAGAAACTGTATTATTTGCAATACTGTTTGGCCAATAGCTTAAGCTTATTGCTAGTTAGCTCTTACATCTAGAATTAACCCATTTCTATTATTTTATATTTTACCACAAGGCTCCTGGTTTACTGGCAAGGTTCAAGTGCATCTGTTCCCTGCGGTGGATCCATGGCTTCTTCTAGACTCCGCCTTCTTTCTCCCAGCATTCAGTTCAGTCTTCCCTGCCTAGCTCTATTCTGACCCATCATAGACCAAAACAGCTCCTTTTATTCATTAATGAATAAAAGCAACACATATACAAAAGGACCTACCACACCACACATATACTCAAAAAGTCTGAAATATTCTGCCGGAAGCTCTGCCCCAGCCCCTGGCATCCATATACCCAAAGAGTCTGGGATGTTCTGGTGGAAGTTCCACCTCAAGACCCCTCTCCCATCTCTCTCCAAACCCTGTTACATCTCAGGAAGTCTGCCAATGATGAGCCCTCCCCTAGAGATGCTCAAGACCACTCCCACAGGGTATTTAAACTGTCCCCCAGAAAACAGACCATGGTTTTTTTTTCGGTCTCTTTTTCCCTGTCTCCTCTCGGGAGGGGGAATCATCCAGAAGCATTTTATCCATTAAACCTGGGCTTTTTCTAATTTAGTCTGATTGGGATTGCTGCATTAGCGGAGCGGCTTATTGGAGTACAGAAACTTCTCACTAGGGACTGAACGAGGGAGCAGGAATTCTGGGAAGGAAAGAGATAGCAACTCATTAAAGGAATAATTATTCTGTCTGGGTTTTTAGAATGACTTAAGATGAGTCTACCTTCCTGGAGTGGTCCTGCCTTCCTTAAGCAGTGGACATCCGACCAGCCAATTAACTGACCACCTGGACTATCTGAGCTCTACCCAGGCCAGAGATTTCATCCTTTTGACAAGGAAGATCTAGTTTTCCCTTAATAGACATTTATTGCTGCTACTTACCACTATTTACCACAGTGTCCCATGTGCTGGGATGAGGAAGTCCTATCACTAGGAACAAAATAAAACTCTAGATAATGGTCCGTGTGTAAAGAACTTACAGACAGAGGGACAGGGGTTGAAGGTCAACCTTTCAGTAGACACAATTCTCTATTGAAAGAGGGACTTTGAAGAAAACAAAGGATGCATTTTGCAGAGGAACTGGAGTTCCTTCCATAGTCCCTTCATACCTGGAGTGAATTGGCCTGGGCCCTTAACAGGATGAGACTGTAATGGATCTGTTACTGGCCACTGCAGCACCAAGTAGTAGAGTGGAGGGTAGCTTTGGGTGGCAAGGTACAAAGTCTCAGAATTGAGAGATGCTAACATTGAGAGAGATGTTAACATTGAGAAAAGCATTAACATTGAAAGAGATGTTAACACTGAGAAAGATGCTAACATTGAAAGATGTTAACGAGAGAGCCGGGCGATGGTGGCACACACCTTTAATCCCAGCACTCGGGAAGCAGAGGCAGGTGGATCTCTGTGAGTTCGAGACCAGCCTGGTCTACAGAGCTAGTCCCAGGACAGGCTCCAAAGCCACAGAGAAACCCTGTCTCGAAAAACAATGAGAGAGGTGTTAACTTTGAGAGAGAGGCTAACAATGTTGAAAGGCTAACATTGAGAAGGTATGCCAGACATCGAGGCTGTATGCTCTTCAGAGCAGCAAAATCCAAAGTTTACGCATAACTCTTATCAAACACAAAGAAAGCTAAATAGTAGTTTCACTTAGACCAACAAGCTTATTGATTAAATTCGAATATCACATGTAAAGCAGAGCACGGCACCTTGGAGAGAAACTCACCTGCAGCCCCATTTAGGTGGGAGCGTATCTTAAGAGCCAGTGAGTAACGCTTAAGAGGGAAACCTCAGATTTTCTAAGGAAAACCAAGAGACACACAGTCAGTGGTAGCCAGATAAGCAGCTATACTATAACCTATTAAAAAAGATAACACAGCAGCCTCATTAGGGCAAGGAAGAAGTATAGGCTTCAGATCTTACAGCAGGGCAGCCCTGAGGGGTTGGCAGGGGAAGAGTGGACACCAAGGGTTAACACCGCCATCTCTTTGGAAAAGGGCAGGAGCTCTGAAAGCCACGGATTTTAAGCTTTTAAAATGAATTCTGCTGAGTCTTAAGGTTTTCCCCGGGGTGTTTAATAAGCTGAAAGTGCCACAGCCAGGACATTAAGCTGAGACGCCACTAGTGAAGCTCATGGCAGGTGACAAGCAGAGAGTTTTGACAGAAGACACTTAGGAACGAGAAAACCCTTCCATGTTTGTAGCCAGAGACCAGCAAATATTCTCACTCAACTGCTCTTAGGCTGATGTTTGTGCTTCCTGAATGCAGGGCAAACTCTCCCTACAAGGTTTCTATGGATGCGAAGGGGGTGGGGGTGGGGGGGACAGAGCAGTCACGTGATGAGGTTGCAGTCTTCGAGGGCCACGGTGAGTCGGCCTCAAAAGCCAGCCATACTGCAGGAGAACATCGAAACCAGGGGCCCCAGAGGCCTCCGAGTCCATCTCAGGAAACAGCTCACGTTCTTCTGGCGCAATTCCAGGTGTCGCAGAGGTTGCTGCGGAAAGCAGTTGCACACGTGATCTGGTTTCTGACCATGGCTGTCCTCATGCTTGTGTGAATTAAATGCAGGCTCAGATATAACCAAATTATGGCTGGGGACCAAGAATCAAGGCAAATTCTGTGTGATGACACCCAGGAGTCAATCCCTGGGCATTTTTCCTTCTTCTTCTATAAAAAAATTTACTTCAGACTCTCTTTGGCATATCAAACCAGATAGAGGGCCCAATGTTTGAACCCTGAAAGATGGGTCATAGGAGATAGGCAGTTGGCTCATTTTTTCCCCTAGCTACCAAAGTCTTAGAGCGGCAGTTCTCAACCTGTGGGTCGTGACCCCTTTAGGAGTCCAACAACCCTTTCACAGGGGTCACCTAAGACCATTTAAAAAACAGATATTTACATTCCAATTCAAAACATTACCAAAGTTGCAACTGCGAAGTAGTAACAAAAATGATGTTATATTTGGGGGTGGGGGGTCACCACTGTTCTTCTTAAAAAATAATAAAAGGGGGGCAGGGGGTGTTCTTCTTAAACACGGGGCACAGGACAGACACGCACGGCGGAACAAACACAGACACGACACGGCGGCTCCCACGTGGGTCCACTTTAATGGGGGAGGGAAACACAAAAGGACGAAG
>NC_022024.1:17464827-17469053 GCF_000317375.1 Microtus ochrogaster
CAGAGCGCCTGTGTTGAGCACTCCTTAGTAGCTTTCTGCTTTCTCTTCCTGCTTCTCTGTCAAACCCGCCCCCCTCGTCCCTTAGTCTTTCCCATACATAATCGGGAAGTGTGCTTAGGTAAACTGGAAAATCAAAAGGAGCCCTTTTGATTTTATTCGTTAAAGCTACTCACAGCCACTAGAGGGCAGTGTGGATGCCAGCCTCTCCAGAGTTCCTCTCCTCAGACTCGGGCTGGCCCATCCGCACATCCTGTAACAGGATGTTTCTGAACTCTTCCTTCAATTCTCCGTTTAAGTAAACAACCCCGGGCTGGATACACCCAGACTCACATCCCGGTAACCCCACGGATCACGCAGGTCCACATTCCTGGTAAATCCACAATTTTGCCTCATTTTATAACCTACCACAGTGGGAGCTTAAACTCGCATTCTGCCTGGGTTTTGGAAGGTCTTAACAAATGCTATCCCTAAGAGTGGAAAAAAAAACTTTGCAAAGAAGGACCAGTTAAGTGGCAGTGACGTGAGGGCTGCTTAGTTGTACAAGAGTTCGTTTTGTTTCTGTTTCCAAGTTCTCAGTGTAGGTTTTGGTCCAAAGCAGAGAAGCTCAGCTGAGCAAAATCTGTAAGATCCATCATGGACATAAACAGGAGGACAGAGAGCCAGCCATGAATGTTTGTCTTGGAATGAGGCACTGTGGGTATAAACTGGGGTCTGCTGAATGTCTTCCAGGTAGTTCGGCTAAGGGCTCACAGAGACCTCCCACTCCCACTCAGGAGTAGGCCGCCATTTCACTGCCCTGGTGGTGAGTACCAAAGTAATTGCGGGTACCAAAGAACTGTCTTAGTTCTCCACCTGTAGGTCGGACCCCTCCCACCTCACCCCCGCCACAAAGCTCTAACTCCAAGAAGATTTAGATTACAATTTACAACAGTAGCAGAAATGTACAGTTATAATGTAGCAACAAAACCAGTTTTATGGTTGGGAGAGGGGGGTCACCACAGCGTGAGGAACTGCAGGGTCCGTGCAGAGGCTGAAAGACCTAGGGGAAACTGTGGCTGGGCTTGAGCAGGCTGCAAGGCTCACCACAGACAGCTTCCTGGGCCCCCCGCACTGGAGCTGGACTTCTTCAGACAGGGACTGAGACCGAGCTTATCATTCCTCAGCAAAGGCAGATACGGTGAGGGAAATATTTGGAGGCAGGGAGTTCTGGAATGTCCCCACAGTGCTGAAATAGCAGCCAGAGTTCAAGAAGGCCATATTTGGACAATGATAACTATGTTGTGTTTTTTTTTTTTTTCTTTCTTCTATCTTCTGTGTTTTCACTGCTTCGTAATAACATTTAACCTTTTTCACACAAGGTCAGTGCTGCTGTCCCGGAACTGTCCCGAAGACCTCCCCACCCGAGGACAGATCCCAGACCCTCCCAGGGTGGGAAACGTACTGTGTTTCTAAAGGGAAAAGTACAATAGAGGCCAATGCTTACTGAAATCAGTCAGATTGGAAACGTAGCCCAGCAAATCTTCCTTGGAAGAAAGAAGCTGAAACAAAGAGTTCCTAGGTTCAATGTTGTTCTTTTGAAAAACTACAACTCCCAGACTCCTCCTGGACTATGGTTACCTGTGCGCGCACCTGTGCGCAGGTATGGGATATCCTTCCCAGATACCCTTGTGCTCCCCGTTAAAAGGCAGGGCCACACGAGGCTCCTCCTCGTTTTGCCTTTCCTCGTGTGTCCCCCACGTTCCTCTGCCCTTCTGTGTTTCCCTCCCCCATTAAAGTGGACCCACGTGGGAGCCGCCGTGTCGTGTCTGTGTTTGTTCCGCCGTGTGTGTGTGTGTGTCCTGTGCCCCGTGTTCAAGAAGAACACCCCTGCCCTTTATTATTATTTTTTAAGAAGAACATTCAATATTACAATAATTAATAAATATGGCACAGAAGGCCGGGTTAACACTTTCCCTGCAGGCTGAGAGAGAGGAAGTTCAGGAGAAGAAAAGATGGTAGGTGTGTTGCAGGAAGCCACCCCGGAACAGAAACACCCAGACTACTCCTGAGTCAACAAAGCCTGAAGTAGAGTTGTTGACAAAGGGCGGAGGTGGATTCAAGAGTTTCCAGTTGCCGCCCTCACCTGCTCGTGACCTCTGAGGCTCTCAGCAAGACACCAACAAGAGCTTTTCTTCCACAGGCCTTTTATTTACAAGACAGTGAGCCCCAGGAAGTCAAGTTGCAAGACCTCTCCTCACCCAGGTCACCTTTACAAATCCAAGGTCTGGCACAACGGGACAATTGAAAACAGAGCTCTGGGGAAGAGAGGTTAAACAGCCCGGGAAGCCCTGGGAGGAACTTGGCTAAATAGAGTTGTTTCTGGACGTGACAAGTTGGCTTCATTCTGAGTGCTTCTGAATGTATAATTGATGTGGCTCATGTGTTTCCAGTAAAGGAACTTTTGTTTTGCTTTTCTTTTTTTTTCTCCTTCCCTTCTTCTCCTCTACTTTCACCCAGAAAGAATGGCTTTCCCATTAGGCATTGTTTACAGGCTCTCAGAAAATGTGTTGAGACCCGAAAGCCCCAGCCCCCCCCAACCCCCGTCCCACCCACACTGCCAACACCTAGACAGCCAGTGGGGTTGAGACTGTTCCTTCCCATTTTGAGCTGGTTAAATGAAAAAGTCCTGCCGGGTCTCCACCCGAGAAGTCAGGTAAAATTACTAAAATCCACCGGGCCATCGTCATAGTGCAGTTATTACGCTTCTGCGACACTCTCGTGAACGTGTGGAACGGCAGCCAGAATGGGGCTTCCCACCCCAGCCCCTGCAGCTCCTGGAAGCGCAGAAGGGAAGGCACAAGAAAAGCCTTTTAGGGCCGGGCGGTGGTGGTGCACGCCTTTAATCCCAGCACTCGGGAGGCAGAGGCAGGCGGATCTCTGTGAGTTCGAGACCAGCCTGGTCTACAGAGCTAGTGCCAGGACAGGCTCCAAAGCCACAGAGAAACCCTGTCTCGGAAAACCAAAAAAAAAAAAAAAAAAAAAAGCCTTTTAGGTCCCCCAAGCTCATTCGGTAAGAACTTAGTCCAAGTCTCAGGCACTGGAGTGTGATAATGATTAAGATCAGTAGCTGTCACATAATCGGGAAAAAAAGCCATGAAGGAGGGTTGCCAATGGTTCTGTGATGTTTGGGGTTTGACACAAGTGCTCTGAAATCACATAGTGATGATGACTGCACAACCTTTTGAATAAACTAAAAGTCCTGAATTATTATCTGTTTCTTTAAAGGCAAGTCAGGTAAATTTGTGCTCAATAAAACAGGGTACTTTTGTGTCGTGTGGTTAGTGTCCTATTTGACCAGAATGCTGTTCTGTACAGCTGAACTAGAAAAAGAGAAAGTAGCCTAAAAGAGGACGGGAGGGGGAGAAGGGGGAGAGAGGAAGAGAGGGAGAGAGAGAGAGAGAGAGAGAGAGAGAGAGAGAGAGAGAGAGAGACTTGAGCACTCGGGAGGCTGAGGTACGCACATCTCTGTGGGTTCAAGCCAGCCTGGTCTACAGAGTGAGTTCCAGGACAGCCAGGGTTATACTGAGAAACCCTGTCTCGAAATGAGCAAAACAAACAAACAAACAAAACAAAACAAAACAAAACAAAAAAAACCAGACCAAGCACAGCCCATGGATGGGAAGTGGGGGGGAAGATGGATAAAGGAAGAAGATTGAATCAATGCTTAGGAAAGAGCAGCACATACCTAGTGCTGGGGGAGGGGAGGAGGAGGGGAGGGCACACTGTTCATTTGAGGGGTATGACAATTAATCCCAATGGGCCGAGAGGATGATTGCAGTGGTCAGGGGACAGCAGCGAGGGTTGGGGATGAAAAGAGCTGACAAGCGAGAGTTTGGACCTCACCCCACTGTCCACAGGAAGCCTGTAAGAAGGAGAATGATAAGATCGTATTTATTCTTCTTCCGGAAAGTCGCATGCAGAGCGAAGAATGGACCGGAGGTGGGGCTAGATCATAAGCTCAGAGAGTTAGCTTGGAGATTGTTGGGCAAAGTCAGAACTGGCTTTTCCCAAATAGGGAAAATTGTGAGGTTGGGGAAGGGCTTCCCAGTGCCCTGTAATTCTCTGCCAACCATAACAGCACCAGGCTCCACCAGGAAGAAAGATGTGGTTTCAACGGGAGGCGGTGCTGATCCTGAGGCGGCAGGCTTGTCCACCAGCAAGCCCTGCTCTGGGTTCTGGTCCAGACT